>NW_026099572.1:32761337-32766299 GCF_025091365.1 Daktulosphaira vitifoliae | reverse complement strand
GTTATGGAAGTTTTAAGAAAAAAAAGTGAAAAAATTTCGAAAATTAGCGATTTTTAAATTTGTAATTTTTTTGGATATTTCCCCCATTTGCGGGGAACGAGGGAATTTTTTTCAATTTTTAAGGGTAATGTCTTCAACTAGATACGATTTGTGATCTTTTGACGTATTTTTGAAAGAAATCGGTCCAGTGAGAGCTGAGAAAAAGTGGCAACAGACATAAAAAAAACACATCATAGTAAAATTAATACCTTCTCCGCTTCGCATCGAAGCTAAAATATTTTCAATCTCTTCTTAAAATTTTAAATCATATTGTAAGAACATTTATTACTATGTTCTTACCACTTATATTACACACGTTTTATTTCTATTTATTTAATTCGTAATACATATTAATTAGCATAGATGGAGATGCTGATGTGACAATTCTACTCGTCTATAGCCCGGAGCTACTGACGTCGAACTAACAAAAGGCAGTTGTGTTTGAGTGATCGTTATAGACATAGTTTTCAATACTATTACTTTCGTCTTATTTATAACTTAACTTGTTTTATTCAACGACTATCGCCAATTGTCATTATAGCCAACTAACTCCGTCTCACTTGGATATACCTACTAACCAACTGTACTAGGATTCAGGTCAGACGTATTGTACATTACATATAACTTATATTTACTAAACATCTAAAATATAACTTTACTTTGTCGTTGACATAAAACAATAGTCTAATTTTATTTAATAATCTATCCCCTGTAACTAAGGTACACGATTGCCTGTGTCTCCTTCAGGTAATTAAAACTCATTTAAGGAGATAGGGACGATATTTGGGCAGACGTCGGGTAGCTTCCGATTCTTGGTATTGACCAAGATCCTCAACTATTAAACAAGCCCCTAACAATTTATAACATAATAATTATGTTGTTAAATTATTTAACTTCCCGCTTTAGAAAATGTTCGTTTGCACGGAACAAAAGTTGATGGAACCCATAATCTCAACAATAAAAGATCAAATAAGTTAGAAAACGTCATTTTCCTCTCATTCCACCATAATAAAGGATCCCACTTTCTTTTTATTATAGGCTCATTTAAATACCTTTCTAGCTCAATAATTGCTTCAATAATCTATAGTACGAGTGTTTTTTCATGAAATTATCACCTTAAAATATTTGATTAAATAATACAATAATTAAATAAACTTTTTTGTTGTTGTCTGAGAGTCAAACTGTTTTCAAATGTTGATAAAAAACTGATGAAACAAAACTAATACCAAATCTTTTTTTCTTTTCAATATCTCATAATGCTCAAAAACCTGACTTCATTAAAAACTTACACAAAGTCAAAGCAAATTTAATGTACTTGAAGATGGTAAATATCCAAAAAGTTGATTTCTAGGAAATATTGGGCATTAAAGTCAAAAATCATACAATTTTCGGTAACAATTTCCGATTTTGTAGTATTTTGTATAACAACTCAACATCTACATTCTCATTCAAAACAAAATTAAATTATAGATTATTTAATTTTACTATACAGAATGTAATTTTTGGTGATTATAATAAATCTAATACCTATTTGAATAATGCTTAGATCAAATGAAATTTCAAGAGATAATAAATAAAATAATTTATAACTATCAACATCCTTTTTTTCCTATCATAAATGAAAGTACTTGGAAGGGGCAAAATCATTTTACCATTTTTTTTGTAAAATACGCACCGAAGTGTTTTACTTATGACAGAGAGTTCAATAAGTCATACTATCAATCTATACTAATTTAAAAATATCTCGATTAAAAAATACAACAAAAATACTGCACTTAACTTTTTTTTTTAATTTTTAGCGTTGTATAAATGGTTAACCATTAGCATCTCGCCAAAAGTTCCTAGTACTCATACCAGCGTTAAAAATTGACGACTTCTTTTTTCTCAATGGTGTATCCAAAAAAATTGGACAGGGGCTTCAAAAGTCTAAATTCAGCCTTGATTTATACATGTTGTATTTTTTACACTCAATTAACAGAGACCATACTAGAGACTTAGCTTATAAAAAAGAAAACCAAAGACTATTTTTTGATATAAATAATCACATTTTAACTAGTGATGGGCATAATCAAAATATTTCGATTATGAGTAAAATAATCGTAATTTCGTAATAGAATTAGTATATTTAAAATTTCAATAATTTTATACAAACATTATACATTAGTATGTAGTATTATTAAAACATCTTATGCATATTTCTTTACTTATACTTAATTGAATAATTTGGTTATAAATTATAAATGTATTTAATGTAATTGAAACATACTCAAAATCATTAATAATTAATTACTATTATCAAAAGAATAAACGATTTTAATTTCGAGTAAAATTTTAAGAGATTCTCTGGATTACTAATAATTTGATTATGCCACATATTTGATATGTGGATGTATACCATTAGCAGTTTTAAAACTGGTAGTCTAGTAACAGTGTTTTTTTAAATTATTCAAAAACCAAGAGATAGCGTTAGTTTTCCATCACAGTAAGAAGAGGGAGGCCAAGTCTACGGTTTACCAAATAGACAGTTACTGTAGGTCGTAGTTACACAATCCCAAACATAGTATTCTTGTCTATGATCCCGAACAAGCAAGAACTACTCAAGTACTCAGGTCACTACTGTAATCATTTGGGGATCGACTGTATTTTGTACCAACGGAATGATAGTGTAACGACCCAGTGCAATCGGTCCTACTCGTTCCACCAATGTACTCGTTCTATGGATCGATTACACAAGTACCGATCCATCACTTATGCATTCAATAAAATTGAAAGGCAACTATTAATTGATTTTTGTTGAGTTTTATTGCTACTATTATTTATATTTGCTGTGCCTACTGAACAAAAAATTAATTAACGACAATAAATTAACACGTCTTTTAGTTAAAGTTAGTTTTAGTTAATTAAAATTAATTCAGTTCATATTTCAATTGTAGAATCTTTTTAAACATCAAAAGTTACTAGGAAATGATTACTATTATTTCTATTTTAGTTGTCTATTACGATAAAAATGCAAAAAAATATTTAGCTTTTCTGATAAATTTACTATAAATGGTAATTATAAAATTTCCTGACTGCATATTAAACTTAATGATACAATTTTTTTAATTCTCATAATTTTTTTTATTTAATGATGTGCAATTTCAAACTTGCAAATTGGGCTAAAAGTTAAGGTAATAAATAAATTTTTTTTTATTATAAACTTTCATAAAAATCAACTTTAAAGGATTAATAAAATAGGTTAAATATGTCATTTTCCTTATTTCTAACATATTTATAATCAAAATCAATATTAATTTTAAACAATTTTTTTTTATTCTTAATTATTTTTAGCTTCGATGCGAAGCTGAAAAGGTATTGGTTTTACTAATATGTGTTTTTTTTTGTCTGTTATCACTTTTTCTCAGCTCTCACCGAACCGATTTCTTTCAATAATACGTCAAAAGATCACTAATCGTATCTATTCGAAGACATTACCCTCAAAAATTGAAAAAAATTCACTCGTTCCCCGTAAATGGGGGAAACCTCCAAAAAAATTACAAATTTAAAAATCGCTAATTTTCGAAATTTTTTCAATTTTTTTTACTTAAAATTGCTATAACTTTTTTAAAAATAACCGAATCAATATAATTTTTTTTATATAGATGCATGACCTCTTATTTGGTATATTTTTTTTTATGTGTGACCCTTTACTTGCCCACAGGGGGGGATTTAAAATGACTACTTTTTCACAAAAAAATTATTTTTTTAACTTGATTTTTGGAAATGTTCCAGAAGGTCTGACACTTATATATATATCTTAAATTAAAGCTAATGTAATATACTTTATCATGAAAAAAATTAATTTCGGACTTTATTATATCTTCACAGTGAAAATGGCTACCGAATGCTATTTTTGTGTGAAAATTTTCGATTTTGTATTTTACATTTTTTATTTTATTATGCTATAACTATTTGAAAAGTGTATGGATCAACATTATTTTTTAATGAGAAATAATATATAATTAAGAGAGGAATCAAAATCTGTGAAAATAGTTACGGAAATGAATGTTTAAGGAAGAAGAGGTAGACGAAGACCAAAAAAAAAAAAGATAGAGAAATGTTATAGAATGCGATATGGGGACATATGATGTGGGAGATTGTGTTAAATGGAAGTTTAGGATAAGGGTGACCGACCCCAAATAGTTGGGATAAAGGTGAGCAGTGGCGTATTTTGAATGATTTCTCGGATGGTGTCCAACTTTTAATGAACCTCACAAACGAAAATTATAGAAATGTTTACTGACGTAAAAAAAACTTACTATTTTTCTAATTACTATTTTAGGAATTGACAAATAATTTGAAATTTGAAATTTTGGTACTGTTGTTTCTTNGAAATTTGAAATTTTGGTACTGTTGTATCTTAAAAGAAACAACCCTAGTGTCTTAACTTAAAGTAATAAAAGTTTAATAATAACTCAAATGTATTTATTATAGATATAAGTAAACAATGCAAAACATACAAAATAAATATACATTAAAAACACAATAAAACAATACACAAAATGAAAACTTAATGTCATAAACGTACCGCGCGAAAAGAGATTACCTTCCGTGCTGCTCAGATCCTCTCTCCTCTACGATTCATTCCATTTCGTCTTATATACTAAAATATTTTGTTTTTCTTCTTTTTGCAAAATTAATAATACTATCGTTTTCAAAAATGTTTATAAATATTTAATTCCTGGTCTAGTAATAATAGATCAGGAAATTACAATTAAACAAAACATTACAAAAATGTTTTACTTCCAGCTTTACAAATGATAAACTATATTACAGTATACAGACTGATTTTTTTATCATAACCCACTCATTTACTTGTAGAATAAATATAATTTAAACATTATTTTTGGTTTTCTTTAGTTACACATTATTCTTAAATTATTA
>NW_026099572.1:32758162-32759496 GCF_025091365.1 Daktulosphaira vitifoliae | reverse complement strand
ATAACTAAATACTTTATTTATAATAAGTAAACAAATAATAAAATCTCCTTTCAGTATTGATGTTCGTAAATTACTTGCTTTTGATGATGTTTCAGTGTCATTCCACTTCGAAATTATAAATAACGATTCAATTAGGTACACAAAAAGCTCAAGAAAATCATTGACAGCATAAAAACGTTCAACTCATTTAGTCGCACATAATTGTTTTAATGATTTTTTAGTTATACATTTTTGACTTTCTTCGATTTGACTTTTCAACACATCTTTTCGCTTTGGGTATATGAAAAAATCTCTAACTTTAGATGTTGTTCCTAATCAATTTCGTGATTCTTGTATAGAAGATGAATAAGGAATAGCAAGGTTTAAAACATGAACAGCACAATGAACAAAGCGGATGACTTTGGTAAATAAGAGATTGAGCTTCGTTAAATTGACCAGACATAGAAGCACATCCATCGTAACACTGTCCTCTAAGGTATTTTGTTTCTACACCAAATGAATGTAAACTTTGAATAATAATATATAAACCTTTTCCAATAGTATCTGTTGTTGGCACAAACTGAAGAATTCTTCCTTGATAATTATATTTTCAACATCTAAATATCGAACACACAAAGTTACTTGTTCGCTTCCACCAATGTCGGCCGTTTCATCAGCAAGTATTTTGAAACATCTTTGGGCGTTTATGTTTGTTACGATTTTATTTAAAATAATTTTATAACAGGATTCAATTATTTCATTTTGAAATGTTTTATTTGTATATTTTATTGTTTCTTCAGCTTCCAAAAATGATTTTAAACGGTCATCTCCTTGGGCTCTGTATCTTAATATTTCTCTAAAATTTCCTTGATTTTCTTGGATAATTTGTCATTTTCTTGATATATATTGAAGTTACAAAGATATCCGTTATTGTCAAAAAAAAAAAAAATTAATAATAATAATAATAACATTAAAAATGCAAATAATAATTAAACCTATAAGGTAGTTAAACCCTAAAGTTATTTTCGATTTGTTAAAGTCGTTAAAATTAATTCAAATCTCCTGTTATTTTCTTTTATCAGAATTATTATGTCATTAATTCAATTATTAATTAAATTGTTAAACTTAATTATATATTCAACTTAATTAATTTTTATGTTGATTATAATCGCATGGCATGATGTATTTTGTTAATAACTTAATGGAAATAGCAATTTCACATGGGCAAAATTTTTAATAGTTGCAAGAGAATAAATTCAAACGTTGATATTTTATTTCATACAGATTAAATTTTATATGCATAAATATTCTGTTAACCGATATCAAATTTATTCCACTTGAACTTTCATAAAAAA
>NW_026099572.1:32741467-32758020 GCF_025091365.1 Daktulosphaira vitifoliae | reverse complement strand
GAATGCGGTATATTGAATAGGGGTAACTAAACTTATTTGTTTATAATTCTCTAAACTGATAAACTATAAAATAAATTTAAAAATGAACTACAAGTTCAGAATATTTCCGTTGTTATTATATTTTTGCTACGGGTATTTTTGTTATCTAAATGACCCAATGAAATCCAAATAATTTCTAGAAATCTCTGATAAAATGTAGATAAATACGTGTCGTCGAATCCTATCAAATTATCTTAAATTTTGTTATTTATTTAAAATACCATTTATTTTATAGAAAATAAATATAGTATATTATAAAAAAAGTTAATACCAATATATTAGGCTTTTTTTTTAAGACGGGGGGTTGTCCAGACATGGAGGACACCCCCCCAAAATACGCCACTGAAGGTGAGGTAAAAGAAAAAGAACTGCAGTAAATTAAATTTACAATTGTTTAATACGAAAAAAACGTCTCTCCTGTATATTAACTTATTGGAAGTTCTTTTTTTGACAATAATAAGAATAAATTAGAACTGTTGAATGCGCTTTTAAGGCAATTATTTGTTAATAATTAAACTTATATAGTTAAAATTACATGAAGTGGCGCCAGTGGTTCATTTCGTCGCCGCATATCACTGGTGTTCAGCTGCGCTGATTGCTATTGGTCACCGGATGGGTTTCCATGCAGAAACTTTAACAGCTTGCCCCCTGCTGGGTTTCTCAGCCATTATGAGGTTGCATCACATCGATAATCAGTGTAAAAACTAGTCAAAACTATTTGTCATGCAGAGCCAAACCCATGTAATTGAGATGAGGCTAAGGACTGATGATAATGATTAATATTTTAAATAATTGAAATAACTATGAATGAATCCCAAATAGCTTATTACCTTTATAGTCCATTAGGGCAGTTGTTTCCCTTCAAAAAAGGGTTGGTCAATATGTAGATGATGTCTTCATGTCAATTGACAGCTATAAGTAATTCAAAAATTAATAAATGTGTGATGAACGGAGATTCTACACTCAGTAACAACCTCACACAGTGTCGGATTTCCCAGTACATATAATAAGTTAGTGCCTAACACTGCAATTTTTAGAAATAACTAACTCTCAGTGAATACATACTAATTATATTTTCCTTAATCATAAAAAATACTTATAGATAAAAATATACTAAATTTTTAAGAAGCTAATTCGATAAATATCGGCATTCAGTANAGTTAATAAAATAAGTAACAAATGTTTATAAAATACTTATGAAAAGATAAAATATACGTTTATATTTAATGTGAAAATGTTTTTAACCTTAATTTATTATATTTATAGTTTTATACTGGCGCATTTTAAAATTTTGTCTCGAGCGCAATAATTAGTTGCTATGGCCCTGCAAAAATTTATTTAATTATTATAATATTTATTGTTCTTGAAGATTAAAATGATTAGTATTAATTTCAAATAATCCCTAAAAAGTTGTTGTGAATAATAAATTAAATATAATTTTACTGAACCTATTTGATTGTATTCATTAAAACACATGCGTTAGAGTTATTATACAATATAAATATTTTAATATTCTAATATTATATATTGGCAAATAGTATTTATATTACAATAAGAATTCACAACAAATAAAAAATTTCTTGATGTTTTGATAAGGTGTAGAATATTTAGTGTAAGATATCCACTTAACACCTACTAAGAATGGAGAAAAATATATTTTTCTACACAATATGATGCTATAAACTGTATTCCAAGAGGGCAAAATTTTGCATTCTTCTAGTGATAGCGTACTACTTAAGGAACTTAAAACTAAAATTGCCACCGCAAACTCGGTGACTCTACGACCAATAGCCACCGAGTAATAAGCTATCCAAATTTTGGGGTAACTTGCCTGAGTACCACTAGTCAGTTGCTACCGGTCCAATCCGGTTTACACGGTTAATGAGTGTACTCCTTTTTTATTAATTTACTATATGTTTAGTAATGGTATAATTCATTCACTCGTCAACTCAACTTTTTATCGATATTAAAATAATTTGTACTTAATAAATTAATTTACAGATATCACACTTCTATCTAGAAATATAGTATTATTTTATATTTAAAATATTCAAAATACTACTGGGTAGCCTAATAAAGTTCATTTTAAAATATACGATTACAACTATTATGAGAGTAAATTAAAGTAATTAATATGTTGTATTCTTAAAACAAAAAAGACCCTAATTAACCATTCTAAAACTTTGATTTATTGTTAAACAAAATATCTTATATGCAATAAATAATAATACAAAAGAATAAATTATCTTCTTATTCGCATCCATACGATTCGATACTCATATGTACCATTTAAATTGCTTGAAAAGTTTATTTTAAAAGTGACAATTTTTTTTTAAATAACAATTTATAACCTTGACTCAAGTTGTTTTAATTGTTTAATTTCTAAAATTATTAAATATCTATCTAAGAGGATACAGAATTTTTGAGTATTTTATACTTAGTTCATTAAAAATATACAAAATTTGCAAAAACTGGGTTTGCTAATTTATGATACGACGCTAAGTATATACATTAATAATTAATAAGTATACCACATTGTTATTATCTATACATATAAATAAGAGCATTAGTATGCTTGAAATATAGTTATTTCAATAGTATTAATTGTTAAAATGAAAGAATAACAATGAATATTATAATTATGATAACATTTAATTATAATAATTAAATTAGGTACAAATTAAATGTAAATTATTTGTGACATTATATAAATAATTAATTTTTTTATCATTATACTGGATTTTAAGGACTTGTGCAATGAAGGATTAAACTAAAATAATTATAATTATTCGAAAAGGCGTTAATAATAAATTTATATATCAAGAGTCTGGCGGCGAAGTGTCCGGCGGCGAAACGTCCGCGGTGAAACGGTCAGTGGCGAAATATCCTAGACCCCGCGTGTACGGACGACCTACCGATAACAGGAAACCCATCAACAGCAATGTTCGCAGACGATACAATGTTTTATTCCGCTGACCATAACAAAAACTACGCCATAATACAGTTTTATTTTTAGTTTTAGTTATTATCGAGGTGGACATAATGCCCATGCTCTCAAACCTGTTGGTCCATTGTGCGTACCTCATACCGAATTGTCTTAATTTGGTTTATCCACCTAAGTGTTATCACCGAAGTGTTAATATATTACCAACCATAAAGTCACCTCTAGAGATGACCAAAGAGTCCTGTCTTTCTGGCGAAATTAAGTATCTATCTGGGTTTTAAGTTTTTAATATCTTCCTTTTCGGGAAAAGGTTTATTAAAGTAGTTTGATCTTAGTGTAGACAAGGCTTCACATTCGCACATGATGTGAAATGAGTCTTCTTCTTCTACTCCACACTTCCTGCACAATGGTGATTCCGATACCCCCATTGCGTTAAGATGCTTAAGCAGGTGACCATGTCCTGTCAGTAGACCAGTCAGGGTGCTTATTTGATGTCTAGTCATGCTATTAAGATCACCCAGCAATAAACCAGGGGTCTTAATAAACATTTTAGATTGTCTAAGTACTACCAAGTACTTCCAGATTTTCCTGTGTAGTTCTCTGCACCAATTCTTGGGTAGCGCTTTGAGCGATTGCTCTNTTCCTGTGTTGTTCTCTGCACCAATTCTTGGGTAACGCTTTGAGCGATTGCTCAGTGAGCCCTACCACTGGTTCTGGTCCAACATAGGTGTTCTCTGCTCCTTTCCTGGCTAGAAAGTCAGCATTCTCATTTCCAGTGACACCGTTGTGTCCTGGTACCCACGCTAGTGTAACTTTGTTGAACCTCGATAGTGATTCTAAAGTTTCCCTGCATTCGAGGACCAGCTTTGAATTCACCTGATCGTTACAGAGTGCTTTCAAAGCCGCTTGACTATCACTTAAGATAGTTATCTTCCTATTTTTGTATACCAGCAGGTTCTGAGCCCCTACCAGTATCGCCATCACCTCTGCTTGGAAAACAGAGGGTGTTGTGCCCAATGACATACTGACATTTATTCGTGGCTTTAAGCCCCAAATTCCAGCACCTACCTTTCCTGATTTTTTGGATCCATCTGTATATATCACAAATCCTCCTTTGTCAGTCAGGTGGTTAATATTCCATTCTATACGTGTAGTGATCTCCACTTTGTAGGGAATGTTATTCTTAAGAACCGGTTTGATATAGTCCAAGGGGTATTCTAAAAAGCCCTTGTCTATCTCTTTTAGTATTTTACCATGTTCTGTTGTATCACTCTCCAAAGTCCACATACCTAAGTTGTGGAATCTTAGTGCTGTAGCTTTGGCGTGAGCTACGCTATCATACAACTACAGCACCAAATAAAACCTCGCATTACCATGGATCGAAAAATGGAGACTAAAACTAAACATTGAAAATACCGAAGCCATAATATTTGGAGCCAGTACAAACAACAAAACCAAAAAACTAACGATCAATAGCAAAGCGATAGAATGGAAGACAACTATAAAATACCTAGGAGTCACACTGGACACACAACTAAAAATGAACACGCACGTTACAAAGATTATCCAAAAAGCAAAAGGAGTCAAATCATCACTATATCCAATAATAAACCACAAATCAACTGTTCCGCCAAAATAGATTACAAATTTACTCGATATATAAAACCGATATTACTATACGCGTCAACTGCTTGGAGACCACGCATAAGCAACAACAACTGGAAAAAACTAGAGGCTGTACAAAACACAACACTCCGCATGATCATAGGCATGCACTACCCAACGACAAACGAAACCATCCGAAATTCCGCTCAAATCACAACACTAGAAACAACTGCACAGTTCTCGTTAAGTATTTTCTTTCATAAAATATCCAACTCCAAATATGTCCATTTACAAAGATTAATTGATTAATATAATTTATTTCTAGCATACGAAAGAAAACAACGCTCATGCAAAAACCTCGTACAAGAGAGAATAGGCTAACGCCTAGTGCTCTACATAGGCCGACGTCCGTCATACAAAGGCAAAACGTGTGTACGGGTACGATAACCAAAAATAAATTTATACAGAATAGTGTTGTCGGTGAATGGTGAGCGTGGTGTGGGGTGGGGTGAATGCGTTACGACAGTCTTGTCTCAATGCCATAGACGACGGGATACGCGAGAATATTAACACGTGGCGCGTGGAGGGTTACAAACAAACATACAGTAAACTCCCGATTATCCGTGGAATAGGGTGGCAGGACATCCACGGATAAANTATATATATATACACATACAGTAAACTCCCGATTATCCGTGGAATAGGGTGGCAGGACATCCACGGATAAACGAATTCCGCGGATAATCCGCAAAATTAGTATTAAAAGAACATAACATAATGTGTATTAATAGAAGTACATACACGTGTATTAGTATTAAATATTTGTTTACAAATAGGTATGTAGACGATTCCGTGGAAGACAGCGGATAATCCGCAACGCGGATAATCCGCTCGCGGATAATCGGGAGTTTACTGTATATATAATTGATGACGCGCGCGTCTACGGGTTGGAAAATATTATTTTCGACGACTGTAGAGTGGGGTGGGGTGAATGCGTTACGACCGTCTCGTGCGTACAAACATCCCACAACTCACAACAAACATACAAGTGAAACTAATATAAGTCTGATAAAAAGAGTAAAATGATATAAAGTATATCATGTCGGTCAGGCAATTTGGCTGGCCGATACAACGACTATTGACGTAGATCACACTGACACGCGATCCATAATGTACAGAAACGGTCCTATTTACTTATATTTAAGGACATATCATATAGTAAAACTTTTAATAGACTAGAATATTTTTTTATCCCATAATTCTAAAATTACAAACGCCGAAATTGAAAAACAAACAAGTATTAATTGAATAAATTCAAAAATTTAGTTTGATTTAATTTCTTTTTATACAATAATTTTTTGGATAACATTTTTTCAAAGAAACTGACTTGCAATAAAATCTGATATGAAAAAATGTATTAAAAATAATAAAGTAAATCACAATTGGAATAAAATCAGTTTATTATGATTGCAATATACAGTTATTGTTATTTTTGGAGGTTAACAAACGAAGTAGTTAAGTACAAGTGAGGCACACATTTGATTTTACAATCGACATACCAGACTCGCGGCGTTGAACAGTACGGATTGCACAGATTTATTAATAAATAAATTTAAAAATTTAGACATCGGGACGGCCTGTCCTTTGTGTTCGGATCACTCACTAAAGCATGTTCCCCTCCCGCCGTCAAGTTAACGTCCGCTACTGTGCTTCTTACTGTTCAACGCCAACCGCTTACTGTCATGTTGCTGATTATGAATCCCGTCGATAAACATTTGTTAACCTTGGCTGGTACCGATTCTAAAAGTAACAATAATTTTATATTATTATCCTAATATATTGATTTCATTCTTATTCTAATTTGATTAATTTTATTCTTTTAGTGAATTTTTTTGTAGCAGATTTTCTGGTCGGTTTTTTTTTGTAAACATTTATCTTTTATTTTTTACTTTTTAATAATCAAGTTTACTTAATTTATCGCCGTTAATTCCAATTTCTCTTATTCCGTGGCGTTTTTTAAACCTTGTCAACCACCCTGATGACGCGTCAAATTTCCCTTCTAAACCTAACATTTCAAAAAACTGTTTTGCTTTTGCAGAAACAATAGGTCCTGAAACAGGAGTTCCCTCACTTCTAACTTGATTTATCCACTGTAAAAGAGCCGCATCTAATTCTTTATAAGTGCTAGTTTTCATGGTTTTTCTTTTTTTCATTGATGAGTTGTTGTCAGATGCGGACGCGAATTTCATTAATTTATCTTTCTGTTTAAAAATGTCTCTAACGGTGCTTTCTCCTATTCCATACTTCAAGCTTATTTGTTTTTTCGACGTACCCTTTTTAATATCGTTAATCAATTCAAGTTTGTCTTGAATTGACAATAGCACTTTTTTTCTTTTTTCACTCATTTTTTCACACGCGAAACGCACAAAGTTCTAGTCGATGGTAGACAGAAGACTAAATAGATATACGCGTTATTAGTGATCAAATGCAATATGTAATGTACGTTATCGCATAATCGACTATCGTAGCCCAATTTAACCGATAATTATGTGCAATGTACATTCCAGGGAATAGTATTAAAAGAACATAACATAATGTGTATTAATAGAAGTACATACACGTGTATTAGTATTAAATATTTGTTTACAAATAGGTATGTAGACGATTCCGTGGAAGACAGCGGATAATCCGCAACGCGGATAATCCGCTCGCGGATAATCGGGAGTTTACTGTACTTACATACAGGTGAATCTAATGTAAGCGTGTTAAAAACATTTCATCATAACTATAATCGTATGGGAGATATACAATATAATCNTATAATCGTATGGGAGATATACAATATAATCCTTATTAATGTGTTTAAAAAGATATAGTCAACAGAATAAATATATTTTAGTTTTAACAAGACTATTAATTTTGAATATTTTATATAAAATACTCGATTTGACCAATCATTGTTTGCTCGATAAAAAAAAATCAAATATTATTATGAATAATTTTTTCGATAAAATTAGAACTTCAAATATTACAAAAAAAATTTAAACAAATATATGTCTGTTTATATGCATTTTTTAATGATTTTTCATATTCTGAAAGGTAATAATATTAAAATATTTATATTGTATAATAACTCTAACGCATGTGTTTTAATGAATACAATCAAATAGGTTCAGTAAAATTATATTTAATTTATTATTCACAACAACTTTTTAGGGATTATTTGAAATTAATACTAATCATTTTAATCTTCAAGAACAATAAATATTATAATAATTAAATAAATTTTTGCAGGGCCATAGCAACTAATTATTGCGCTCGAGACAAAATTTTAAAATGCGCCAGTATAAAACTATAAATATAATAAATTAAGGTTAAAAACATTTTCACATTAAATATAAACGTATATTTTATCTTTTCATAAGTATTTTATAAACATTTGTTACTTATTTTATTAACTAAATTTTTAACGCTAATAATTTGATTTAAATCTGTAACATTTTAAATAGAATTTTACAAAAAAAAAATAGAAGGAACATATTAACCCTTAAACAGTCGCGTGGGGGTCTAGCATACCCCCACATAAATAATAACGGATGTATTATATTGCATAAAAGGTGTACATAGAAATAAATTTAGAAGATGGTTTTTATAGTAATATTGAATAGATTTTCATAAATACCTTCGAAGAAAAATGTATGACTTAAAATATCCATCAAAGTTGAAATGGGTCATATTGACCCCCCGCGACTATGAACGTTATAATTTTTTTTTTGGACTTGTATTTTTTTTTCAAAATATCGTTTTATCGTAAATGCAATTTTATAATCGATATAATATTGTGGAATTGGGATTATTATGTGGATCTGCGACCGTCTGTGCAATTAAGTTTTAAAAATAAATAATCTATTGAGAATTTCCACTACTCGATGATACGGAACAAATACGAACTAAACATGTAATAAATACATCCCGTCGTAATGTGGACACATTGATTATCGGTGCCTCATTTACAATTACCACTATTCACATTTACCCCTCCTGACCCTACTCGTATTATAATAATTAAATTGTATTGTAATATTAATAATAAAATAATTCAATTCAGAAAAATGATTACGTAAATGTAAAACTAGTAATTATAAGACATGTTGGAGCTCAAAGAAATACAAGAAAAATTAATAAAAATACATTTTGTAATAGTAAAAGCTTTTATTTACTGTCTTAAAAATAAGATTTTGCAGTTAAAATAATTTTTTTTAACAAAATTTTTAATAAAATTTTGAAAATTAAGTTTTTTTTTCCGTAATATAGTTTTTAGTAATGCACATAATTTTGTCATTTATTTATTTTTTAATTTTAATTTTTTAATTGTTATCCATATTTATATATCATATGGTAACAAATTACGTCTTTGAATTAAAAAAAATGAACTTTTTTATACATATTTTATACTTTTTTAGAAATTAGGTCTAATAGACCCCCACGCGACTATGAACGTTAAAAAAAGGTACGCGCCTGCTTAAGGGTTAATCATTTATCATTTATATGTCTGTGTCGCCCATTTGATTTATAAATTAAGTTTATTATTGTTATTAATTTTTACTCGTACCTATCTAGTTTACTTGTTAAATGAAAATATAAAGCATGGTTTCATAGGAGTTACATAGAAGTGATAGGGCAAAATAGACCACTCAATGTTAGGTTTTCTTAGAGATATTTTTGGATTTTTAAAATTACTCACTATATTGAAAATTCCCATAAAGTTAATGTTTTGGAATTGATAATGGCGGCAGCGTGATAAACGACGATCGAAATAACATTTGAACGGATGAAGGATAATATTCCCAATATACGTAAAATAAATAAGATGACCATTTTATAGCCGAGAGGTAGACACAGACTATGAGCATATATAATTTCATGAACTTTTTAATTTAAGGCGTCTGGGTACCGACCGCTTTTTAGTCAAAAACAACCCGTTTTTGTTCCATCAGTACGACGAAACTATTGATGCGATAAGAATTCTGAAAACATATCTGAATTCAGCATCATGTCACTTAGGTATCGGTCAGGCCATATTTTTGAAATTTTGATGTTTTTAACTCTTTATTACAGTTTTCATTTTCGAATAATTTTAAAATTTTCAAAATAATTTTTTTACGTTAAAGGAATCACAATTTCAAAAAAGTGGCCTGACCGATACCTAAGTGACATGATACTAAATTCAAATTTGTTTTCAGAATTCTTATCGCATCAGTAGTTTCGTCGTACAGATGGAACAAAAACGGGTTGTTTTGTACGCTCAAACTAATGGTTTTCAAACAGTAGCTGTTAAATGTGACATGCTCGTGCGCGTATGTGCGTTATCCGCAGCAGCTATTTTATTGCCCATAGAGTTGCATAGGACAAACCGACTGCCTAAAAATAGTTACAATGCATACTTGATATTATACCTGTATATATGATATTAGATCAAATGATATTAGATTATTTGCTCTTATCTTATTTGCAAACCTGTCATCATTACATAGTAAGAAACAAATTTTGTTGTTGTATTCCTATATAAGTGTCGCTAAAAAAATGGTAAGTCATAAAAAAATATCTGGTGAGGTACGAATATATAAAAATAATTTTCATACACTTTTTTAGTTTTAAATAAAAATTATTTATTCAGAGGATCCCGAATTAAATGATTCTCTTAGTATAAATACTGCAGTTGTTACTGCTACTTTGAATACTAGTCAGGGGCTTACAAATTGAGAACAGTTTTCTGCTGTACTAAATATGCCATGTATGAGTAATAAGACGTATCAAAAATATCACGATTATATTGCTAAGCAAACTGAAAAAACAGCATGGGATTCGATAGAGCTAACGGGGAAAGAAGAAACTAGGTTTGCAATTGAAAATGGATAAATGAATGATAAAGGACTTCCCATAAGAATAGACTTATAAAACTTAAATATTTTAGTGTGTAAATAATGTAATTTTGTAAATTGAATTCTTATAATTAAAATTAGTTTTTTTATAGTTTAAAACTTCAACATAATCGATGTGGATTTCATATGATTTAACTTGTTTTCTGTAAATATTTAGTTTTTCTTAATCGTCGAAAATAAATAGTTTAATTATTTTTATAATCAATTAAAATTTGTGAAATCATAACACGTTTATTAGTATTTACAGTGAGGCTGGTGCTAAACTATAGTTTTTATACTACATAAAATAAACGTGTGTCGTTATCAACATAATCGTATTGTATCAAAAAGTAGGCAGGTACACAGCCGGTTTTGTTAACGACTATAACACGACAAAAATTCTCCCAATAATGGACACTCACGCTAATAATCATTTATTTCTCACACAACGACACTGCGTAACATTTAAAAATTGCAAAATTGCCTATATTCGACCCCTGAAAAAAGGTCGGTACCCAGACGCCTTAATTTAGTTTAATAATCAATTTAAATATTTAATATATAGTAATTCTTAAATTTTAACAGTTCATTTTATATTTATTTTGTTACATTTTAAAATTAATTTTATTGAAAATATATACATTTTATCAATTAAAAAAAAAAAGTATGAACATTGACTCAGTTGATACATAATATGTATAATAAATATTGGAGTCTATGAATCCTATTTTTAATTTAGTTAAATTTTGGGATTATTAAAATTGTAGAAAGATTGGCACAGACAATAAATTTGATGACTGTATCATATATATATCGTAGCATAGATTTGAGAAAAAAATCAGTTTTTCTTGTTTTATTGATTAGCGCATTAAAGTATTCGAATTATAATTTTTTATTTCAAATTTTTTTTTACCTAAAACAACTATATTCCTACTTGCTCTGTATTTTTAATATAAATTTAAAATCATGAAATTGGAAAAGGTATTAAAAAAATGTGTCTCATTAACAATCCTGTTGAAGAAAAATTCAGAAGTCGCTAGTGGTTTACAATCGTAATATTTTATTTAATATTATATGGGCTAAGAATAGTAGTAGTTTGTAAATACACTAGTGCAGTAATTTGTAAGTTAGTCCCTAACCTTTATCACATTACTTTTGCAGTCTATATGATAAAAATAACCATAATTACTACTTAAATTTTGACTTATCAGAAAAACACTGTTAAAATTTAAAACTAGAATTTTTTAATTACACAACCTAATTTTATGTTATCTTAATCAATATACTTATTAATATGTAAACAATTATATAAAAAAAGAGGAAAGTTGACTCGTTCACCTTATAAAATTCTCAAAAATTAATTTAGGTTATATTTAATCCCTAATTATGCTTTATTTTTGAATACCTATGAAATTTTAGAACAAGAAACAAATGTAAAAGAAAATACTGATATTTAATATAATGTATCCTATAATTAAATCAGGCCTTTTCAATTTACTATTTTTTCAAAAATATTTCAAACAGCAGTTCTATTAGAGTATGAGTTTGAATTAAGAATTTACCAACAAAGTAAAAAAATATGAACAGCTATTGTTAAAGGCCATTATAAATTTATTGTAATATAGTCATTATATATATCATTATACAGATTTTTTGATAATTAATAATTTAAAAATATACCACTATACAACAATAAGTTAAAAATTGAAACTTTTTATCAAGGTAAAACATACATTCAAATTTTATGCTGAAAATTATTAATTTTGTAAATAACTTAAGAAGTTAGTTGAAATGGTGCAGCTAAACATTTTAATTCACAAATATTTTTATATGTACCCAGAAATGTTATTTCTATAAACATAGTAAATACTGTCTTAATGGTATACATTCATAAAAAACCAAAAATGAAACAGAAAAAAAAATGTCAATTGTTATACTGATGTATTAAATTCTCATATTCCTACCAGAAAACTCATATTGTAATAGATATATTACTAAAAAGTAATATAAAAAGACTAGGATTCATTTGTATTGTTCACTGCTGGTAAATTTTGATCATGATCAGTATCCATAGGTTCAGCATCATTAGATGTAGATAATTGAGGGTCATGTAAATTTCTAGCAGCAACAGAAGAATATGTAGACATGCCTGAAGTGGCTGGAATTTGGGTGGATGAAGAAGTGGACACAATAGGTAAAGGTAAACTTATACCAAGTTGTGATGGCCAATCTGATGATGTTGATGCCATGTCATATTCATTCATTCCCCAAACTGGATCACTATTACGTTGGCCTCTAGCTCTAAAATTAATAGACAATTAATGCACAACTTAAAATATAGTAATTTTTATATGTTTAATAATAATAATAACAAACTGATAATATTTATATGTGAACAACTGGAATAAATAAGAACACAAAACACAGTTTTTCTTCTTTTATAATATTATAGTAAAGAAATTATAATATTATTATACATATACAATATTAGGGGCGTGGTGATCACACTAGTTGTTGACAACACTCTAATGTTAAGCTGTGCCTACCGCCATAGGTGAACGGATGGGTGATCCTGCGTGCGCTTCTATGATGATGAAAAAGCACTATATTCTCAGTGTAGAAGGCAATGGGAAACCACTGCACTTAATTTCCCTAGGATATTAGCTATGATAAGGCTTAGCCTTTAGAAAAGAAGAAGATACAATATTACTCAAATTATATATAAACATAATATTTATAAAACATATATAATATAAATAAAACACTAAAACATAATTAAACGACACAAAAACACATCTTTGCTGAATTCAGTTATGGGTCATTCATGAAAAAATGTATCTTTTTGAATAGGTTGTGAATAATAGGAGTTAATCGGATCACAAAATAAAAATAAATTGTTTAATTATTCATTTAATTTTGTGCAATACATTGTACACAATGATATATAATCCATTAATTTATTGTACATATCGGTTAGAACTGATATCTATAAACCATAACTATAGATAGATCTAACGATCTATCTATAATCATTGAAATAATAAATATATAATAATTCCAAATATCACTATTTTTTTTTTTAAGCCATCTATTACTTTGAAATAACATAACATATTTAATATATATTACATTTTATAATAATATATATTATTATATAGAATATAATATGTATTTTTAACTTTTAAGTCAAACTTTTCTTAAAAATATAAAAATGAAAACAAAAGATACTCTAAATGTATTCTTCAAAAATATAATATTTTTTTTAAGAAAACTCTTTGGGGGTGATATCATGATTTAAAATAACCATTAAAAAAGTGCATAAGATTACCAACTTGTCTCTTTAAATTAAAATAAAGTTTTTTTTCAATTTAAGACTACTGCAAAAATTGATAATTTAGTTGTTGTTGAGAGATGTTAAACCNCTCTTTAAATTAAAATAAAGTTTTTTTTCAATTTAAGACTACTGCAAAAATTGATAATTTAGTTGTTGTTGAGAGATGTTAAACCCTCATAGCTCTTTAAAGCTTTTGTAAAATATAATATTCATAATTTAATTTCTCAATAATACTTCTTTTATGATAAAATTCTATTCATAATACAAGAAAATTGTATGAATTTATTATCTTATTTGGTAAAGCAATTCATCTGTCAATATAAATTTATTATTTCTGACTTACAAGTTAATGTTCCTCACATAATTTGTATTTGAGAAAATGTCATATAATCAGTTTATGCCGAGTAGTATTATTAATTATAAATCAGTTATTATAGTTTGTATTACAACAAAATTAAGTTTTAAATATTTTTGCGACAGAAACACTTTAAATAGTTTGAAAATAATGAGATTTTAATTTGACAAGACATTTTCTTCTAGATCTGTAACCGTTTATTGATCAATGATTTCTGACAAGCTCCCAAATTATGTGAGAACAACAGGCAACAATAAGAACAAAAAATAGTTTTTCTCTTTTTAAATATTATAAAAATAAAATTATAATATTATTACACATATAAAATATTATTAAAATTGTATATAAGCTATATAACATTTATAAAAACATAGAAATTAAATAAACGACACAAAAACATATCTTAACCGACTTATGATTCATACAACACTGTTGATGGTAGATGATACCATCGCCACATATTTCATCTTTGACCGTCTTCACATCAACAGTATATATAAATACTTAAGACTTAGTAGAAAATATATTTAGTATTTAATGCTGAATATCATACTAACCTAATAAGTGCTGCTAAGTTTGGACCAACACCCAGGCTGATTCCATTTAGTGGGTCAGAATTAATTGAACCTAATCCATCATCAGCTAAATACTTACGACAAATCGGGCACGTTCCATGCTAAATTATAACATATAAAAATAATTATATACAAGAAAAACCAAAAATAAACTTTGTTATAGCCTGAAAGTTAAGTTATTGTAAGACCTTCAAAATGAAATAAAATTTATTGTTAGTTAATTTCTATACTTAATAATCTATTTCTATAGTGACGTATTTTCTTAATAAATAAAATTAATTNTTTATAAATAATATATTTTTCTTTTTTTTTATTAAATCATAATTATAATTTAAAAAAATTAATTTAAGTTTAAAATTTAAAAAAATTCTTTAAATATATAATTTATATTGCTTCATTTTTTAGTTGTGCCCTTAAAAACCTACCTCCTGAGGTATTCTCACCCAATGCTTCCATTAAATGTGGCCCCATATAAGGGTTATTATCAGAATACAATTTTTTATTATAATAATAATTATTATAAAAAATGATTATTAGATTAAAAATAATAAGCTAATTAAAAAAAATTACAATATTTTCTTAGTAAGGTATATCCACATATCTATTTTTTTATTAAAGGAATTAAGATAAACATTACCTAGGTGATCTTGAGAAATTTGAGCTGTTGGTATGTCTTGGATTTTTTCTTTAGTTAATGGTGGTGGTCCTGCTCCATCAATTTGATTTAATAATTGTGATACAATTGAATCTAATCCATCTCTTCCCCATACATAGTCTCCAGGATTACCAAGTAAAAATCTACTGCTGGAGTCATAGATTAGCACATTTTTACTCAAATATACTATGATAAATAATAATACTCTACTTACACTGGACCAGTAGCTCCACGGGAATTGGCGTAATCAGCAAAATTGACTATTACATCTTCAACTAAATTTTCAATAGTACCACTTCCTGAGCTTCGCCTAGGGCCTCTATAATAAAATATCAAATGTTTCATTATAATTGGATTATTAGATCAGACTAGAGACATTTTTAGATGTCAGTGGGTACTTAAGTTAAATGGTGCCAGTATAAGACAACAAGACTTTGTCTTCACATATCCTAATTACAAATTAATATAACATTGATTAAAAAGTAACACTACCTATCTCATTTTTGTCAATTTTACAGGGAAACAAAAAACAGTTTTCTATTAAATTGATAGTACCTAGGATGCTATCTATTGATTTTATCAAAAATCTGAGTCTATCATTTGATTCTCTATGAAAATTTACTTATAACATGTGGAAAGCATAGTGTTCAAACTCATTTTGATCAAAATGTGAGATGGGTGGTGTTGCTTCTTAAGCAACAATAAGTCAAATAATTTTCATACAATTATTCTAGCACTAGTAAATCAAGAAATCAAAATTTAAGGATTGTTTATTGGAGATTATTTTGCAATTACAACTACATTATTTAAGAATATCAATAGATAAAATAGAAAGAGCAACTTCGCATTTAGAGTAAATAAATAATTAGTAACTTTTACTTTCTAATACAATTGTGCCTCTTTCTTACAACTATTATTCTGAGATATTTAAATTATAAAATATTTTTATTAGATTGCATACTCACTAATTAAGGAGAATCATTAATATATAGATCTATAGTTTTAAGAAAGCTTGTTTTTACATACTAAAAATTCAATGTTTATATTAGTGATGGGAAATATCGAATAGAAACTATCGAACTATTCGATAGTCATTCAAAAAATATTCGATAGTTACACAATATA
>NW_026099572.1:32720708-32741367 GCF_025091365.1 Daktulosphaira vitifoliae | reverse complement strand
CAATTTTTTATTATAACAATAATTATTATAAAAAATGATTATTAGATTAAAAATAATAAGCTAATTAAAAAAAATTACAATATTTTCTTAGTGAGGTATATCCACATATCTATTTTTTTATTAAAGGAATTAAGATAAACATTACCTAGGTGATCTTGAGAAATTTGAGCTGTTGGTATGTCTTGGATTTTTTCTTTAGTTAATGGTGGTGGTCCTGCTCCATCAATTTGATTTAATAATTGTGATACAATTGAATCTAATCCATCTCTTCCCCATACATAGTCTCCAGGATTACCAAGTAAAAATCTACTGCTGGAGTCATAGATTAGCACATTTTTACTCAAATATACTATGATAAATAATAATACTCTACTTACACTGGACCAGTAGCTCCACGGGAATTGGCGTAATCAGCAAAATTGACTATTACATCTTCAACTAAATTTTCAATAGTACCACTTCCTGAGCTTCGCCTAGGGCCTCTATAATAAAATATCAAATGTTTCATTATAATTGGATTATTAGATCAGACTAGAGACATTTTTAGATGTCAGTGGGTACTTAAGTTAAATGGTGCCAGTATAAGACAACAAGACTTTGTCTTCACATATCCTAATTACAAATTAATATAACATTGATTAAAAAGTAACACTACCTATCTCATTTTTGTCAATTTTACAGGGAAACAAAAAACAGTTTTCTATTAAATTGATAATACCTAGGATGCTATCTATTGATTTTATCAAAAATCTGAGTCTATCATTTGATTCTCTATGAAAATTTACTTATAACATGGACAGCATAGTGTTCAAACTCATTTTGATCAAAATGTGAGATGGGTGGTGTTGCTTCTTAAGCAACAATAAGTCAAATAATTTTCATACAATTATTCTAGCACCAGTAAATCNCATACAATTATTCTAGCACTAGTAAATCAAGAAATCAAAATTTAAGGATTGTTTATTGGAGATTATTTTGCAATTACAACTACATTATTTAAGAATATCAATAGATAAAATAGAAAGAGCAACTTTGCATTTAGAATAAATAAATAATTAGTAACTTTTACTTTCATATACAATTGTGCCTCTTTCTTACAACTATTATTCTGAGATATTTAAATTATAAAATATTTTTATTAGATTGCATACTCACTAATTAAGGAGAATCATTAATATATAGATCTATAGTTTTAAGAAAGCTTGTTTTTACATACTAAAAATTGAATGTTTATATTACAAATCTATATCTGATCTTTAATGGGAAAACACATAATATTTAGACAAATAATACCAAGTATTACAAGCACCTTAATAGTAAACACTAAATACTGAAACTTAATTACAAACCTTCCAGGTTGTAAAGTCATTACATGAGGTCCCCTAGTTGTAAATCTACGGCGACGAATATTTGAACTACGACGTCCACTTAATTCACCATCACTTAACATACCATTTACCTAACAATAAAAAGTATTACATTTAGTACATTAAATATTATATATATATATTTAATAATGAAACTACTGTTCCATTAACATTTTAAATGTGTTTGATATTGCAAAAAATATATAGAATCATTGATTAACCATGCCTAAGCAATATTATCATTATTATTATTTTATTAAATTTACAACTCCACTGCTGTGGTCATTAGTTGCATTTAGAATTAAAAACTAAAATTTACAAAACTAATATTTTAACTAATAGAAAAAATAATATATATATATATATATATATAAATACATATATACATTGTTTTTATATTATTTTATGTAAGGAAATGAATGATTGATAACAATTTTTGAATCAATATTTTAAAAGATAATAAACCATTTATACTAGGGCAGGAATAAAGCACAATCATCTGTTTTTATGTTTGGGTATATATGAATCATACTATTCTTCTCACTCTAGTAGTATCTTTTAAAACACTGGTTCAAAAGTTATTATTGTACAGTCATATTCTTAATTTTAAGCTAATTAAACATATATGTTTTCATTTTAAAACTTAAATTGATACTGTTTTAAATGGGAGTGGGAGGATAATTTTTTTTTAATTTATAACATAATACTATTATCTTCTGAAAAGAAAAAACTATAATAAATCTTATAGTTTTAAATATATTGCACGTGGGATAGGATCAATCACATTGTATTTTTAATATATTAGTTAATTAATAATAGTGAAATATAATTTTTGGTTTACCATAAAATGTACATTTCCGTAATCCATATCATCCTCATCATCAGGTTCTTCTGGAGTCTGTTGTTCTTCTACTTTTTCAATGAATCCTAGATTACAAGTGGGACAAGTATATTCCTAAAAATTAATCAATTTTTAGCACAAGTTTTATATTTCAAAACCATTTACATACATCAGTTACACTTCCTATTTCTGTATCACAGTTATGGCAAAAATAACGGTTATTGTACACATTATCATTGTGACTGGATGTACTCTCCATAATTGTTTACTAACAGTTGCCTAAAAATGGCAAACCAACTAAAAAATATAATGTAATTGAATGTTTATTTAATCTGCCACAATATTTAAAGTGACTTGATTTTTTTTTTTTCTAATAAAATATTCAATACAACTTACGAATAAAAATAATACAAAGTTTTTACTTCTATATGTTATAAAATTCTTCACTCTAAATACATAAATTTAATCGCTAGAAGTTTGTCAACATATACTAAATTAACTCATAATTTTAGACTCGTAATTTGTAATCTCGAAGAAATTTTGAAGTTTGAACTGATAAGTACTGCAAGGTAGCTACTTTATAAGATTACACAACATCGATAGTTTTTAATCGATACTGATTTTGCGGATTGCTATCATTACTATGATAATTCAATATTTCTAATAAATTTTAAATTATCAACAAATAATATTTTTGGAGTTAACAATTTATATTCGTGTTTGACATACTATTATAATTGTGGTGTAACTTCAACATGTGTTATTTTGATTCTTTTTATTTTACAGGAGAGCCAAACTAAAAAAGAAATTACATTTAACGTTACACAAAATTTATTTTCCAAACATTTATATTCAATATATTGTTAAACAATATTGATATTTTTTCTAAAAATCATCGATTTATAGATATATAGTCAAGAAATATTGATATACATGTGAAAAAGTAGAAGTTAGACTAAATTTAAAATACTTATTTTAGTTGTGTATCATTGAACACCATTTCCATGCAAGTTGGAAAAAAACAAAATACATTTTATTTAGAACACACATTATTCTGATTTTGAATAATGATAATAAATTATTTACCTAAATAAAATTGTAGTTCTAATATGTAATTATTACAGGAAGATTAAGATATGTTTTCAGTAATATTTTATTTGAAATTGATTTATTAAATTGTTTTTCTTACACTTGAAATCAGTCCATTTATTCTTAAATTAACAATATAAATCCATTCAAATATAGATTAGAATAAAATAATTAATGCATTATTTCAACCTGATTTTTTCATATAAATATGACTTGAATTCTATTTAATATACCATCCAGTATTGAGCTATATACGACCTACAGTTCGTCATGTAATTTAAAGTTGGGTTAGATTGATTATCGTTTGAATTTTCGACCATTTTTAAGAAAAACGCTCACTGACGCCAGTGTTTTGCAACTTAAAGTTTATAATTTTTACCAGACCGCCAAGAGACATTTCTCTGATATCACAAAAAAGAATTAATTCAATNCCAGACCGCCAAGAGACGTTTCTCTGATATCACAAAAAAGAATTAATTCAATCTGCTTATTTTTTATCATTCTACTAGCTTTTTCCTAAAAGTCCATGGGAATGTATTTAATGTATGTGTCTTTGCACATGTATCTCTATTAGGTATTGTTTTTTACATTCTTTAATATGTACGTTTTCTAATTCTAACGAATTTTCTTGTGTATATTCTAGATTTTTTTTTCTATAATACATACTTCAGAAATAATTTTTTTTGTAACATTTAATTGTTTATGAATTCTACTTTAAAATTTGGTATATTTATTAGTTTTTTCATATACTTTAAATATTGCTTTGTTTTCTGAATATGGTTCATTTAGTCAATGAAAATTTTGTTATATAAAATAAAATATATAATATCTGTTAATGATGTGTTATGAGTTATTTAATTTTTATAAAAGAAGTGTTTAATTAGGTTTTGAAGAGAAGTTAATTTTAGTTAAATTTATTTTTAAATTTTAATGAGGGGACAAATTTTTTTAAGTAGGCAGGCTATCATTTAATAGACATTTATTATTATTTTTTAATAGTATTGACACTCGTGAAATAAATAATTGCAATATTGTAATAAATTAACAATGAATTTAATATTTTCTATTTAAGCATTGTTTGAAGCATAGATATATAAATATAAATATACGTATCTATGTTTATAGTTAGAATATATTTTCATTGTAAAAAGAATCACACGTATTGATAAGAACAGAAGTAGTATTAATTTTTACTGTTCGTTGACGATATCGATTATTTTAAAATATCGTAATAATCGAAAAAGAAATTTTTAATAAAAAAAAGCTGTTTGAATTTTGGTTACTTGGTTATAAAATATATATTATTTGATATTAGGTCAAAAATAGTTCGTAATAATATTGTTAATATTTTTTGTATTAAAATATATTATTAAATATAGAATTGAGATAAAACGAAAAATTATATTTATTGACACAATATTTTATTCTTAGATTAGGTTTTTTTATTATGACATTGTTGTTATTCCTTTTTTTTAGAACACAAACAAAGTAAAGTAAAAGGAGAATTAGTAAAAGAAATTTTAAAATTAGAAATATATAACAACAACTGTTAAACATAATCTAAAAAATAAAAATAAAATTATTAAGCCAAAAAAAAAAAAATCCCTATTTAATGATAGTGATAGTAATGATGTTTTATTCTGTAAAAGTTTGAATTTTATTAGATTATTTTATTACTAAATTTTATTTTTGAAAAGAAAAGTTTGCTTTCAGTTATGACAAAAAAAATATATATAAAGAGCACTTATAATCTTATTATTATTATTATTGTTTAAAATCAAAACACTGAAACTATAATACTATTATTCAATAAAGAACAATTTCATCCATTTAATATAAATAATATGTAAAAGGATGTTCAGTAAGGAAACGGGTTTCTATTGTTCTCATTGTTTGTAACGTTATATCTGTCTTGTAACAAAAAAAAACTTATTTATTCATAATAAAAAGTAATTTGAAAATATTTGACTATCGTTATGAGGTATAGCTTTTATCTATATATTTTTTATATAAATATCATTATCTGATTTTTTGATTAATAATCTAAGTCTGATTTTAACAACGATGGTAACTTAATAGTATTCTTGAGAATAAAAAAATGGAAAAAACATTTAAATATTAAATTTAATTTTTGAATATAATTTTTTTGGGTATCAATTTATTTTTTCACCGATATTAGTTACAATTTTTTTTGTTCAATATTACGATATAATATTGCTGAAATTCAGTACGATATCGATATCCAAAAATATATCGTTGACGAATCCAATTATTTTTAATATTTTTTACACATTTAAATTAGTTTATTCTCATAGGGTTGTTGTAAATGGTATGTTATTGCATCATAACATAATTCTACTAATTTATCGATACCCAAGAATGTATTATAATTGAAATACTATTATATTATTGTGAAATTAAAGGCTAACCTTATATTATACTATTTACACCTTTTTAATTTTACACATTTTAATAATTAAATATTTACCATATTTTAGTTATGCTGATTCTAAAGAAAATTTTTCTTGTAAATTAACTATGTACACTTCATAAAAATATATCGATTTATCGAGCATATCGATATTTTATTACCATCCTACTATTAATTTGCAACCGATATACTCCAAATAGCTTGTATAGTGTATGTTATTATTCAGTAATTTATAAATTATCATTTGTATAAATGTCATGAATATATTAAGGCTTTTTCAGTATCAATTGCTGTTCATAATAATTATTATTTTTGCTGTCAATAATTCGTTAATTTTAACAACTTTTATGTTTTAATAACCAAATAATATAATAGAGAATTATTTTAATTTAATCCTTTTCAAAAATTAGAATATCATTTCGAAAACTTTTGATTTTTTACAAATAAAAAAAAAACAATTATTGACGTTACAGAAAATGGTGTAATATATGTAAATGTATGTAATACGATTTGATAAAATTATCGGCTGAATAAATTAGACCTTAGTATTCACTATATAGTTTATACAGTAATTTCGGATCTCAGATATGTATTTATATTCAATAATTATAATCTCAATAATATTTATAATATTTATTTTTAAATTAAAATGGAAAAATTCAAAACTAAATGACTTATTTGGACGCCATGTATTGGTAAATTTTTGGTGTTACTATTTAAAATTGTTATTTAATTTAATTTAGTATTTTATTAATACTAGGTTACTGGTGGTTCAAGTGGCATTGGTAAATATGCAGCTATGAAAGCAGCTAAAATGGGAGCAAATGTGACAATTGTTGCGAGAAATATTCCTAGACTCTTAGAAGCCGTCAATGAAATAAGAACTCAATTTATTACTGAAAATCAAAAAATTAAGTTTATATCTAGTAAATAAATACTTATTAAGACATTTTATTTTACTTTTAATAAATATATTTGAAAATTCATATTTATATATTGATATATTAAGTTGATCTTGCTAGTGACTATAACATTGTTAAGAAGGAGTTTGATCAAGCCACCAAAGAAATGGGACCTTTGTATATGCTTGTTAATTGTGCAGGTATGTCATTATGTGGTACATTGGAAGAAATGTCAACAGATGATATTATGGTATTTGAAAATTAAATAAAAAATTTTAATTATAGTTTTAAAGTTTATTGTATTATGTAGCAATTAATAAATGTAAATTTATTATCTACAATTCAAGCTACTAAAGCTGTTGTTAAAGAAATGAAATGNGGCTGTTGTCAAAGAAATGAAATATTTTGGTGACGGTATTATTGTAATAACTGCATCACAGGCAGCAATGTGTGGAATATATGGACTGGGTGTTTATAGTGCTACAAAGTTTGCCTTAAGAGGATTTGCGGAAGCTTTGAGTATGGAAGTAAGACACAAAAAAAATTTAATTCACAATATTTATCTTGTTGATGTTAAAAATTGCGGAAACATTTTTTAGACTAATCCATATGGAGTAAAAGTGACATTGGCCTTGCCACCAGATACAGATACTCCAGGTTTTGAAAATGAAAATAAAAGCAAACCATTAGAAACAAGATTAATTTCAGAAACATCTAAATTACTTAGCCCTGAACAAGTAGGATACAAAATCATAAAAGATGCTTTGGTAATAATATTTAAAATTTTACCTCATTTATAAATTAAATTAAAAAAAAGAATTTTTTATGAATGATGCATTGAGTAATAGCTAATCTAGACTAATATAATTGTCAAATAATAGATATGTGAATTACAACAACTAAAAAAGTCTACCTTCTTGTAAAATCTTACATTGAAGATTAAACTTATGATACCATACATAAATGTGTTATTAACTACATTTTTGATTGGATCTATGTGTCTATTAATTTGTTTATTATACGAAACTGCATTTATTGGGGGATATTTTCATCGTTCAAATTAAAAAAAAAAAAAAGAAGTAAAGGAAAATGTTTTGAAAGATAAAATATAAAAAGAATTATGTATCCTGGGCAGTAAATTTTCTAAATACTGCCCTGTTGTAATGTAATTGCCAATGTAATGCTTATTAGCTCATAATTTCTAAGTATTTGAAAAAAAATTACATTAAATTTGTAAGTATATTATATTCATTTAAATTCAAAAAAATTTAATTGTTTGATATTTTTATGATAGAATAGTCAATTTTTTTGCTCTTTTGGATTTGAAGGTCATATACTAACCATTGGGTGCCCTGGAATGGCTCCATTTTCATCTTATTTTGAATTAATTTGTCAGGTATATATATAATTTAAATTTCTATCTTTATTTAATATTGTTTAATGTTATTAAACTTTTATTTTTAGGTATTTTTATCAGGCATTCTAAGATTAGCAGTTGTTTATTATCAATATATATTTAATAAAATTATTTTAAACTGTAAAATGGAAAAAGAAAAAAGTGTAAAAATTGTAGCTCATTAGTAATATAGTTATAAAGAAGCTTAATTGCATTACACTATAATGCATAATTTAAAGCATTTTGTTTGGAGAGGATTAAAAATAAAAATAATTTTTATTTTAAATATTTAATAAATAAGTATGTTGAATTATCCTTATATATTATGTATAGCAGCGGTTCTCAACCTTTTTATAGTCACGTACCATATACACAATTTGAAAATGTTTATGTACCACCTGACCATTTTTTTGCTTATTAAAAATGTATACGTTTATGTTATATGTATAGAATTTTATTTCATTAGGAATTACAAAATGAGATAATATAAAATAAATATATGTATAATAAACTAATAAAGTATTTATTAGTTACATAACTAATAACTAGCTTACATAGAGCCATGTAAGCTAGTCTTGACAGCCATTCGTTATCACAAAACAATTTGGACTTTTCTTCATCAATATCAGTCAGAAGTAATAAAACTTAGCTCGAATAGCATAGTGAGGACTTTTCCTCATGAAAGCCACCTTACCTCAGTATGGAGAAGAAGGGATTTATGAGTACTGTCCATTTTGTTACATAGTACTGTGAATAGTCTTGAATTAAGAGGTCTGGCTTTGATTAGATTTACGATTTTTACAGCACTATCAAGAACTAACTCCATCAGAACAAAAATCCATACATTTACTCCACAGTAGATCTATTTCAATCAAATATTCATTAATGGTTGTAAAAATAATTTCAGATGTTGTGTAGGTTTGTAAAGGCTTACAAAACAAAAACTCTTCAATAATTTCATCATTGCGATCGAAACGTATAAATACCATTAATTAAGCCATGTTAGCAATATCAGTACTCTCATCAGTTTATAGAGCAAAGAAATTACAATCTTTCAAATAAAGCAATAATTAATTTTTTATATTCGATAACATGTCATCAATTCTTCTTTTGACAGTATCGTTTGAAAGTGACACTTTTTCTATTTTCCAAAAACACATCACACGATTTCTTTTGCTACTGGCAACACTAGTGTTACCCCAATTATGTGTGGTTTTCCATCTTTCGCAATAATTAAACTCGTTAATTAAGATGCTTTAACGATATTTTCATTAAAGTTCGTAAAACTAGACATGCATTTCGATTCCTTCCGGAAATGGTAACTTTTCTCTGAAAAAATTCAATAGGTATATTTTCTGTTTCTGGATGCTTCGATAATTGGTGGCACTTAAGTAGCGATGGCTTCATGCTTTGATTGGAAAGTGTTACTAGACAAATTACACATGGAGGTAACGGAGTAGAATTTTCAGAACTAAATTTTACAACGAATCCAAATTCTAAGTAACTATCGTCATATTTGCGATTCGCCTGTGTTTTCTGTTTTTTAGTATTTGAGCTTCCGCTTTCTAAAATATTTTTTATTTTACTTAATTTTATATCACAAAAAAGTACGAAAAAGCTACATAAAAATATAAAATTTTAATATAAAATATACTTGATGCAGACTACTCGTAAGTAAACTAAAGAAACTCGCGATTCTAAGGTAAAGACGCATTATTGTGAAATAGAAATACGCTTTATCGGGCTTATCCGATAAAGTTTATCGATTTGTATTATATTAAAGAGAAGAATATCGTTATCTTAATTGTTACGATTACAAACGACCTCCACATCATCAAATAAACATTAAATAAACCATATAATATTTAATATTAATAATGATTCATTCCAATTTTTTTTTATAAAGGTAGATTTTCTTCGGGTACCACTAATGGTACGCGTACCACAGGTTGAGAACCACTGATTTATAGTATAAAAATTGTGTAATCTGAAAGAAGGGGTCCAAGGAGTTTGGACCACTTATGTTTATTCTTTATTATTACACTACAGTATAATTGATATATTTATTACTACACTCTAGTATGATTGATATTATTAACATCATTTTTCGGGTAACCTTATTATCATATTTTTTTTTTATTTTATAGTACATTACATAAGTTTAATTTTGATATATGTTTAAAGACGCAGTATTTCCGGAACAATTTCAAAAGTTATATTTCGTAAAAAAGTTGCTATCTTAAATCCCCCTGTGAGCAAGTCAAGNCTTCGTAAAAAAGTTGCTATCTTAAATCCCCCTGTGAGCAGATCAAGTGTTAGATTTTCAAAAAAATGATATCGAATAAAAGGGAAATATCTAAGTTTTCAATAAAAAAAAATTAAGTTGTTTTGTTAATTTTTAAAAAAGTTATGGTAGTTTTAAGAAAAAAAATACAAAATTTACCGATTTGAGAAATTGTAATTTTTTTGGACATTTCCCCCATTTACAGGGAACAAGGGAATTTTTTCAATTTTGAAGGATAATATCTTCAACTAGATACGATCTTTTAACATATTGTTCATCAAAATCGGTCCAGGAGAGCTGAGTAAAAGTGGCAACAGTCACAAAAAAAAAAACACATCATGGTAAAATTAATACCTTATCAGTTTCGCATCGAAGCTAAAAAAACACATTGTCATGAAACCTTCTCAGATTCAAAGCTCAGGGAGTAATCAAGTTAGTGTTATTGTTGAGCTTAACTATTGTTGCGGCGAGTTATATATGGTCGCGTTCAAATTACAATCGGTTACATATAGTAAGTGGGGATGCCGTTCGCTGTCTGGTAAGTCGTCGCCTTATCTAGTCAGTCAAGCATTGTATGGTCTAGTTGATTAGACTCATTGGCGCCGCCACGAGTTTTTTCCGCGACTTTGCGGTATCGTAACGTAAATATGAATTCGGTGGATTTACCGTGCATGTGATCAATTTAGTTGATTCGTGTTTTGTTTCATTCAAACGATTGAAGTTGGTTGAATATAACAGTTATAATCCGATCCTTGATGTTCTGCCCAGGTCAGATTATTGAATTCTACAACACTTAAAATCTATATTTGTACTCATTTTATTGCAGTGTACTATTTAGTTGTTATTATTAATGTAAGTGGGAACTATAAAGTTTATTATTAATTAAACTAATATTGTTATTATAGACAAATTCCTTCTGAGTTTCTTTATTTACTAAGTTCTTGGGATTTCCTTTAATTCACGTCCTAAGTCCATCAGGCCAACCGATATTTAGGAGCCTGTAGACAAACAACTATACTTTTAAAGCATATTTTAGCTTCGATGTGAAGCTTAGAAGGTATTGGTTTTATTATGTGTATTTTTTTTTTTTTTTTTTGATTTTTATCACTTTTCTCACCGAACCAATTTCTTTCAACGATACGGCAAAATATCACAAATTGTATCTAATTGTAGATATTACCCTCAAAAATTGAAAAAATTTCTCTCGTTTCCCGTAAATGGGGGAAACCTCCAAAAAAATTATAAATTTAAAAATCGCTAATTTTCGAAATTTTTTTACTTAAAATTGTTATATCCTTTTCTAAAAATAACCAAATCAATATAATTTTTTGTTATAGATGCATAATGTCTTTATCTATCATTTGATATATTTTTTTTATAAATCTGACCTTTACCTGCCCACAGGGAAGGATTTAAAATGACAACTTTTTCACAAAAAATTAACTTTTGAAAGTGTTCCGGAAGCTCTGACACTTTTATATATATTTTAAATTAAAGCTAATGTAATACACTTTATTATAGAAATAAAAATTTGGGACTTTATTTTTTCTTCACAGTGAAAACAAACATCAAAGTTAATAAAAAAAAAATACGATTTTTGTAAAAAATTTTAATTTTATAATGTTATAACTTTTTGAAAAATATATGGATCAATATAATTTTTTTTATAGATGCATGATGTTTTTACCTATCATTTGATATATTTTTTCTATTAATCTGACCCTTTACCTGCCCACAGAGGGGGATTTAAAATGACAACTTTTTCACAAAAAATTAACTTCAGCTTAACTTTTGAAAGTGTCCCGGAAACTCTGACACTTTTATATTTACCTTAAATTAAAGCTTATGTAATGTACTTTATTATGAAAAAAAAAATTTTGGACTTTATTTTGTCTTTACGGTGATAATGGCTACCGTAAGCTATTTTTGTGTTAAAATTCTCGATTTTATATTTTTAATTTTAAAATTCTATAACTTTTTGAAAAATATATGGATCAATACAATTTTTTTTATAAGAAATAATATTTATATACTTCTTTCATTCGACGTACTTTTTTTTTAAATTGGACCATTTCTCTTTATATATTATAAATACTTATTTATTCATATATNCGTACTTTTTTTTTAAATTGGACCATTTCTCTTTATATATTATAAATACTTATTTATTCATATATAACACTTATTAATCATAAAACTTGTAATCAGGATATAAATAAGGAAATAGGAGATCATGTGTAGCTTTTGGGATAATCCATCAATTTTTTAAAATTAAACACTATCTACAGCTTTGCATCGAGGCGATTTTAATCACTGTCAGATATGATTATATTTGACCCAACTATGCCACGTCCCCAGTGTGCTGGTTTTTCTTTTCTGATTAGTCTCTAATAAGAAAATATTAAAAATAATTTTTTGAATTTTTATCGTTTTAACATTTTTTATTTATAAGTACAAAAAATGTGCTTTGTCAAAGCAAATGGGTGCGGAAATATTTCAAATGAGTAGTTTAATTGTTAAAGGGAAATAAACAGTATTTTATTGTAATTTTCAGGAATGTGTGTTTTCAGACTTAGTGATCAGTTATTGGGTTGATGACGATAGTACTGATTACAAACGATTTAATGAAAGTATTATCTAAAAGCCAACTAGATCTTTGTTGGGGAAAAAAGATTAGAAAAAAATAAAGCATAATTTTAATACACAAAAACAAAAAAGGTTTTAAGTTTAATCTATTGACTGGAGAAAACATATCGAAACCAGCGGCGTATTTATATATAGTCACTATAGGCAAATGCCTACAGCGGCAAATTTTGAGGGGCGCAAATATTAAGGATCGACAAATTTATAAAAAGCGAGTTATATTTTTATTGTTGTTATGACATTGACTTCCTAATAATTATCATAAGTTTTCATTATTGTGTATTTATGATGTTTATTGATAGCTACAGCAAAGTTAAATCTATTTTCAATTTCCCGATAACAATAGCAGAGGTTATTAATAATAAACAAATTGATTACTTTTACAGTACTTTTTTTTATCGTTGTATCTATAGTTTTTTAAACCGAAAAAAATGACTAATGTTATCTTAAAATATATTTTTAAATATGGAAGTGTATCGAAAGTTAAATCAGAAGTGCACAATGGCTTAGTGGTAAGGTTAGTCCCTAACCCAGCCATACCAAGTGAAAGGGTTGCTAACTTGTCACAGGGTAGTTAGCCGAAAGGTAAAGTGACCATTGGGATCCTCTATGGCACCTGGCGCACTATAGAGTATACAGCCTTATCACAGTATGTCACAGCTGTGACGGACCTTTATTTCTCGACTACTCGTGGGAACTATATGGATAAAAACATGGAAAAACCACAAAACAACGAACTTGTGATGATCAGGGATCCTACGGACAACCTGTCGGAACAAGATCGTGATCTGGCGACTCTTCGCAGAAGAATCGCCGAACTTGAAAGTCTCAATGCAAACAACGGGACACTTGGTGAACCGTCTACTAGCAAAGAGACAGCAACGTCAACAAATGTAGACCAGGAATCGCAAGATCAACTGGGAGCAGTAGCTGACAAAATCGAAGGTTTAAAACTTAGGCCTGAGAAACTGAGCGGCAGTCAGAGGCGCAAGCTGAAGAGGAGCCGAGCAATCATGGAGGGACAGAAGAACCTACCAAAGGAGGGAGACAAGGGAACTATAGGAACCCGAAAATAACAAACTGGGACAACTACAAAGCAGATGTCTCTCGTGACCTGAATAACCTACAGTTTAGATTGGGGTCGAGACAGAGTACTGAAAGAGCTGTAAATATGCTACAGGACTCCATTGTCTCGGCTTACAAAGAAAACTGTCCTTTAATAGAAAGGAAAGGTACAGGGCAAGGCGTAGCTTGGTGGAATGCTAACCTGTCCAAATTAAGAAAGAGTTCACGTAAGCTCTTAAATAAAGCTTATTAGAGAGTTAAACAAATATTGTTATACACAAGCTTATGCGGATGACTTGGTTATAGCAGTGGTGGGTAAATTCCCAGACACTATTACTAGACTTAGTANAAATTCCCAGACACTATTATTGACTTAGCACAACAGAGACTTAACACTATACAGATATGGTGTAGTAAGTACGGTCTATCTATTAATCCAAATAAAGCAGAGGTTGTTATGTTCACTAGAAAGAGAATAGGACTAGACAGTCTTGACACTCTTACTCTGATGGAGAAGAAATTAGTTTAAAATCGGAAGTAAAATACTTATGTATTATCTTGGATAATAAGCTAAAATGGAAATCACATGTTGAGTCAAGAATCAAAAAAGCAATGACCACATTGTGGACTTGCAGCAGAGCCTTGGGAAAGACATGGGGTCTTAAACCAAGAGTTATTTGTGTAAGTATTATAAGTGTATATATTTGTGATATATACAGATGGATCAAAAAAATCAGGAAAGGTAGGTGCTGGAATTTGGGGTTTAAATCCATGAATAATTGTCAGTATGTCATAAGCCACAGCTTCCTCCGTTTTCCAAGCAGAGGTTATGGCGATACTGGTAGGGGCTCTGAACTTGCTGGTATACAAAAATAGGAAGATAACTATCTTAAGTGATAGTCAAGCGGCTTTGAAAGCACTCTATAACGATCAGGTGAATTCAAAGCTGGTCCTCGAATACAGGGAAACTTTAGAATCACTATCGATGTTCAACAAAGTTACACTAGCGTGGGTACCAGGACACAACGGTGTCACTGGAAATGAGAATGCTGACTTTCTAGCCAGGAAAGGAGCAGAGAACACCTATGTTGGACCAGAACCAGTGGTAGGGCTCACTGAGCAATCGCTCAAAGCGTTACCCAAGAATTGGTGCAGAGAACAACACAGGAAAATCTGGAAGTACTTGGTAGTACCTAGACAATCTAAAATGTTTATCAAGACCCCTGGTCTATTGCTGGGTGATCTTAATAGCATGACTAGACATCAAATAAGCACCCTGACTGGTCTACTGACAGGAAATGGTCACCTGCTTAAACATCTTAACGCAATGGGGGTATCGGAATCACCATTGTGCAGGAAGTGTGGAGTAGAAGAGGAAGACTCATTTCACATCATGTGCGAATGTGAAGCCTTGTCCACACTAAGATCAAACTACTTGAATAAACCTTTTCCTGAAAAAGAAGATATTAAAAACCTAAAACTCAGAGAGATACTTAATTTCGCCAGAAAGACAGGACTCTTTGGTCATTTTTAGAGGTGACTTATGGTTGGTAGTGTATTAACACTTAGGTGGGTAAACCGAATCAAGACAATTCGGTATGAGGTGCGCACAATGGACAACAGGTCTGAGTGCATGGGTATTATGTCCACCTCCATAATAACTAAAACTAGTCTCTACAAATTTTTAGTGTGCTAGTTCTAATTCTGTATTGTGTCTCTTCTTTTCATATGATTTTCGGTATACTTTCGTTGACTGGCCATCGATCTTTGATAGTTATATCACATAGAAAAAGAACAATGACTCTATTTTATGACTCAGAACAAGATGAGGCATTAAAAATCATATGATATATTTGTGAAAAATAGCTCATGATGTATTATATTTATTTTCATATTTTACGATATGAATTAAGTACCCGATAGTTAATAATAATTAGTTACCTGATAATAAATAATTATTTTTATATATTCAATTTTACATTTATTAAGTTCAGTTCGCTTTTAAGAATTGTTTCGCACTCAGATTTACATGCATTCGTTATCCCCCTAGATACTTATGGCCATAGCCAATTAAGAACATACTGCTCTGAATACTACAGTACAGTGAACCTGCTTTATGGAACCATCGACCGCCCTATTATGAAGAAAGATTCCTTGACCATCTTGAAAACTTATTTTAAGGCGGCGTAGGTAAAGACGGTTAAAGTTACAAATTTAAAAATATTCAAATTATAATTAAAATAATGAAATGGCGGTTTGTGTAATTTTAATACAACAAAATTACATATTACTACGATTCTACTCTCTATAGTTGTATTTGTTTACTTGTTTAATTAAGCAGGTGTTGATAATGTGAATAAAAAAAAATGTTAAGAGCAGGACAGTCACGAAAGGATGTGTCACCCTTACTTAAAAATATTTGATCGTTTTAGGTCGACATTACCATTTTGTATATGGACAATTAAAAAAAAACAAGACTGCATAATTAAAAAAAAATTATATTATCGGTAAAAACTTTTTTCTACCTTTCCCATAATTTTAGTTCCATGACAGTTTTTATTAAATAAGAATAAGAATATTCATAGGAATATCCCTCGTATAAACTAGATATAACCGTTTTTTATAAATGGTCATGTTTTTTGGCAGTTTAAAACTTATTGTTTTTAAAAATATACCACTTTGAATTAACAATTTAGNTGTTTTTAAAAATAAACCACTTTGAATTAACAATTTAGGTTTAAAAATTAATTCAGTTAAAGAATGAATTTAAGATCATCCCATTTTACCTTCACGTACAATTAATTTTTTTTTTGTAAATTGGATATTGTTCAAAGCTAATCTTTACTTATTGGACTACTTTGATAAATGCTGAAGTATATCAAAACAGTTTCGCGATAATCAGTAGCGTTCGCTTGCCATATATATTATGTTCTATCCATTAAGTTTGCAAATAGGTACATATAATATTTCCAATCAATGATTAATTGAATCAACAGAAATCTTAATAAATTTTGCTAATTTATTAAAATTAATGCAGAAAAATAAAGTAGCTTTCGGAAGATATCTTGATGTGAACCATTTTCATTGCTTACAAATCCAAATTAAACTAAGTAAAATAAAATATGAAATTAGTTATACATATAATTGTTATCATGATTACAATACTTACACACCATTATACATAAACAAATAAATTTATTGTAACATAAATTAAGGTTTAATACTAAACATATGAAATGTAATAAAACAATTCTAAAAATATATATGATAATTACCATTGAAGTTCAAATGAAAATTTTGAATAGGATGTAATAAAATATCTAAAATAAATAATGAATAAAAAGAATCATCGATTTACTATAATATTTGTCAGTTAAAGTCTAACTAAAATTTTTTTTATTAAAAACTGATTACCTACCTTTTTTTTGTTTGAACAACTTTTATTTTAATTTTATACAGTGTAAAGTGGCGTTATTGTGCCATGATATTTAAATAATTTTTAACAAAATCAAGTTAATTAATTAAAACGTGTTTAAATTCAAAATACTTTTTTGAATATAGTGATTCCAATAAAACATCACAATTTTCTATGTAGTAATTTAAAAATTAATGACTAAACTGTAAAATGGATGTACATAATTAATTTCTTGTTTTATCTGTAAAAAAATATAAATCTTAGTCTAAAATCACTGTATATAGGTCAAGAATATGAGTGATGATGACTACTAATTTAAGTTCAATAATATTGAGCAGCCATATCTTCAACATCAATACCAAGCATAGCAAGTTCATCTCCCTCTGATTCATTGCCATTAGACTTATTTATGTTGTCTTTCCTGGACACTGAACTAATAAGTTCATCCAATTTATCATCAACTTCTTCTTCTTCATTTTTATTATATTCATCATCTTTCCCCATGTTTTTTTTCATATGCCTACGTTTTCGTTGTGACGGAGCATTTTTCTTTTTTTTCCTTTCTGGTGAACTATTTAACATTCTATTCATTTCAGGATAAATACATATATTTTGAGGATCCATTAAATTATTATTTTGGATGTTAACAGGTACACTAACACAAGTACCAATTGTTGGTTCGTTACAAGGAAAAATCATATTTAAAGCAGCATTTAAATCTTGAGGAAGTGAACTTGTATGTGGAAGATTAAAATTATGGAGAACTTCGTTTCTAGGTAAATCTATATTTAATTGTGGTTGAAACAAATTTGTTTTAGCACCTAGAATCATTTCATCATATTCATTTTCATCATCAATATCCATATCAATAGGTAAAGTTTGTTTTTCAATCTAAAAATTTAATAAAATTTTAAATAAGATATAAATAAAATAGTTTATAATATATTAAAATATGATAAAAATATTTTTTAATTAAATTTGTTTTTACTTATATATATATTTCACTTATTGTATTATAAATTTATCAATTTCGAGACAAAATTTCATGTTTATTTTTAAGTTTATTTACTATGTAATTAATGTAAACTATCTAAATTTTGTTTATAAGTAATAGACTAATATTCTTCATAAAATATTATATTTATTAATATAATAAAATACTTCAGATTTATGTAACACCTATTTCTCATGTCAAAAAATAGTTCTTACTTATCGAGATCAGTTTGATTTTCAATAAAAATGATATAATAATGGGGATAGGAAATTTTTTCAATTAATAAAAATATCTTAGCTAGATGATTAATAAAATATAAATATGCTATTATCTACAATGAACATTATTTTGGGAAAAAACTGACAATAAGTTTTATTCCAATTATTATTTAACTGAATGTAAAATTACCTTTTTTTCATTAATGGCACTAATCATATGTTCCATTATATGCATTCGAGATTCAACAGAGGTTACTGGTTTTTCTTTTAGTTCTTCACACTTAGTTTCAACCATATAGTTAGGAACTTCTTTAGATTGTGAACCTGCGGTTTTTTTAGTGACTGGCTTAGCAAATGGCATTTTACCAATGAAAGGTAGTTTTATTTTGCTACGGTTAATCATAATACAATTATCTTCTTTTTTTTCAGTAGAATCAATTGCTTTGGGTTCATCAAGCTTTTGTTTTTTATTTTTTTGAGTTTCTGATGTTCTTGATTTATATTCTTCCACTTTGTCGGTTTTATGTTTACTTAATTTTTCTTTAGCTTTTTGAACATTTTCTTTCAATGTTATCAAACTTTTTTCAACAGGTAAGTTGATAGGTTTCATCCAATCTGATATTGAAACATTATTAGAATCATTGTTTTCACCAATAATTGGGCTTAATTTGTTTTTTATTTCAGTGTTTTTTCTAGCTATTTCTCTTTTATTTTTTTCTTTATCTCTAAGTCTTTCTTTTTCTTTATCTCTTTCTTTTTCTTTTTTAAAATCCTTCTCAAAAAAAGACTTTTCTGGTTTTGATTCAATAACTATTGAATCTTTCAATTTTTCTTCTTTAATAAATTCTTGCTTAGGTTTATTTACTTGTAAAAGAGATTTTTCAAATGCTCGAGTTCTTTTAGTAAGCCAATCAATTTCCCAATTTGGTTCTTTAGCAATAAGAGCCTAGAAATAAAGTTTGTTAGATATTACAATATATATATATATGTACTTAAATTACTAAGATCTAAAATTTATAAAAAATTTTACCGCATATAAGTCATTATGACTTTTGGATTTAAAGTGAGCAGATGCACAATGAAGATCTCCAATCCAAGTATCACAGAGTTTGCAATACCAGGCTGTTGTTCCAATGAAAAATTCTAAGCCTAATTAAAAACATTTGATTACATACAAAATATAAATATTTTTATAACATTTTAATGGTTATATATAAGAATGTATAACATATTACTTTTAAACTTAATAAATTAAATAATACTAATTTATTAAATGAATATATATCTAGTGGGCAGATTGTTTAGTAGTTAATTAACGAATATTGACTACAGATAATTACTTTTTAAATATATGTATATATAAATTATATAACAATATAATTTTCAATGTAACTTGTAATTAAGAAGTAATAAAAATAAATATATAAATTTGTTATAACCTTTTATTGGTACACGTTTATTAGGAAGCTCAGGATTTTTTTCTGGTTGAGTGGGTTCAACTTGAGTATTGTGCCATGGTAATTCTACAATATTAAGTTCCTAGAAAAACAATAATTATAAATGAGTAGCTCTTAAATAGATGTTAACAAATTCTGAGTTATGAGTTATGAACTACTGAACTATGTTTTTAAATATAATACAGACCTCTAGAATTGTTTTATGCGATTCACTTTGTAAATGAGTTAAATATTCTTTAGCAGTCTTTGGAAATATATTACAAGTCTGGCACCAATGAATACAAGAATCACAATAAACAAAGTTAAATTGTGGAACTTTTGCGATATTTCGGTTTTTCTTTTTTTTACTTTCTAATGTTTCTTTAGACTGACGTGATTTTTTCAAATTAGAATCATCTTCATCAGATGATTGTGATCTTAAAGTTTTTTTTTCCTGCTTTAAAGAAGCAGGTATGCTATGTCTTTTTTTGTACTCTGAGGATGGTGATGAAGACTTACTATGGCTTTGACTTTTAAGTATAGAACTTCTTTCAAAATTTGCAATTGAATCTTCTTTA
>NW_026099572.1:32715067-32720608 GCF_025091365.1 Daktulosphaira vitifoliae | reverse complement strand
TATTTTATAGTACATTACATAAGTTTAATTTTGATATATGTTTAAAGACGCAGTATTTCCGGAACAATTTCAAAAGTTATACTTCGTAAAAAAGTTGCTATCTTAAATCCCCCTGTGAGCAGATCAAGTGTTAGATTTTCAAAAAAATGATATCGAATAAAAGGGAAATATCTAAGTTTTCAATAAAAAAAAATTAAGTTGTTTTGTTAATTTTTAAAAAAGTTATGGTAGTTTTAAGAAAAAAAATACAAAATTTACCGATTTGAGAAATTGTAATTTTTTTGGACATTTCCCCCATTTACAGGGAACAAGGGAATTTTTTCAATTTTGAAGGATAATATCTTCAACTAGATACGATCTTTTAACATATTGTTCATCAAAATCGGTCCAGGAGAGCTGAGTAAAAGTGATAACAGTCACAAAAAAAAAACACATCATGGTAAAATTAATACCTTCTCAGTTTCGCATCGAAGCTAAAAAAACACATTGTCATGAAACCTTCTCAGATTCAAAGCTCAGGGAGTAATCAAGTTAGTGTTATTGTTGAGCTTAACTATACTTTAAAAGCATATTTTAGCTTCGATGTGAAGCTGAGAAGGTATTAATTTTACTATGATGTGATTTTTTTTTTGTGTCTGTTACCACTTTTTCTCAGCTCTCACTGGACTGATTTCTTTCAACGATACGTTAAAAGATCACAAATTGTATCTAGTTGAAGGTATTACCGTTAAAAATTGTAAAAATTTCCCTCGTTCCCCGTAAATGGGGGAAATCACCAAAAAAATTATAAATTTAAAATTGCTAATTTTCGAAATTTTTTACTTTTTTTACTTAAAACTGCCATAACATTATCAAAAATTAATAAATCAGCATAATTTTTTTTATATTGAAGCTTATACAAGGTTCAAATCCGCCTGTGGCAATTCAATTTTTGTATTTTGTCCTTAATTATATTCGAGTTATAAAAAAATGTTCAAATTATTTAGATTCAATAACTATCAAGGATCCCATCACTGTAGTCTCCCATTGTTAGTAAAAATTTCTTAATTATGTTAATATTATTTTTGTGTCCACTACCAGTCTATAATATTCCAATTTTTTTGGTAACATGGTGCTATATAAATCACTTTTAAAAACAATAATTTTTAGTTTCACTTGAATTTAACAATGGATTTTTACGATTATAATCAAATTTTATAATACGCTCTATTGAGTAGATCTGTTTAACATTTATAGCTTCAATGAGAAGCTTAGAAGGTATTGGTTTTATTATGTGTATTTTTTTTTTTTTTTTTGATTTTTACCACTTTTCTCACCGAACCAATTTCTTTCAACGATACGTCAAAATATCACAAATCGTATCTAATTGTAGATATTACCCTCAAAAATTGAAAAAATTTCCCTCGTTTCCCGTAAATGGGGTAAACCTCCAAAAAAATTACAAATTTAAAAATCGTTAATTTTCGAAATTTTTTTTACTTAAAATTGTTATATCCTTTTCTAAAAATAACCAAATCAATATAATTTTTTGTTATAGATGCATAATGTCTTTATCTATCATTTGATATATTTTTTTTATAAATCTGACCCTTTACCTGCCCACAGGGGAGGATTTAAAATGACAACTTTTTCACAAAAAATTAACTTTTGAAAGTGTTCCGGAAGTTCTGACACTTTTATATATATTTTAAATTAAAGCTAATGTAATATACTTTATTATAGAAATAAAAATTTGGGACTTTATCTTTTCTTCACAGTGAAAACAAACATCAAAGTTAATAAAAAAAATACGATTTTTGTAAAAAATTATTTTAATTTTATAATGTTATAACTTTTTGAAAAATGTATGGATCAATATAATTTTTTTTATAGATGCATGATGTTTTTACCTATCATTTGATATATTTTTTCTATTAATCTGACCCTTTACCTGCCCACAGAGGGGGATTTAAAATGACAACTTTTTCACAAAAAATTAACTTCAGCTTAACTTTTGAAAGTGTCCCGGAAACTCTGACACTTTTATATTTACCTTAAATTAAAGCTTATGTAATGTACTTTATTATGAAAAAAAAAATTTTGGACTTTATTTTGTCTTTACGGTGATAATGGCTACCGTAAGCTATTTTTGTGTTAAAATTCTCGATTTTATATTTTTAATTTTAAAATTCTATAACTTTTTGAAAAATATATGAATCAATACAATTTTTTTATAAGAAATAATATTTATATACTTCTTTCATTCGACGTACTTTTTTTTTTAAATCGGACCATTTCCCTTTCTATATTATAAATATTTATTTATTCATATGTAACACTTATTAATCATAAAACTTGTAATCAGGATATAAATAAGGAAATAGGAGATCATGTGTAGCTTTTGGGATAATCCATCAATTTTTTAAAATTAAACACTATCTACAGCTTTGCATCGAGGCGATTTTAATCACTGTCAGATATGATTATATTTGACCCAACTATGCCACGTCCCCAGTGTGCTGGTTTTTCTTTTCTGATTAGTCTCTAATAAGAAAATATTAAAAATAATTTTTTGAATTTTTAAAATTGTCGTTTTAACATTTTTTATTTATTAGTACAAAAAATGTGCATTGTCAAAGCAGTATTTTATTGTAATTTTCAGGAATGTGTGTTTTCAGGCTTAATAGTACTGATTACTAACGATTTAATGAAAGTATTATCTAAAAGCCAACTAGATCTTTGTTGGGGAAAAAAGATTAGAAAAAAATAAAGCATAATTTTAATACACAAAAACAAAAAAGGTTTTAAGTTTAACCTATTGACTGGAGAAAACATATCGAAATCAGCGGCGTATTTATATATAGGCACTATAGGCAAATGACTACAGCGGCAAATTTTGAGGGGCGCAAATATTAAGGGTCGACAAATTTATAAAAAGCGAGTTATATTTTTATTGTTGTTATGACATATTGACTTCCTAATAATTATCATAAGTTTTCATTATTGTGTATTTATGATGTTTATTGATAGCTACAGCAAAGTTAAATCTATTTTCAATTTCTCGATAACAATAGCAGAGGTTATTAATAATAAACAAATTGATTACTTTTACAGTACTTTTTTTAGCTTCGATGCGAAGCTGAGAAGGTATTAATTTTACTATGATGTGTTTTTTTATTTTTTTATTTTTTTATTTTTTTTTTTGTGTCTGTGAACGCTCAATCTCAGCTCTCGCTGGACCGATTTTGATGAACAATATGTCAAAAGATCACAAATCGTATCTAGTCGAAGACATTACCCTCAAAAATTGAAAAAAATTCCCTCGTTCCCCGTAAACGGGGGAAATCCCCCAAAAAATTACAAATTTAAAAATCGCTAATTTTCTTTATCGTTGTATCTGTAGTTTTTTAAACCGAAAAAAATGACTAATGTTATCTTAAAATATATTTTTAAATATGGAAGTGTACCGAAAGTTAAATCAGAAGTGCACAATGGCTTAGTGGTAAGGTTAGTCTCTACGAACTCCTAACCCAGCCATATCAAGTGAAAGGGTTGCTAACTTGTCCCAGGGTAGTTAGCCGAAAGGTAAAGTGACCATTGTGATCCTCTATGGCACCTGGCGCACCATAGAGTATACAGCCTTATCACAGTATGTCACAGCTGTGACGGACTTTTATTTCTTGACTACTCGTGGGAACTATATGGATAAAAACATGGAAAAACCACAAAACAGCGAACTTGTGATGATCAGGGATCCTACGGACAACCTGTCGGAACAAGATTGTGAACTGGCGACTCTTCGCAGAAGAATCGCCGAACTTGAAAGTCTCAATGCGAACAACGGGACACTTGGTGAACCGTCTACTAGCAAAGAGACAGCAACGTCAACAAATGTAGACCAGGAATCGCAAGATCAACTGGGAGTAGTAGCTGACAAAATCGAGGGTTTAAAACTTAGACCTGAGAAACTGAGCGGCAGTCAGAGGCGCAAGCTGAAGAGAAGCCGAGCAATCGTGGAGGGACAGAAGAACCTATCAAAGGAGGGAGACAAGGGAACTATAGGAACCCGAAAATAACAAACTGGGACAACTACAAAGCAGATGTCTCTCGTGACCTGAATAACCTACAGTTTAGATTGGGGTCGAGACAGAGTACTGAAAGAGCTGTAAATATGCTACAGGACTCCATTGTCTCGGCTTACAAAGAAAACTGTCCTTTAATATAAAGGAAAGGTACAGGGCAGGACGTAGCTAGGCTGAATGCTAATCTGTCCAAATTAAGAAAGAGTTCACGTAAGCTCTTAAATAAAGCTTATTAGAGAGTTAAACAAATATTGTTATACACAAGCCTATGCGGATGGCTTGGTTATAGCAGTGGTGGGTAAATTCCCAGACACTATTATAGACTTAGCACAACAGAGACTTAACACTATACAGATATGGTGTAGTAAGGACAGTCTATCTGTTAATCCAAATAAAGCAGAGGTTGTTATGTTCACTAGAAAGAGAATAGGACTAGATAGTCTTGACACTCTTACTCTGAATGGAGAAGAAATTAGCTTAAAATCGGAAGCAAAATACTTATGTATTATTTTGGATAATAAGCTAAAATGGAAATCACATGTTGAGTCAAGAATCAAAAAAGCAATGACCACATTGTGGACTTGCAGCAGAGCCTTGGTAAAGACATGGGGTCTTAAACCAAGAGTTATGTATTGGTTGTACACATCAGTGATTAAACCTATGATATTGTACGGTGCCCTAGTCTGGTGGACCAGAACAGCACTCATTACAGCTAGGAAAGAACTTAGTCGCATACAGAGAATGGCTGCTATTGCCATCACTGGAGCATTAAGAACTACACCAACGGTCGCATTAGAGGCACTAATCGGATTGCCTCTGCATCTAGAGGTTAAAACTCACACCAAAGCCACAGCACTAAGATTCCACAACTTAGGTATGTGGACTTTGGAGAGTGACACAACAGAACATGGTAAAATACTAAAAGAGATAGACAAGGGCTTTTTAGAATACCCCNTAGACCAGGGCTTTTTGGAATACCCTTGGACTATATCAAACCGGTTCTTAAGAATAACATTCCCTACAAAGTGAAGATCACTACACGTAGAGAATGGAATATTAACCACCTGACTGAAAAAGGAGGATTTGTGATATATACAGATGGATCCAAAATATTAGGAAAGGTAGGTGCTGGAATTTGGAGTTTAAATCCACGAAAAAATGTCGGTATATCATTGGGCACAACACCCTCTGTTTTCCAACCAGAGGTGATAGCGATACTAGTAGGGGCTCTGAACCTGCTGGTATACGAAAATAGGAAGATAACTATCTTAAGTGATAGTCAAGCGGCTTTGAAGGCACTCTATAACGATCAGGTGAATTCAAATCTGGTCCTCGAATACAGGAAACTTTAGAATCACTATCGATGATCAACAAAGTTACACTAGCGTGGGTACCGGGACACAACGGTGTCACTGGAAATGAGAATGCTGACTTTCTAGCCAGGAAAGGAGCAGAGAACACCTATGTTGGACCAGAACCA
>NW_026099572.1:32699486-32714924 GCF_025091365.1 Daktulosphaira vitifoliae | reverse complement strand
TTTTTTTTTTTTTTTTTTTAATATGGCTTTATTTGAGTAATTACAATCTATACAATATGTACAATAAGCAATTATTAGAATCCTAGACAAAAAAACCTAGACAATCTAAAATGTTTATCAAGACCCGTGGTCTATTGCTGGGTGATCTTAATAGCATGACTAGATATCAAATAAGCACCCTGACTGGTCTACTGTCAGGACACGGTCACCTGCTTAAACATCTTAACGCAATGGGGGTATCGGAATCACCATTGTGCAGGAAGTGTGGAGTAGAAGAAGAAGACTCATTTCACATCATGTGCGAATGTGAAGCCTTGTCTACACTAAGATCAAACTACTTTAATAAACCTTTTCCCGAAAAGGAAGATATTAAAAACTTAAAACCCAGATAGATACTTAATTTCGCCAGAAAGACAGGACTCTTTGGTCATCTTTAGAAGTGACTTTATGGTTGGTAGTGTATTAACACTTAGGTGGGTAAACCGAATCAAGACAATTCGGTATGAGGTGCGCACAATGGACAACAGGTCGAGTGCATGGGTATTATGTCCACCTCCATAATAACTAAAACTAGTCTCTACGAATTTTTAGTGTGCTAGTCCTAATTCTGTATTGTGTCTCTTCTATTCATATGATTTTCGGTATACTTTCGTTGACTGGCCATCGATCTTTGGTAGTTATATCACATTGAAAAAGAACAATGACTCTATTTTATGACTCAGAACAAGATGAGGCATTAAAAATCATATGATATATTTGTGAGAAATAGCTCATGATGTATTATATTTATTTTCATATTTTACGATATGAATTAAGTGCCCGATAGTTAATAATAATTAGTTACCTGATAATTAATAATTATTTTTATATATTCAATTTTACATTTATTAAGTTTAGTTCGCTTTTAAGAATTGTTTCGCACTCAGATTTACATGCATTCGTTATCACCCTAGATACTTATGGCCATAGCCAATTAAGAACATACTGCTCTGAATGCTACAGTACAGTGAACCTGCTTTATAGAACCATCGACCGCCCTATTATGAAGAAAGATTCCTTTCTAGAAAACTTATTCTAAGGCGGCGTAGGTAAAGACGGTTAAATTTACAAATTTAAAAATATTCAAATTATAATTAAAATAATGAAATGGCGGTTTGTGTAATTTTAATACAACAAAATTACATATTACTACGATTCTACTCTCTATAGTTGTATTTATTTACTTGTTTAATTAAGCAGGTGTTGATAATGTGAATAAAAAAAAATGTTAAGAGCAGGACAGTCAGAAAGGATGTGTCACCCATACTTTAAAATATTTGATCGTTTTAGGTCGACATTACCATTTTGTATATGGACAATTAAAAAAAAAATAAGACTGCATAATTAAAAAAAAATTATATTATCGGTAAAAACTTTTTTCTACCTTTCCCATAATTTTAGTTCCATGACAGTTTTTATTATATAAGAATAAGAATATTCATAGGAATATCCTTCGTATAAACTAGATATAACCGTTTTTTATAAATGGTCATGTTTTTTTGGCAAAACTTGGTGTTTTTAAAAATAAACCACTTTGAATTAACAATTTAGGTTTAAAAATTAATTCAGTTAAAGAATGAATTTAAGATCATCCCATTTTACCTTCACGTACAATTAATTTTTTTTTTGTAGATTGGATATTGTTCAAAGCTAATCTTTACTTATTGGACTACTTTGATAAATGCTGAAGTATATCAAAACAGTTTCGCGATAATCAGTAGCGTTCGCTTGCCATATATATTATGTTCTATCCATTAAGTTTGCAAATAGGTACATATAATATTTCCAATCAATGATTAATTGAATCAACAGAAATCTTAATAAATTTTGCTAATTTATTAAAATTAATGCAGAAAAATAAAGTAGCTTTCGGAAGATATCTTGATGTGAACCATTTTCATTGCTTACAAATCCAAATTAAACTAAGTAAAATAAAATATGAAATTAGTTATACAAATAATTGTTATCATGATTACAATACTTACACACCATTATACATAAACAAATAAATTTATTGTAACATAAATTAAGGTTTAATACTAAACATATGAAATGTAATAAAACAATTCTAAAAATATATATGATAATTACCATTGAAGTTCAAATGAAAATTTTGAATAGGATGTAATAAAATATCTAAAATAAATAATGAATAAAAAGAATCATCGATTTACTATAATATTTGTCAGTTAAAGTCTAACTAAAATTTTTTTTATTAAAAACTGATTACCTACCTTTTTTTTGTTTGAACAACTTTTATTTAAATTTTATACAGTGTAAAGTGGCGTTATTGTGCCATGATATTTAAATAATTTTTAACAAAATCAAGTTAATTAATTAAAACGTGTTTAAATTCAAAATACTTTTTTGAATATAGTGATTCCAATAAAATATCACAATTTTCTATGTAGTAATTTAAAAATTAATGACTAAACTGTAAAATGGATGTACATAATTAATTTCTTGTTTTATCTGTAAAAAAATATAAATCTTAGTCTAAAATCACTGTATATAGGTCAAGAATATGAGTGATGATGACTACTAATTTAAGTTCAATAATATTGAGCAGCCATATCTTCAACATCAATACCAAGCATAGCAAGTTCATCTCCCTCTGATTCATTGCCATTAGACTTATTTATGTTGTCTTTCCTGGACACTGAACTAATAAGTTCATCCAATTTATCATCAACTTCTTCTTCTTCATTTTTATTATATTCATCATCTTTCCCCATGTTTTTTTTCATATGCCTACGTTTTCGTTGTGACGGAGCATTTTTCTTTTTTTTCCTTTCTGGTGAACTATTTAACATTCTATTCATTTCAGGATAAATACATATATTTTGAGGATCCATTAAATTATTATTTTGGATGTTAACAGGTACACTAACACAAGTACCAATTGTTGGTTCATTACAAGGAAAAATCATATTTAAAGCAGCATTTAAATCTTGAGGAAGTGAACTTGTATGTGGAAGATTAAAATTATGGAGAACTTCGTTTCTAGGTAAATCTATATTTAATTGTGGTTGAAAAAAATTTGTTTTAGCACTTAGAATCATTTCATCATATTCATTTTCATCATCAATATCCATATCAATAGGTAAAGTTTGTTTTTCAATCTAAAAATTTAATAAAATTTTAAATAAGATATAAATAAAATAGTTTATAATATATTAAAATATGATAAAAATATTTTTTAATTAAATTTGTTTTTACTTATATATATATTTCACTTAATGCATTATAAATTTATCAATTTCGAGACAAAATTTCATGTTTATTTTTAAGTTTATTTACTATGTAATTAATGTAAACTATCTAAATTTTGTTTATAAGTAATAGACTAATATTCTTCATAAAATATTATATTTATTAATATAATAAAATACTTCAGATTTATGTAACACCTATTTCTCATGTCAAAAAATAGTTCTTACTTATCGAGATCAGTTTGATTTTCAATAAAAATGATATAATAATGGGGATAGGAAATTTTTTCAATTAATAAAAATATCTTAGCTAGATGATTAATAAAATATAAATATGCTATTATCTACAATGAACATTATTTTGGGAAAAAACTGACAATAAGTTTTATTCCAATTATTATTTAACTGAATGTAAAATTACCTTTTTTTCATTAATGGCACTAATCATATGTTCCATTATATGCATTCGAGATTCAACAGAGGTTACTGGTTTTTCTTTTAGTTCTTCACACTTAGTTTCAACCATATAGTTAGGAACTTCTTNTATCTTAGCAAAATATAATGAAATATATATATAAATAAATAAATAACAAAAATTTCATTTTATCATAGTATTTCTATTCCAATTATTATTTAATTGAAAGTAAAATTACCTTTTTTTCATTAATGGCACTAATCATATGTTCCATTATATGCATTTGAGATTCAACAGAGGTTACTGGTTTTTCTTTTAGTTCTTCACACTTAGTTTCAACCATATAGTTAGGAACTTCTTTAGATTGTGAACCTGCGGTTTTTTTAGTGACTGGCTTAGCAAATGGCATTTTACCAATGAAAGGTAGTTTTATTTTGCTACGGTTAATCATAATACAATTATCTTCTTTTTTTTCAGTAGAATCAATTGCTTTGGGTTCATCAAGCTTTTGTTTTTTATTTTTTTGAGTTTCTGATGTTCTTGATTTATATTCTTCCACTTTGTCGGTTTTATGTTTACTTAATTTTTCTTTAGCTTTTTGAACATTTTCTTTCAATGTTATCAAACTTTTTTCAACAGGTAAGTTGATAGGTTTCATCCAATCTGATATTGAAACATTATTAGAATCATTGTTTTCACCAATAATTGGGCTTAATTTGTTTTTTATTTCAGTGTTTTTTCTAGCTATTTCTCTTTTATTTTTTTCTTTATCTCTAAGTCTTTCTTTTTCTTTATCTCTTTCTTTTTCTTTTTTAAAATCCTTCTCAAAAAAAGACTTTTCTGGTTTTGATTCAATAACTATTGAATCTTTCAATTTTTCTTCTTTAATAAATTCTTGCTTAGGTTTATTTACTTGTAAAAGAGATTTTTCAAATGCTCGAGTTCTTTTAGTAAGCCAATCAATTTCCCAATTTGGTTCTTTAGCAATAAGAGCCTAGAAATAAAGTTTGTTAGATATTACAATATATATATATATNGCAAATACCATTTAAAACAGTTGTAAATAGTATTAAAAATAGTAACTATTTGTAATATAAATGTAGATGTTTCATAAATATAGTTTGCTAATTAAAATACAGTAAGAATATTAGTTTTCTTGGTTTCCACAATCTGCTATTGTATACATAATAGAATATATTATTAACTATTTTTTTTCTATTTTAGGTATTTTAGGTAAACCTTGTAATGGACTTTAATTTTTATAACAATACTTAATTAGGCACATAGTGATATATATATATAATTTAACTTAAACATTTTTTTTAATTATAACATTTTATTTATATATATAAAATATATAACATATTTTACCAACTTTTCATAATTAATTCGCAACTCTAAAGAGGGTTGTAACTTCCCAATTGAGAAAAACTGGTGTATACAATTGAAATAGACAGGGTGGTATTTAATTTCTATCTTTCATAAAAGTATTTTTTTTTTAACTTTAAATTCAGTACAATATATTTTGCTATAATTTTTAAGATTATGAAATATACTAAATATATGTATAAATATCTTAATAGTATTTAAAATATATTGTAGAGCAAGTTAATAATTTATTTATTATATAATGCTATTTTAAGCTTATATAAATGTTATTAAACCATTAATTTTAGAACATGTTGTATAGGATAGTAGTTCATGATATATAAATACTATTAAATTACCATTCAAGGTATTAAAATCATAAATTAGATCATTTTTATCTCCAATTTTCAGAATTTACAATGTCGTATATTAAGCAAGATATTAGAAAACTAAGTTTATAAAAGAACTTAACTAAAAAAATGTCAAGTTAGTTTTTTTTAATAAGAATCGAGAATTTTTACTTAATTATAAATTTAAAGATTATTTACAAAAATATACTTACTATTATTACACTACTTCAATTTAATTTAACATAAGAAATATTTAATTACCATTGGATTATAATTATAATTCTAAGTTCTAAAATCACACAAAAATATTGATTTCTTAAATCTTAACAAATGGTAGACAATAAATTCTGAGAAGTATACGAAAATTTCTACAAACAAAACAATTAATACTTGAAAATTCATTATNCGAAAATTTCTATAAACAAAACAATTAATACTTGAAAATTCATTATCTTTAATCTATTCTTCCTCGAGTGATAAGAATTACTACTAAGTGAATCCGTAAAATGATAAGAGCTAGGAATACATCATTTTAAGAATCACTACTTTTTGTTCCATAAATAACTTATTCCAATAAGCATTTGTTCCGAAGCTATTATCGAAAATTATTACTTATACTAATTAACAATTTATTCACTAATCACAGGGACGCAAAATCATATATTCATATCATATATTATGTATGAGTTAAAAATTATAATTTTTTTACTTATTTTTTTGTTTTGTTTTAAACTACTTTTGAACTACTATTTCTGGAGTTATGATCATTTTTGTATTTGAGTTGGAGGCAGAATGTGATAGGAAAAATGCGTGATATTATACATGTATTATTATTATGCATACATATAGTGGTGGGAATTTTCGTTCCTTTAATGGAATCGTTCCTTTCGGTACAGTTACTGAAAAGTAAGCGATTCTAAAGTATTCAGTACACCGGTACTTTTACTCTTTTGTAATTGAGTACCTTAATTGCGACCCGTTACCAAAACCAAACCAGTATTTATTGATCATATAAACAGTTGTATCTACGCGGGACGTTAGTAGGCACAGTACCAATAATAAATCAATAAATACTTCTGTCATTTAATTATCAGGTAATATTTAAAAGGCGCGAATGCTTTTAGATGCGAAAATGTTTAGATAAGAATTTTTTTTTTAGCTGTAATAATACAGAAATATTGATAGGCTTAATGAACTTTAATGAAAAAAATAGATACCTTACCACAGAATAAATAAATAACCGTACTTTTTAGACATGTACTGTATTTTTGACAGGTATAATATAATATATATAATATAATCAATTATTAAAGTATAAAACTATCATGTTATTAACGAATATGTTAAATAACATACTGTTTTTTTTAATTATATAAGTATGTTACAAAATTAAAAATATCTTCAAAACAATATTTATTTTAAAAAATATTTTCAATCTCTTCTTAAAATTTTAAATCATTTATAAAATAATAATTATGTTGTTAAATTATTTAACTTCCCGCTTTAGAAAGTGTTCGTTTGCACGGAACAAAAGTTGATGGAACCCATAATCTCAACAATAAAAGATCAGATAAGTTAGGAAACGTCATTTTCCTCTCATTCCACCATAATAAAGGATCCCACTTTCATTTTATTATAGACTCATTTAAATACCTATCTAGCTCAATAATTGCTTCAATAATCTATAGTACGAGTGTTTTTTTATGAAATTATCACCTTAAAATATTTGATTAAATAATACAATAATTAAATAAACTTTTTTGTTGTTGTCTGAGAGTCAAACTGTTTTCAAATGTTGATAAAAAACTGATGAAACGAAACTAATACCAAATCTTTTTTTCTTTTCAATATCTCATAATGCTCAAAAACCTGACTTCATTAAAAACTTACACAAAGTCAACGCAAATTTAATGTACTTGAAGATGGTAAATATCCAAAAAGTTAATTTCTAGGAAACATTGGGCATTAAAGTCAAAAATCATACAATTTTTGGTAACAATTGCCGATTTTGTAGTATTTTGTATAACAACTCAACATCTACATTCTCATTCAAAACAAAATTAAATTATAGATTATTTAATTTTACTATACAGAATGTAATTTTTGGTGATTATAATAAATGTAATATCTATTTGAATAATGCTTGGATCAAATGAAATTTCAATAGATAATAAATAAAATAATTTATAACTATCAACATCCTTTTTTTCCTATCATAAATCATAGTACTTGGAAGGGGCAAAATCATTATACCATTTTTTTTGTAAAATACGCACCGAAGCGTTTTACTTATGACAGAGAGTTCAATAAGTCATACTATCAATCTATACTAATTTAAAAATATCTCGATTAAAAAATACAACAAAAATACTGCACTTAACTTTTTTTTTTTAATTTTTAGCATTATATAAATGGTTAACCATTAGCATCTCGCCAAAAGTTCCTAGTACTCACACCAGCGTTAAAAATTGACGACTTTTTTTTTTCTCAATGGTGTACCCAAAAAAATTGGACAGGGGCTTCAAAAGTCTAAATTCAGCCTTGATTTATACATGTTGTATTTTTTACACTCAATTAACAGAGACCATACAAGAGGCTTAGCTTATAAAAAAGAAAACCAAAGACAATTTTTTGATATAAATAATCACATTTTAACTAGTGATGGGCATAATCAAAATATTTCGATTATGAGTAAAATAATCGTAATTTCGTAATAGAATTAGTATATATAAAATTTCAATACAAACATTATACATTAGTACGTAGTATTATTAAAACATCTTATGCATATTTCTTTACTTATACTTAATTGAATAATTTGGTTATAAATTATAAATGTATTTAATGTAATCGAAACATACTCAAAATCATTAATAATTAATTANAATGTAATTGAAACATACTCAAAATCATTAATAATTAATTACTATTATCAAAAGAATAAACGATTTTAATTTCGAGTAAAATTTTAAGAGATTCTCTGGATTACTAATAATTTGATTATGCCCATCACTAATTTAAAATATGTGGATGGATACCATTAGCAGTTTTAAAATTGGTGGTCTAGTAACAGTGTTTTTTTAAATTATTCAAAAACCAAGAGATAGCGGTAGTTTTCCATCACAGTAAGAAGAGGGCGGCCAAGTCTACGGTTTACCAAATAGACAGTTACTGTAGGTCGTAGTTACACAATCCCGAACATTGTATTCTTGTCTATGATCCTAAACAAGCAAGAACTACTCAAGTACTCAGGTCACTACTGTAATCATTTGGGGATCGACTGTATTTTGTACCAACGGAATGATAGGGTAACGACCCAGTGCAATCGGTCCTACTCGTTCCACCAATGTACTCGTTCTATGGATTGATTACACAAGTACCTATCCATCACTTATGCATTCAAAAAAATTGAAAGGCAACTATTAATTGATTTTTGTTGAGTTTTATTGCTACTATTATTTATATTTGCTATGCCTACTGAACAAAAAATAAATTAACGACAATAAATTAACACGTCTTTTAGTTAAAGTTAATTTTAGTTAATTAAAATTAATTCAGTTCATATTTCAATTGTAGAATCTTATTAAACATCAAAAGTTACTAGGAAATGATAACTATTATTTCTATTTTAGTTGTCTATTACGATAAAAATGCAAAAAAATATTTAGCTTTTCTGATAAATGGTAATTATAAAATTTCCTGACTGCATATTAATCTTAATGATACAATTTTTTTGATTTTCATAATTCATTTTATTTAATGATGTGCAATTTCAAACTTGCGAATTGGGCTAAAAGTTATGGTAATAAATAAATTTTTTTTTATTATAAACTTTCACAAAAATCAATTTTAAAGGATTAATAAAATAGGTTAAATATGTCATTTTCCTTATTTTTAACATATTTATAATCAAAATCAATATTAATTTTAAACAATTTTTTTTTGTTATTAATTATTTTTAGCTTCGATGCGAAGCTGAGAAGGTATTAATTTTACTATGATGTGTTTTTTTTTTTTTTTTGTGTCTGTATACGCTCCATCTCAGCTCTCATTGAACCGATTTTGATGAACAATATGTCAAAAGATCACAAATCGTATCTAGTTGAAGACATTACCCTCAAAACTTGAAAAAAAATCCATCGTTCCCCGTAAATGGGGGAAATCTCCAAAAAAATTACAAATTTAAAAATCGCTAATTTTCGAAATTTTTTCAATTTTTTTTTACTTAAAATTGCTATAACTTTTTTAAAAATAACCGAATCAATATAATTTTTTTTTATATAGATGCATGACCTTTCATTTGGTATATTTTTTTTTTATATGTGACCCTTTACTTGCCCACAGAAAGGATTTCAAATGACAACTTTTTCACAAAAAATTAATTTTTTCAACTTAATTTTTGAAAATGTTCCGGAAGGTCTGTCACTTTTATATATATCTTAAATTAAAGCTAATGTAATATACTTTATCATGAAAAAAAAAATTTCGGACTTTATTTTATCTTCACGGTGAAAATGGCTATCAAATGCTATTTTTGTGTGAAAATTTTCGATTTTGTATTTTACATTTTTAATTTTATTATGCTATAACTATTTGAAAAGTGTATGGATCAACATTATTTTTTTATGAGAAATAATATTTTTTAATATTCCCTTTTTCATTCGACATACTTTATCTTAATTAGGATATTAATAATGAACTAGCAGATCATGTAGCTTTTGGAATAATCCACCAATTTTTTAAAATTAAACACTATCTAAAGATTTGCACCGAAGCGTTTTTTTTGATAGTGATTTTAATCACTGTCAGATATCATTATACTTGATCCAACTATGCCACGTCACCATTGTGCCGCGACCCCCCTGTTCTGGGTATTTTTATATTTAAATACTTATTTTTTAATAATAAGTAATAATATTAAAACTTAAAAGTGATAGAAAAAGTCTAATTGCATATTTGAAAACATCGTAAAAAGTTGATTTGGAAAAGTATATTTTTGTTTCTGATAAAAGTTCCTTGTAGTACAGTGTATAAAACTTATAACTTTATTATATGTAACAAACATTTTTTTTTGAAAAGTATTGCGTCAAGCTCTTTAAATTTTTATACGCGTTAAAAGTAAAGAAATATACAACTACTTTATTATTTTTATAATATCTCCGTAAAAATTACAATATTAAATTATTGAATATCAATTTCATACTAAATTTAATTACTAAAATTATTATTTATTCATATATAATAATTAAAAATCAAATAACTAATCGGGATAAAATTAAGGGAATAAGAGTTATTGTTGTTTTTGGAATAATCCATCAATTTCTTAAAATTAAACACTATCTACAGATTTGCATCGAAGCGTTTCTTATGACAGTGTTTTTAATCACTGTCAGATATCATCTATACTTCTCCCCACTATACCACGTCCATACTGTGCCTCGACCCCACTGTGCTACCGTTTTTTTTTTTTTTNCCATACTGTGCCACGACCCCACTGTGCTACTGTTTTTTTCCTTTGATTAGCACTTACTCAAAGATAACAATAATAAAATTATTATGTGATTCTTTAATGTGTAGGAGTAAATTTTTTAAGGTTCTATTTTCAAAAATAAAGTTATATTTTTCACATAAGAAAATATAGTGTTCAGTAAGTAAGGAAACGAGTTTTTTTTTTCATTGTATATACAATTTTTTTAATAGAATCAAGTGATATCTATCATTTTGGGGATCTTTTGTAGGGCACATTGGATCTATGATATTGCATACCTTTTTCTTCAAGTGTATTACTGCAATAATCCAATGGTGACATACTGATATAATTGTATGACACGGCATAAAGACTGTACAATTTTCTGCAAAGTTAAATTTTTCATTCAAGGTTTCATTTAACTCTGTTCTACTTAAAATTTCTAATACTTCATTGCAGTATAATATTGTTGACATTGTATGTTTATTCTTAGTATTAATGGCCAAACAGATGTTAATTACAAAGTTAGATAAATAAGTGTCATTATCCAGACATATGAAATCATCTATTTCTAATGTTTGTAAAGTATACACTGTTTTAGAGATTATATGATAATAAGTTCCAACTCTAAAGTTGAATTTTTTATCTCTACTTTTTTTCAGTACTTCAACATTACTTTCAATGTCAACTACCATTCTGTAATATTCCAAATTTTTTTCAATTTGAAACTAAATAGATCATTTCTTACAACACTATGATGTGGGATTTTGTGGCTACCTGGAGTTGAAATAGAATTGATAAGTCTATTTTCAGTTTCTATTTTACAATCTATCAATGAAATTTTACTCTCATCTATTTTATGAAATGTATTGTCTGAATTTGAAAATTTATTATCACTTTCAATTTCTTTAAAACGATCATTTGTAATTGAGAGATTAATTTTTTGACAATCAATAATTTCAGGAGAAATATTTTATATAAATAATTTTTGTTGTTTGACTACGTTTAATACAAGTGCTCTATTCAATTCAGCTAAACGGCCGCATTTCAATTTAGTGTTTCTTTTCTGTAAACTTTCTTTAACCGTTTTTAAATGTGACTCTACTGTTGGATTACTTTGACGAACTGTTACATTAGCACCGTTATCAGCTTTAACATTCATAATAGAAGTCCAAAATAATATATAATATATACATTTTTCAATAAACTCTTCCAAATAAATCTCATCATAATAAGAGTAATTTAGGTCATGTTGATCACTATTTCCAATTTTATCATGTACCTCTTTCTTATTCATTTGAAATTTACAATAGATAAGAGATTTACTAGTGTTTGACGAAAATAAATCATTATCTAATGATTTCAACTTATCAGCTATTAGCAAGTTTAAGCTGTCAATCGATATTTTTTCGGCAATAGGATCCATAATATTGTTTAAAAACCAATCCCCTTTAACCATAATTTATTATATTGAAGCCTAATTTTAAATTCACAATAAAAAAAATCTTTCCCACCAAATATGCAGGTAACGATAATCCTTATCGTTATCACTTACACGAATACTACTTTAACGACAAGATACGCTTCTAAGAAACGTTCCAGATAAATAAATATCACCGAGGGAAATACGACCGACAATTCTAATGATGTTCCGGTGGCGTTTCTATTTTGGACAACTCAATGTAAAATATTTGAATTTGCCCACTATTAATATAATTAACCGCTCAAGATTGTGCTAAAGATCACGACTTTAAGTGCAATCGCATGACAGAATAGTTTTTATCGTCTTTCGACGCTAATATTATCATTTATTATTATTATATAATACTTCTAATACTAACGCGTATAACTACCGTTAATATTAGTTATTACTTTTGCAAATCTATATACTTGCAAAAGTGAAAGAAAAACGATCTAAAGATTATCACAATATTGGATGTATAAAAAGTGATGATAAGAGAGTGCTAACGAGCAATGATTATGTAAAAAAAAGGTGGAAAGAGTATTTTGAAAAATTACTAAATTAGGAGTATCCAAGAGAGACATCAGAGAATATTTTAAGGAACGAAGGACTGATATATTTAATTAGTGAGAAAGAGGTATGGAAGGCGGTGGAATCAATGAAAAAGAATAAAGCAGTAGGACCATATGACTATAGTGAGACCAGCTATGTTGTATAGTTCAGCGTGATGGGGTGTTGACGAGAAAATAGAGCAGAGAATGAGTGTACCAGAGATGAGAATGATTAGATGGAAGAGTGGAGTGACTAAAGAAGATAAGGAACAAACATATGAGAGGCAGTATAGGTGTAGCGCCAATTGTGAATAACATGGAAGAAAATAGACTTAGGTAGTGTGGCCATATTATGAGGAGAGAGGAATCAAAATCTGTGAAAATAGTTACGGAAATGAATGTTTAAGGAAGAAGAGGTAGAGGAAGACCAAAAAAAAAAAAGATAGAGAAATGTTATAGAATGCGATATGGGGACATCTGATGTGGGAGATTGTGTTAAATGGAAGTTTAGGATAAGGGTGGCCGACCCCAAGTAGTTGGGATAAAGGTGAGCAGTGGCGTATTTTGAATGATTTCTCGGGTGGTATCCAACTTTTAATGAACCTCACAAACGAAAATTATAGAAATCTTTACTGACGTAAAAAAAACTTACTATTTTTCTAATTACTATTTTAGGAATTGACAAATAATTTGAAATTTGAAATTTTGGTACTGTTGTATCTCAAAAGAAACACCCTAGTGTCTTAACTTAAAGTAATAAAAGTTTAATAATAACTCAAATGTATTTATTATAGATATAATTAAACAATGCAAAACATACAAAATAAATATACACTAAAAACACAATAAAACAATACACAAAATGAAAACTTAATGTCATAAACGTACCGCACGAAAAGAGATTACCTTCGGTGCTGCTGAGGTCCTCTCTCCTCTACGATTCATTCCATTTCGTCTTATATACCAAAATATTTTGTTTTTCTTCTTTTTGCAAAATTAATAATAATATCGTTTTCAGAAATGTATTTAATTCTTGGTCTAGTAATAATAGATCAGGAAATTACAATTAAACCAAACATTACAAAAATGTTTTACTTCCAGCTTTACAAATGATAAACTATATTACAGTATACAGACTGATTTTTTCATCATAACCCACTCATTTACTTGTAGAATAAATATAGTTTAAACATTATTTTTGATTTTCTTTAGTTACACATTATTCTTAAATTATTAACTATTTAAAACTTTTTATGTTCATCCCTTATGCCTTGTAAGGGTGTCAACTTTGTCTTTTTGTCTTTTAAATGGGAACACATATTTTGAATATAATAAAATGTTTGGATTTTTAATTAAATAGTAAATGGCATTTGAATTTTTAATATAACTTTATTAGTTTATTAGATATAAACATTTAAAGTTTCAAATTTTTGAGTTAATATACATGTATAATACACATGATGATATGATTACATATACAGGTAGCTAAATGGTTTATATGATATCAATGTCGCAGTCACGGGATTGTTTATTATCAATTATGACTATCATAGATATACTTTCTGTATTGTCAGTTAGTGTATTTATAAACTCACAACAATGTGCCTTACTACCATTGATAATAACAATGCTGTGTACCTGCTAATTTCTTTGAAGTTGTTTTAAACAAAGTAACTCATAACTAAATACTTTATTTATAATAAGTAAACAAATAATAAAATCTCCTTTCAGTATTGATGTTCGTAAATTACTTGCTTTTGATGATGTTTCAGTGTCATTCCACTTCGAAATTATAAATAACGATTCAATTAGGTACACAAAAAGCTCAAGAAAATCATTGACAGCATAAAAACGTTCAACTCATTTAGTCGCACATANGCATAAAAACGTTCAACTCATATAGTCACACATAATTGTTTTAATGATTTTTTAGTTATACATTTTTGACTTTCTTCGATTTGACTTTTCAACACATCTTTTCGCTTTGGGTATATGAAAAAATCTCTAACTTTAGATGTTGTTCCTAATCAATTTCGTGTTTCTTGTATAGAAGATGAATAAGAAATAACAAGGTTTAAAACATGAACAGCACAATGAACAAACGTCGCAAGCGGATGACTTTGGTAAATAAGAGATTGAGCTCCATTAAATTGACCAGACATAGAAGCACATCCATCGTATCACTGTCCTCTAAGGTATTTTGTTTCTACACCAAATGAATGTAAACTTTGAATAATAATATATTCAACTTAATAAATTTTTATGTTGATTACAATCGCATGGCATGATGTTTTTTGTTAATAACTAAATGGAAGTAACAATTTCACATGGGCAAAAGTTTTAATAGTTGCAAGAGAATAAATTCAAACGTTGATATTTTATTTCATACAGATTAAATTTTATATGCATAAATATTCTGTTAACCGATATCAAATTTATTCTACTTGAACTTTCATAAAAAAATCTCTATCATTTGTAAACTATTGTAATAAATAAACAAACAAATACAAAAGGTTTTTCTTAAAAATATCTTAAAAATATCTTTAAAATATATATATATATTTTTTTTTTTTT
>NW_026099572.1:32695250-32696798 GCF_025091365.1 Daktulosphaira vitifoliae | reverse complement strand
TTCAAATTTAATATAAATTTATCTTAACTGAAGTAATTTAATGTTCTTGTTATGTGAATATACAAATATTATAATATACAGTTATGGATACAATTAAGTTAAAAAGTCAGCCAATTATTATTAATAATTATTAAGTTAACAAGTGTATCTACTATATTAACAACTTAATTTTAATTTTACTAAATGACGATTCATAAAGAATTTCATAACTTATGTTTATTTTTTAAATACTATTTTAATTATAAAAAATTATTTTCTGTATTTTTTATGAATGCGGTATATTCAATAGGGGTAACTAAACTTATTTGTTTATAATTCTCTAAACTGACAAACTATAAAATAAATTTAAAAATGAACTACAAGTTCAGAATATTTCCGTTGTTATTATATTTTTGCTACGGGTATTTTTGTTATCTAAATGACCCAATGAAATCCAAATAATTTCTAGAAATCTCTGATAAAATGAAGATGAATACGTGTCGTCGAATCCTATCAAATTATCTTCAATTTTGTTATTTATTTAAAATACCATTTATTTTATAGTAAAATAAATATAGTATATTATAAAAAAAAGTTAATACCAATATATTGGGCATTTTTTTTATGTCAGGGGGTGTCCAGACATGGAGGACACCATATTATAACTGCTGTAACTAAATCAATTTAAGTCACAACCCGTGCACGAAACCGATTTCTAATGCAGTATGAACTCCTTTATTGGTATATATAATAATTCGATAAGATAAGTTAAATTCGATAAGTGCTATTTTTGCCAACTTTTGATGTCATTTGATGTTTTTGCAAATTTTGTATATTTTTAATGAACAAAGTATAAAATACTCAAAAATTCTGTATCCTCTTGGATACAGTTTATAGCATCATATTGTGTAGAAATATATATTTTTCTCCATTCTTAGTAGATGTTAAGTGGATATCTTACACTAAATATTCTACACCTTATCAAAACATCAAGAAATTTTTTATTTGTTATTGTAATATAAAATTTATTATTTGTTGTGAATTCTTNAACATCAAGAAATTTTTTATTTGTTATTGTAATATAAAATTTATTATTTGTTGTGAATTCTTATTGTAATATAAATACTATTTGCCAATATATAATATTAGAACTGTTTTGATTTAAACACTATTATTAATTGAGATACTAACTGGACGAGTGTAAAAACAAAATGTTTATTTTAAAAAAGTATGACAAATTATAAAATAATATGTATTACTTTTAGTCTATTATGAGCTTGATGTATTCAACTAATGATGGTCGTTTTATTTTAACTGATGCAAAAGTAAACCATGAACATTTATCTAATGATGCTCAAAATACTCTTACGAGACTTAATAAATGATTTATTTAAAGACAAAGCTTGGTAATATACACTATGTTATTTTAAATATTTATTATAAATTAAATATGTATGGGTATAAGTTAAAATAGTTAACATGCATGAAAACTTATAGTTCTTATATAAAATAATCATAGACCTTTAATTTTATACTAATTTAAAATTTCTATTTATTAAACTTATGTTA
>NW_026099572.1:32688824-32692782 GCF_025091365.1 Daktulosphaira vitifoliae | reverse complement strand
ACGCTTTTATCACAATAATACTAGTATTTTTTATTCATAATTATTTTAAAAATTATTTTTAACTTTTTAGTTCAATGTTCTTTAAAAGCGTGTTTTTTTATTTTTTTTAAACTATATTTATTTTTTACTTTTTAGTTTCATGTTATGATAGTAGTTACAATCAATATTATGGTTGTAACGGGTAACGGGAAATCAGGGTTCGATTCCGGAGAGGATGTCTGAGAAACGGCTATCACATCCAAGGAAAGCAGCAGGCGCGTAGATTACCCACTCTCGGAACATGGTGGTAATGACGAAAAATGCCAATTCGAAATCATCCTTTGTAATCGGAATGAATACACTTTATATCTCTAAATAAGAATAAAGCGTGTTAATATATATTTTTAATAGTAATTAGAATATATATATATACATATAAAGCGACTTAAGTACGTAAACGTATTATGCACTAAGTATAGCTGTATTTTGTTGGCGGGCGGGTCGGACTAACGTTATACCTGAGGTATTAACGGCGGTAGGAATATATACATAAGCCGTATGCGTGCGGATAATAATGGTCAGTCAAAATAAAAATTTGTTTATATATATATAATATTGATGACACGCACGTGTGTACGGGTACGATAACCAAAAATAATATTTACAGGAATAGTATTGCCGGCGTGTGATGAGCGAGGCGTAGGGTGGGGTGAATGCGTTATGACAGTCTAGTCTAGACGACGGAATATGCGATAACGCGTGGCGTTTGGAGAGTTACAAACATACATACATACATACAGGTGAAACTAATATAAGCGTGTTAAAAAATAATTACTTGTGTGCGTATATATATATAATATAATNATAATTACTTGTGTGCGTATATATATATAATATAATAATATTATCAATATTCAATTTAAATAAGTTATTGATGTTTCAAGTGAAATGTGTTTATTTTTAAATAAGGTTGAAATAATAAAAATAAAACCCAGCACAATGGGGTGGCGGCACAGTGGGGTCGTGGCATAGTTGGGTCCAGTATAGATGATATCTGACAGTGATTAAAATCACTATCATAAAAAACGCTTCGATGCAAATCTGTAGATAGTGTTTAATTTAAAAAAAAAATTGTCAAAAAAGTAGGTCAAATGAGAGCTGAGAAAATAAATGATAGTTATAAAAAAAAACCAAATAGTAAAATAATATTAATATGAATTTCTTCACACGAGAGGATACTACAGTAATGGGATCCTTGATATTTATTGAAGTTATTGAATCTAAATGAGATAAAAATCAAATGAGTTTATCATTTTTTTCTAACTCAAAAAGAATTAAGAAAAAATTCAGTGCCACAGGCTTGAAAGACCAAGTGTTACCGTCTCAGAAACCGTACATCGTATTCATCACTTAATAAAAATGGAAATTTAGCTAGTTCAAATTTTAAAGTTATTTTTCTCGACTTCAAAGAAACAAAAAAATTTAAATATGTTTAACCTCTTATACTATGTCAATTAGATTGATATAATATTTATGAAAATCAGTTTAATCCCCTTATAATAAAATAAAACACAAAACGAAGAATTTTAACACAAAAATAGCATATTCAAAAATATGCTATTTTTGTGTTAAAATGTGTTAAAAACCGTAGCTAATTTCACCATGAAGACAAAATAAAGACCGAAATATTTTTTTTAATATTAAAGTATATTACATAAGCTTTAATTTAAGATATATATAAAAGTGTCAGACTTTTCGAAAAACACTTTCAAAAGTTAAGTTGAAAAAGTTCTACTTTCTACATGTATTTTTTAGATTTGAACCCCCCTCATATATAGGGAAATGGTCCAATTTTAAAAAACAGTATGTCGAATGAAAGATGTATATAAATACTACTTTTCATGAAAAAATTGTATTGATCCATACATTTTTCAAATAGTTATAGCATAATAAAATTAAAAATGTAAAATACAAAATCGAAAATTTTCACACAAAAATAGCATTAAAAGTGTCAGACCTTCCGGAACATTTTCAAAAGTTAATTTTTTTTGAAAAAGTTGTCATTTTAAATCTTCCCTTGTGGGCGNAAAGAAATACAAGAAAAATTAATAAAAATACATTTTGTAATAGTAAAAGCTTTTATTTACTGTCTTAAAAATAAGATTTTGCAGTTAAAATAATTTTTTTTAACAAAATTTTTAATAAAATTTTGAAAATTAAGTTTTTTTTTCCGTAATATAGTTTTTAGTAATGCACATAATTTTGTCATTTATTTATTTTTTAATTTTAATTTTTTAATTGTTATCCATATTTATATATCATATGGTAACAAATTACGTCTTTGAATTAAAAAAAATGAACTTTTTTATACATATTTTATACTTTTTTAGAAATTAGGTCTAATAGACCCCCACGCGACTATGAACGTTAAAAAAAGGTACGCGCCTGCTTAAGGGTTAATCATTTATCATTTATATGTCTGTGTCGCCCATTTGATTTATAAATTAAGTTTATTATTGTTATTAATTTTTACTCGTACCTATCTAGTTTACTTGTTAAATGAAAATATAAAGCATGGTTTCATAGGAGTTACATAGAAGTGATAGGGCAAAATAGACCACTCAATGTTAGGTTTTCTTAGAGATATTTTTGGATTTTTAAAATTACTCACTATATTGAAAATTCCCATAAAGTTAATGTTTTGGAATTGATAATGGCGGCAGCGTGATAAACGACGATCGAAATAACATTTGAACGGATGAAGGATAATATTCCCAATATACGTAAAATAAATAAGATGACCATTTTAAAGCCGAGAGGTAGACACATACTATGAGCATATATAATTTCATGAACTTTTTAATTTAATTTAGTTTAATAATCAATTTAAATATTTAATATATAGTAATTCTTAAATTTTAACAGTTCATTTTATATTTATTTTGTTACATTTTAAAATTAATTTTATTGAAAATATATACATTTTATCAATTAAAAAAAAAAAGTATGAACATTGACTCAGTTGATACATAATATGTATAATAAATATTGGAGTCTATGAATCCTATTTTTAATTTAGTTAAATTTTGGGATTATTAAAATTGTAGAAAGATTGGCACAGACAATAAATTTGTTGACTGTATCATATATATATCGTAGCAACGATTTGAGAAAAAAAATCAGTTTTTCTTGTTTTATTGATTAGCGCATTAAAGTATTCGAATTATAATTTTTTATTTCAAATTTTTTTTACCTAAAACAACTATATTCCTACTTGCTCTGTATTTTTAATATAAATTTAAAATCATGAAATTGGAAAAGGTATTAAAAAAATGTGTCTCATTAACAATCCTGTTGAAGAAAAATTCAGAAGTCACTAGTGGTTTACAATCGTAATATTTTATTTAATATTATATGGGCTAAGAATAGTAGTACAGTAGAACCTCATTAATCCGGACCTCATTAGTTCGGACTTCGCTTAATCCGGACAGCTGTCTAATATTACGAAAAATACACAGTTTATGCCGTAGACTAAAATAAACATAAAGGCAAGTTCCTCGAATTTCCCATAAGTACATATATTCTTATCTACCGTCATCAAAGTTATCATAAACTATGTTTTAGTAATTTATATTTTGGTCATTATTATATATATACATAACTCTATCTACATTAAATATGTAATGTTTTTGCTGGATCTAATATCATGTTGCAATATATATATACAGGGTGATTTTTTTATCATAACCCACTCAATTACTTACAGAATAATAATAATTTAAACATTTTTTTTTTTCATTATTTTTAGTTACACATTATTCTTGAATTTTTAACTATGTAATACTTTTTAAGTTCATCCCTTATGCCTTGGAAGGGGGTCAACTTTGTTTTTTTAAATGGTAACACATATTTTTAATTTAATAAAATGTTTGAGTTTTTAATTTAATAGTAAATGGCATTTGAATTTTTAATATAACTT
>NW_026099572.1:32682325-32687415 GCF_025091365.1 Daktulosphaira vitifoliae | reverse complement strand
ATCATTATACAGATTTTTTGATAATTAATAATTTAAAAATATACCACTATACAACAATAAGTTAAAAATTGAAACTTTTTATCAAGGTAAAACATACATTCAAATTTTATGCTGAAAATTATTAATTTTGTAAATAACTTAAGAAGTTAGTTGAAATGGTGCAGCTAAACATTTTAATTCACAAATATTTTTATATGTACCCAGAAATGTTATTTCTATAAACATAGTAAATACTGTCTTAATGGTATACATTCATAAAAAACCAAAAATGAAACAGAAAAAAAAATGTCAATTGTTATACTGATGTATTAAATTCTCATATTCCTACCAGAAAACTCATATTGTAATAGATATATTACTAAAAAGTAATATAAAAAGACTAGGATTCATTTGTATTGTTCACTGCTGGTAAATTTTGATCATGATCAGTATCCATAGGTTCAGCATCATTAGATGTAGATAATTGAGGGTCATGTAAATTTCTAGCAGCAACAGAAGAATATGTAGACATGCCTGAAGTGGCTGGAATTTGGGTGGATGAAGAAGTGGACACAATGGGTAAAGGTAAACTTATACCAAGTTGTGATGGCCAATCTGATGATGTTGATGCCATGTCATATTCATTCATTCCCCAAACTGGATCACTATTACGTTGGCCTCTAGCTCTAAAATTAATAGACAATTAATGCACAACTTAAAATATAGTAATTTTTATATGTTTAATAATAATAATAACAAACTGATAATATTTATATGTGAACAACCGGAATAAATAAGAACACAAAACACAGTTTTTCTTCTTTTATAATATTATAGTAAAGAAATTATAATATTATTATACATATACAATATTAGGGGCGTGGTGATCACACTAGTTGTTGACAACACTCTAATGTTAAGCTGTGCCTACCGCCATAGGTGAACGGATGGGTGATCCTGCGTGCGCTTCTATGATGATGAAAAAGCACTATATTCTCAGTGTAGAAGGCAATGGGAAACCACTGCACTTAATTTCCCTAGGATATTAGCTATGATAAGGCTTAGCCTTTAGAAAAGAAGAAGATACAATATTACTCAAATTATATATAAACATAATATTTATAAAACATATATAATATAAATAAAACACTAAAACATAATTAAACGACACAAAAACACATCTTTGCTGAATTCAGTTATGGGTCATTCATGAAAAAATGTATCTTTTTGAATAGGTTGTGAATAATAGGAGTTAATCGGATCACAAAATAAAAATAAATTGTTTAATTATTCATTTAATTTTGTGCAATACATTGTACACAATGATATATAATCCATTAATTTATTGTACATATCGGTTAGAACTGATATCTATAAACCATAACTATAGATAGATCTAACGATCTATCTATAATCATTGAAATAATAAATATATAATAATTCCAAATATCACTATTTTTTTTTTTAAGCCATCTATTACTTTGAAATAACATAACATATTTAATATATATTACATTTTATAATAATATATATTATTATATAGAATATAATATGTATTTTTAACTTTTAAGTCAAACTTTTCTTAAAAATATAAAAATGAAAACAAAAGATACTCTAAATGTATTCTTCAAAAATATAATATTTTTTTTAAGAAAACTCTTTGGGGGTGATATCATGATTTAAAATAACCATTAAAAAAGTGCATAAGATTACCAACTTGTCTCTTTAAATTAAAATAAAGTTTTTTTTCAATTTAAGACTACTGCAAAAATTGATAATTTAGTTGTTGTTGAGAGATGTTAAACCCNTCTTTAAATTAAAATAAAGTTTTTTTTCAATTTAAGACTACTGCAAAAATTGATAATTTAGTTGTTGTTGAGAGATGTTAAACCCTCATAGCTCTTTAAAGCTTTTGTAAAATATAATATTCATAATTTAATTTCTCAATAATACTTCTTTTATGATAAAATTCTATTCATAATACAAGAAAATTGTATGAATTTATTATCTTATTTGGTAAAGCAATTCATCTGTCAATATAAATTTATTATTTCTGACTTACAAGTTAATGTTCCTCACATAATTTGTATTTGAGAAAATGTCATATAATCAGTTTATGCCGAGTAGTATTATTAATTATAAATCAGTTATTATAGTTTGTATTACAACAAAATTAAGTTTTAAATATTTTTGCGACAGAAACACTTTAAATAGTTTGAAAATAATGAGATTTTAATTTGACAAGACATTTTCTTCTAGATCTGTAACCGTTTATTGATCAATGATTTCTGACAAGCTCCCAAATTATGTGAGAACAACAGGCAACAATAAGAACAAAAAATAGTTTTTCTCTTTTTAAATATTATAAAAATAAAATTATAATATTATTACACATATAAAATATTATTAAAATTGTATATAAGCTATATAACATTTATAAAAACATAGAAATTAAATAAACGACACAAAAACATATCTTAACCGACTTATGATTCATACAACACTGTTGATGGTAGATGATACCATCGCCACATATTTCATCTTTGACCGTCTTCACATCAACAGTATATATAAATACTTAAGACTTAGTAGAAAATATATTTAGTATTTAATGCTGAATATCATACTAACCTAATAAGTGCTGCTAAGTTTGGACCAACACCCAGGCTGATTCCATTTAGTGGGTCAGAATTAATTGAACCTAATCCATCATCAGCTAAATACTTACGACAAATCGGGCACGTTCCATGCTAAATTATAACATATAAAAATAATTATATACAAGAAAAACCAAAAATAAACTTTGTTATAGCCTGAAAGTTAAGTTATTGTAAGACCTTCAAAATGAAATAAAATTTATTGTTAGTTAATTTCTATACTTAATAATCTATTTCTATAGTGACGTATTTTCTTAATAAATAAAATTAATTTNTTATAAATAATATATTTTTCTTTTTTTTTATTAAATCATAATTATAATTTAAAAAAATTAATTTAAGTTTAAAATTTAAAAAAATTCTTTAAATATATAATTTATATTGCTTCATTTTTTAGTTGTGCCCTTAAAAACCTACCTCCTGAGGTATTCTCACCCAATGCTTCCATTAAATGTGGCCCCATATAAGGGTTATTATCAGAATACAATTTTTTATTATAATAATAATTATTATAAAAAATGATTATTAGATTAAAAATAATAAGCTAATTAAAAAAAATTACAATATTTTCTTAGTAAGGTATATCCACATATCTATTTTTTTATTAAAGGAATTAAGATAAACATTACCTAGGTGATCTTGAGAAATTTGAGCTGTTGGTATGTCTTGGATTTTTTCTTTAGTTAATGGTGGTGGTCCTGCTCCATCAATTTGATTTAATAATTGTGATACAATTGAATCTAATCCATCTCTTCCCCATACATAGTCTCCAGGATTACCAAGTAAAAATCTACTGCTGGAGTCATAGATTAGCACATTTTTACTCAAATATACTATGATAAATAATAATACTCTACTTACACTGGACCAGTAGCTCCACGGGAATTGGCGTAATCAGCAAAATTGACTATTACATCTTCAACTAAATTTTCAATAGTACCACTTCCTGAGCTTCGCCTAGGGCCTCTATAATAAAATATCAAATGTTTCATTATAATTGGATTATTAGATCAGACTAGAGACATTTTTAGATGTCAGTGGGTACTTAAGTTAAATGGTGCCAGTATAAGACAACAAGACTTTGTCTTCACATATCCTAATTACAAATTAATATAACATTGATTAAAAAGTAACACTACCTATCTCATTTTTGTCAATTTTACAGGGAAACAAAAAACAGTTTTCTATTAAATTGATAGTACCTAGGATGCTATCTATTGATTTTATCAAAAATCTGAGTCTATCATTTGATTCTCTATGAAAATTTACTTATAACATGTGGAAAGCATAGTGTTCAAACTCATTTTGATCAAAATGTGAGATGGGTGGTGTTGCTTCTTAAGCAACAATAAGTCAAATAATTTTCATACAATTATTCTAGCACTAGTAAATCAAGAAATCAAAATTTAAGGATTGTTTATTGGAGATTATTTTGCAATTACAACTACATTATTTAAGAATATCAATAGATAAAATAGAAAGAGCAACTTCGCATTTAGAGTAAATAAATAATTAGTAACTTTTACTTTCTAATACAATTGTGCCTCTTTCTTACAACTATTATTCTGAGATATTTAAATTATAAAATATTTTTATTAGATTGCATACTCACTAATTAAGGAGAATCATTAATATATAGATCTATAGTTTTAAGAAAGCTTGTTTTTACATACTAAAAATTCAATGTTTATATTAGTGATGGGAAATATCGAATAGAAACTATCGAACTATTCGATAGTCATTCAAAAAATATTCGATAGTTACACAATATATTCGAATAGTTTATGCTAAAAATAAACTATTCGGTTGTACAAAAACTATTCGAAAATGCCCATCACTAGTTTATATTACATCTCTATATCTTTAATGGGAAAACACATAATATTTAGACAAATAATACCAAGTATTACAAGCACCTTAATAGTAAACACTAAATACTGAAACTTAATTACAAACCTTCCAGGTTGTAAAGTCATTACATGAGGTCCCCTAGTTGTAAATCTACGGCGACGAATATTTGAACTACGACGTCCACTTAATTCACCATCACTTAACATACCATTTACCTAACAATAAAAAGTATTACATTTAGTACATTAAATATTATATATATATATATATATTTAATAATGAAACTACTGTTCCATTAACATTTTAAATGTGTTTGATATTGCAAAAAATATACAGAATCATTGATTAACCATGCCTAAGCAATATTATCATTATTATTATTTTATTAAATTTACAACTCCGCTGCTGTTGTCATTAGTTGCATTTAGAATTAAAAACTATACATATATATATATATAAATACATATATACATTGTTTTTATACTATTTTATGTAAGGAAATGACTGATTGATAACAATTTTTGAATTAATATTTTAAAAGATAATAAACCATTTATACTAGGGCAGGAATAAAGCACAATCATCTGTTTTTATCTTTGGGTA
>NW_026099572.1:32670627-32682298 GCF_025091365.1 Daktulosphaira vitifoliae | reverse complement strand
GAATTTTTAATAAAACTTAATTTGTTTATTAGATATAAACATTTAAAGTTTCAAATTTTTGAGTTAATATACAGGGTGTTCAATAAGTCAGGAAACGGGTTTATATTGTTCCCATTGTTTGTAACAATGAGAACAATAGAAACCCGTTTCCTGACTTACTGAACACCCTGTACATGTATAATACACATGAGATTGTTAATACAGGTAGCAAATTGGATTTTTATGTCATTGCTGTCTCAGTCACGGATTGTTTATTATCAATTATGATTATCATTAGATATACTTTCTGTATTGTCAGTTAGTGTATTTATTAACTCATAACAATGTGCCTTACTACAACTGATAATAACAATGCTATGTACCTGCTAATATTGATGTTATAAAAAACCAATTAGTTACCTGTATTTACAATCTCATGTGTATTATACATGTATATTAACTCAAAAATTTGAAACTTTAAATGTTTATATCTAATAAACAAATTAAGTTTTATTAAAAATTCGAATGCCATTTACTACTGAATTGACAACTCAAACATTTTATTAAATTAAAAATATGTGTTACCATTTAAAAAAACAAAGTTGACCCCCCTCCAAGGCATAAGGGATGAACTTAAAAAGTATTACATAGTTAAAAATTCAAGAATAATGTGTAACTAAAGATAATAAAAAAAAAAAANGTGTTACCGTTTAAAAAAACAAAGTTGACCCCCCTCCAAGGCATAAGGGATGAACTTAAAAAGTATTACATACTTAAAAATTCAAGAATAATGTGTAACTAAAGATAATGAAAAAAAAAATGTTTAAATTGTTATTATTCTGCAAGTAATTGAGTGGGTTATGATAAAAAAATCACCTTGTATAATAAAACATTAAAAATTAGCCAATGTTGTGAAAATTACTTAACAATGTCCTATTTTCAAATTTCTTTTTTTTTATGAAAGTTTGGTGACGTTAAAAGTTATTCTCACAGCTAAGAAAATAGTATCAAACAAATTTTATATAAAAATTACATATGTATAACATATTATTTTTGGTAATACTTACAAAAATATTATTTCTTAAGAAAGTAAACTGTCAAAAATATTTATATTAAAATGAATACCTTCTTAGATATACATAAAAATTCAAGTTAATTTATTTGAAAAATAATGCAATAATTGCCAACATAAATGAATAAAATAAAGATTATATTTCAACAGAAAATTAATTAGGGCAGCCATTTTCAGTAACATAATCAATTATATTTTGATAACCATTTTGAGTAGCTTCATAAATGGTACCTGTACTCCATGGACAATAATTTTCATGGGCAAATTTTATGCAATAAAATTGGCCATTTGCAGCAGCAAGTCTTGTTGTTCCTTCATCCCACGTACACCCATTTAAATGACAATAGATTAGACAGTCTAAATGACCATTTGCAGAAGCTCCACTCATTGTCCCTTTGTCCCAATTACATCCATTTTTATGTGCATATACCAAAATGTCAATATGACCACTAGCAGCAGCTTCCCTTGTTGTGCCTTCGTCCCATTCACATTCATTTTCATGGGCATATTTAATGCAGTCTAAATGTCCATTCGCTGCAGCCAATCTCATTGTACCTTCAACCCAATCACATCCATGTGTACGGGCGTATTTTAAACAATCTAAATTACCATGCACAGCTGCTGCAGCTATCGTATCTTTATCCCAATGACAACCTTTTTCATGAGCATATATCAAGCAGTCTAAACAACCACTCGCTGCAGCAGCTCTAGTTGTGGCTTTATCCCACGGGCACGCGTTTGCATGTGCATATTTTAAGCATTCTATATGACCATTATCAGCAGCAACTCTTGTTGTTTTTTTATGCCATCTACAGCCATTTTGGTGTGCATATATTAAACATTCTAATTTACCATATAATGCAGCTGCTTCTGTGGTCCTTTCATTCCACGGACATCCATTTTCATGGGCATATTTTAAACATTCCAATTTACCATTAGAAGCAGCTGCTTGTGTTGTGCGTTCATCCCATGCACATTTATTTTCATGGGCATATTTTAAACATTCTAAATGTCCATTTGAAGCAGCTGCTTCTGTGATCATTTCATTCCACGGACATCCATTTTCATGGGCATATTTTAAACATTCCAATTTACCATTAAAAGCTGCTACTTCCGTTGTTCTTTCATCCCACGGACATCCATTTTCATGGGCATATTTTAAGCAATTTAATTTACCATAATATACAGCTCCTTGTGTTGTTCTTTCATCCCACGGACATCTATTTTTGTGTAAATATTTTAAAATTTCTAAACTGCCATTTATAACAGCTGCTTGTGATGTGTTTTCATCCCAAGGGCATCCATTTTCATGAGCATACTTTAAACATACTAATTCACCATAAAGAGCAGCTACGTGTGTTGTGCGTTCATCCCATGCACATTTATTTTCATGGGCATATTTTAAACATTCTAAATGTCCATTTGAAGCAGCTGCTTCTGTTGTTCTTTTATCCCACGGACATCCATTTTCATAGGAATATTTTAAACATTCTAAATGTCCATTTGAAGCTGCTGCTTCCGTTGTTCTTTCATCCCACGGACATCTATTTTTATGTAAATATTTTAAAATTTCTAATCTACCATTTAAAGCAGCTCCTTCTGTTGTTCTTTTATCCCACGGACATCCATTTTCATATGCATATTTTAAACATTCTAATTTACCATTAGAAGCTGCAGCTTCCGTTGTTCTTTCATCCCACGGACATCTATTTTTATGTAAATATTTTAAAATTTCTAATCTACCATTTATAGCAGCTCTTTCCGATGTGCTTTCACCCCAAGGACATCCATATTCATGGGCATATTTTAAACATTGTAGTTTACCATTTGAAGCAGCATCTCCAGTTGTCCTTATATTCCATGGGCATTTATTTTCGTGGGCATACATTAAACATTCTAAATGTCCATTAGCAGCTGCTCTTCGAGTTGCGCTTTCATCCCAAGGACATCCATTTTCATGGGCATATTTTAAGCATTCTAAACTACCAGACATGGCAGCGGCTTCTGTTGTTCTTTTATCCCACAAACATTTATTGTTATGTGCATATTTTAAAATTTCTATATTACCTGCATGAGCAGCCATCATAGTTAAAAGTATATTTAATTTATGTATATATTTGTGAGCATATTTTAAAATATCTAGATCATTATTTTTAATAACACTTTGTACAATTTTTAATTCATCCCAAGGACATCCATTTTCATAAGCATATTTTAAGCATTCCAAATTACCATATTTTGCAGCTGCTTCTGTTGTGCTTTTATTCCACGGACATTCATTTTTATGTAAATATTTTAATATTTCTAAATTTCCTTTAGTAGCTGCAGTCTTTGTTGTTTCTTCATTCCATTCACACCCATTTTCATGAGCATATTTTAAACATTCCAAATTACCTTTTGCAGCTGCTGCAATAGTCGTATCATCGTCCCATTGACATCCATTTTTATGAGCATATATTAAAATTTCTAAGTTTCCATCTTCAGCAGCTTTTCTAGTGGTACCTTTTTGAAATTGGCATTTTATACCGTCATCTGAATATTGAATCGCTATATGATAACAATTGTTTATTAATTTTTGCTTTTAAAATTTTTTATAATCTAGATTATTAAATATGTATACATATTTAAGAGAAAAATAGTTATATTTAAATAGTAATTAATAAAGTTATAAAAATTAATATTATTATCTATGTTTTACTCCAATTATTATTATTTTTATTCTTAAGCATACTTAAGTCATGCTCTTATTCTTTGACAAATTATAAATATTTTGTGTCGATTTATTGCTATTAAAAAAAAAAAGTTAAAACCTCCAGGAAAGATTATATATTACAGACATATTTTTCTATTGCCTACTCTGGGGAAAATGTTTGAATAACTTATGCTGATGACACAACCCTACTTTCAAATATTGACCATATGATGGTTAATCTAATCCTACAAATTATTGAGATCGTTTGAATACTTGATTTACCAACGAGTAATTTAAAATAAACGCAGACAAATCTACTAACACAATATTTATATTACGCAGAGAAATATGTTCAGTAATTACACTGAATGGATCACTTATATCAAGTTAAATACTTAAGTCTCATATTTGAAAGACGTCGCACTGGAGACACTAAATAAACAAGGAAAAAACATAATTCACGTCTTCGTCTAAGATCTCTACCAAAATCAAAATTTTTCATATAATTAAAATAATCCTATACAAAGCCCTGTTAAACTGGACATACAAAATAGTAATCTTGGAATCTGCTAAACCTTATGTAAATAGGAGTTCTAGTCGTAGGTCTTCCACTCAATGTAACCATGTAATCAATTTCTTTTTAAAATATGTTTAAACAATAATTATTGTGCATAACAGATTATAAATATTCTTGTAAAATAATTTTTTTTTAAAAAAGTTAAAATTAATAGTATAAATCATTATTAAATAATTTTATTGCTATTATTTCACATTCAATTGACGTCACCTTACTTAAAATACATTATTAGGCTCAAATAATAGAAACTAATATCAGTTTGTCATTTTTTAAAAGGGCTTTTAAAAAAATATTGGTGTATTGACTTTTGTTTATATTTACTTAAACAAATTTATACATTGAATATTTTACTAATAATATTTACAAATTATGAGGGGAATTCTTTTTAAATACGTCATGTATACCCCTTTCTTGCGACTAACTTTTACATTGGACAATATCGCTTCATTCAATGAGATCATAACTTTAAACATGCGTATAGAAATTTGTACTTTTTCAACTTAATTTTCCGGAAATACTGATACTTTTATATATATTTTCAATTAAAGTTTATGAATTATACTTTCTTATGCATAGTGAAAATATCAAACTATAGATTGTCTTTATTGTAAAAATGATTACCGTTTTCAAAAATATGCTATTTTAGAAAAATTCAAGGTTTTGTATTTTATGTTATTTTAAGATACCTTACAAGTGTATACCACTGATTACCATAAATATTGAATAAATCTAATTGACGTAGCTTAATTTTGACGAACCCGTATTGTTATTATATTAATGTAGTGGGGTTAAGGAATAATTAGTATTAACAACGAATAAGCAACAATCAATCGCGTTTGAACCATTGTATAAATATATTGTGTTACGACTTTTAAGTGATTTTCACCTTAAGACAATTAATGTATCAATTATAAATAATTGTATTTCTAAATTAAAAAGCCGTTATAAATATATGTATTGTGCCGTAATCCTGTATTTTCATTTCACATTACAACTACATCCACTCCAAACGCGTTACCGTGTCTCATTCTAGGTGGGACACATCACTAATAATGATAAACTTATTTTAATTTTTTACTTTTTCAAGTAAAAAAAAATAGCTTTTATATTTGAACTAGCTTACATTGCCATTTTTATCTACAGACGAATGCGACGTATGGTTGGAGAATCAGTAAAACTTAAATTATTCAAGTTTGAGGTACGTAGTTTGAAATAACTGTAAATAGTAATTATAAGATTTTCTGACTTCATACCATTACGGTAACTTAACAAAACCATTTTTTAATTCTCATACAATTATCTATTTAATGATTTATTCAATTTCAAACTTGCATTTCAAGCTAAAAGTTGTGATAACAAATTAAATCTTTTTTTTTACAATATCCTTAGTACAAGTTTTTTGATTTATAAATATAATACAAGAAAACCTTTTTTCTTGCTATTGTATATAGTAGGAAATTATTATACTTTTGATAATATAGTTTTGCAAATATAGCTTGATCCAATTTTTTATGGTAAATGTATAAAAAAATGAAAGATATGATGCAATAATTAAAAAAAAAAATGTTTGTTGCTTATCAATAAACTTGATCTTCAACGAATTTTCATCAGAAACCAAAATATACATTTATAAACCAATATTTGCACCGATCTTAAATCTATAGTTAGATTTTTTGTATAAACACTTTTTTAGGATTATTACTTATTTGTAAAAAACAGGGATTTACATTTTAATATAAATATTTAAAAAAAAATGTTTTAATTTTTGTCGAGTTTGAATTTTATATGTTAAAATTATCTTTGTAAAATTTCGATACAAAAAACGTCATTTTAAACCGATTTTTTTGGTTCAAGCTGATTTTTACGAAAGTTTATAATTAAATTGAACATTTTACCATAACTTTTTTTTAGCTTGACGAGCAAATTTGGTGTTGACATCATTTAATACAAAATTTTATTTGTTTTATTTATTTTCATTAAATGTAAATACTCGTTTTCTAATTAGTTATAATCTCAAAAAATAGGTAATAGAAAAGTCTAATATCAGATTTTTAATAATAGTAAAAGTTTGGTTTTGTAAAATAGTAGTCTATAATCATTAAAAAAATTTTATTATATAATATGATTTTATTGTGTAATTCAGTATAAAAACAAATTTTATACTCTTATTATTTGTAGAGATATTTAATAAAAAAGTTTTGCCGATATTTATTGATAATTAGTTCAATTAGAATAAAATCGGGTTTCTTTTAATGTACCGATCATTAAACTTGATTGAATAGTTAAAATTCATTAAAGTTATTTAATCTAAATGAGATAAAAATCAAATGAATTTTGAATTTTTTTCCAACTCAAGAAGAAATAATCAAAAAATTATAAAGTTATTATAACGACAAATGGCACTCGAAATTCGCACCTCGAGTGTGATTAACTGTAGTGGTACCGATGCGGCAATCGTAAATCACATTTATTAGAAGCTAAAGAGGACACAATTTAAATTAATTCAAAAACTCAAAGTCGTTTTTATTAACTTAAGGGAGGTAAAATATTCAAAATAATTTTATATTCAATGTAAGTTAGATTCAAGTAACTATTTTGAAAATCGGTGAACTCATTACTATGGCAAAAGCTTGTAAGGTATTTTAATATAAAAAAATCGCCTAGGTGTTCATTTTTTAAAAATAATTGCAGTGTAAAATTTAAATTGAAAAAAAATATGCTCAAAGACATCATATTGAATTATTATGGAGGTGTAACCCTTAATTTTTCATGATTTGGAAACGTACAAAAATTAAAAAAAAAATTAATTAAAAAATAACATGTTATTTAACTACGCCAACTATTTACACATAGAAGATAGGTCATCGGACAATATGTATACTTTTTTAATATGAAACATAATGTTGAATTTAACATATGTTTAAATAAAAAATTATTTCCAGAACATTTTCAAAAAATAAGTTGAAAAAGTTAACTGTTATCTGTTTTGAATCACCCCCGTAGAAAAATAAAGAATGGGATTATTAAACCTACATTATTTTGCAAAAAAAATTATTTATTTTGATTCATTTATTTTTCAAAAAGTTATGATTGTTTTAAGAAAAAAGTTTAAAAAATGTCAATATTCCTTCATTTTAAAAATCAAAACTTATTTTAATTAAAAGGGATTGAGAAAATTATTATTTAATTATCAAGTAATAATTAGATACGATTTGTGATCTATTGAAATATCGTTGAAAGATATTAACCCAGTGAGAGATAAGAGTGGTGAGCGACATAAAAAAAAACATTATAGTAAAATTAATATCTCCTAATCTTTGTATCAATGCTAATAAACATAAATAACACTAACAATGTATTAAACAAAAAACGTAAATTGTAAAATATTTTAAGAAAATTTTTTTTTTATTTTATTCACTTTGTTAAATAAGACACCGATAAATTAAAATTGTAGCCATCAGACTCAAAAAAATTACATATAAATAAAATAAAATAACAAACAAAATTAATATAATTAATGATTTAAAATATTAATGATTGGTATTAATTAATAATTTTCTCAATATATTTTATATTTGTTCATAAATGTTTCATAGTATTAAATTATGAAGCAACTTCGTAAATTTTACAAACAAATATTGATACTATAGAAAATCAAAATTGTATAGTCAAACGTATAAATGAAATACATATAAAAATTTTATAAGTAATGTAAAACAGAATTTACCTCCGTTAAATATTACACAAGATATTATCAACAATAGAGATTTCAAATGCCAATTCTAGAATAAAATTAAATAATTTTTAAGATTTCATTTGAATACCTCAGATAATGTGTACTACTCACCTGCATTTTTATCTAAGTGTTAAATTTTGAATAACTATTGATAATTTTTTGATTACATCAGAATATATGCACTAATGTAATACAAATGTGAAATTAACTACTAACATAATTTATTTCTACATCTATATTTTAAGTAAATATTAAAATATTTAAAATATTATTTTTATTCAAACATTATTCATACACGTGTAAAAAACAATAGTCAAATCACTATTGGATGAACACTTGATTTAATAAAAAAGGCGGTTTATTATTACAAATACAAATTTATATTTATATTTAATATTGATAAAATAAAAACCAGCTGTTTTTTAGAAATGTATTAATAATAATAATTGTAGTAACCCAACATGAAATAACAGTAATGAAAGGTAAAATAAAAGTAGAGAAGTATTCAGATACTTCATAGAGACATATAGAGACATCAGTAAAATGGATAATCTAATGCGTTCCTTTTGGGCTGTAGAGGAAGTTGCGACACCCACTGAGTCGATAACTGAAGAACAACGATGTGAAGAATGGTTTTCAAAGACAACCACACGAGAAAAAGATGGTCGATTTTGTGTAGCACTTCCATTTCGTGATTCTGTATGTAGTTCGAATAGTGTTTATCAGCCTCCTGATACAGCGCCGTCGTGTCATGGCCTTGGTAATTCACGCGCGTTAGCACTAAAACGCCTATATAATTTAGAAATGCGATTAATCAAAGATCCGACGCTATATGCCGAGTACCGCGTATTCATGGCTGAATATGCCAATCTTGGTCATATGAGACCAGCCACTCAACCTGGTTATTACTACAAATCACATAATGCCATAGTAAAACGCGATGGCGACAATATCGAAAAATTACGGATGGTGTTTGACGCGAGTGCAGCCACAACGACCGGTTATTCCTTGAATGACGTATTATTAGCCGGTCCTAAACTTCAAAACGATATATTCGATATTATTCAAAAGAATAGGCTTAAGCGTTATATGTTAACCGCTGATATTACAAAAATGTATCGCCAGGTATTAGTGCGAGACACAGACCGCCGATATCAACATATTTTGTGGCGGGACTCAGTTGAATCTAAAATTATTGAATATGAGTTTAATATGGGCTATTAAAGATATGTGACTGTTCTCTAAAAAAGTGGACAAGTAATTCGTCTCAAATACTTCGGCAAGTAAATTGTACTGATCGCTCAGCATTGTTATCTTTAGACCCAAAGAATACTGATATATCTGTAAAAGTATTAGGTATGCATTGGGATCCTACATTGGATATTTTTGCTTATCATACTAACATTCAACCCGATTATCCTTATACGACGCAAGGTACTTTCTACAATCACCAGACTTTCGATCCTATAGGTACGCTCGGACCCACACTTTTATGGGCAAAGTCATTCATGCAAACGTTATGGCATCGGGTCTTGATTGTGACAGTCATCTACCAGAGGAGTTAAATACGTCATGGAATCAATTCGTAACAGAATTGTCATCCATCGACCAAATCAGGTTACCTCGACATATTGACATACGCGCATATTAAAAAATAGAATTAGTAGGATTCTCCGACGCTTCATTACGTGGTTACGCGGCCGTTGTTTATTTGTGGATAGTAGACATCTCCGGTCATGCTACGATAAATTTTGTTACATGTAAGACAAAGGTAGCGCCAATTAAAACCAGTAAGTGTCAAATTACGGTGCCGCACCTTGAATTATTACTTGCTACAACGTTGAATCGCGTAAAAAACTGTTTAAATATTGATATTTCAAAAATTTATGCGTGAACCGATTCAATCATCGTATTATCATGGTTAACCGTTAGCCAAAAATCTTTTAAGGTATTCGCAACAAACAGAATTGCTAAAATACAGCAATTAATACCAGAGTGTAAATGGTCATATATCAACACAGTCGACAATCCCGCGGACCCGGCATCGCGCGGTCTACTACCATATAATACGGTATTATGTCACATTCATAGAGAAGGACCATCATTTTTACGATTACCCGCCGAACAATGGCCGCGGCATAATTACCATCTATTGAAGCCTGAAAAATTGCCAGATTATCAACAAAAGACAGTAGTTCTCACTACCATCGACAAAGAAACTGCCGCCGATCAAATTTTACACCGCTTTTCTACATTACAAAGGATGCAACGATCGCTCGCTTACATTTATCGCTTGACTTTTAAGGCCCGCCGTCAACCCATGCCCACAGGAACACTGACTTATTTTGAATTAAACGCCATGTTACAAAAGGCGGCCTTATTGACACAAGAAGGACATTTCACCAATTTATATAAACAATTAATTAACCATAATCAAGTTTCACCAAGTTCTCTCGTTCAACTAGCGCCGTTTATTGACGCGACTGGCCTAATTCGTGTCGGCGGCCGCCTCTGCTACGCGTCATTAGGTCCAGATGCAAAACATCCCATATTGTTACCTAAAAATTCGCATTTTACACGTTTAATAATTTAACTCTATCACTATAAATTTCCAATATATTCCAAAAAGTTCCAGAAAATTATAATACACATAATATGATTTGGTGGTGATATATTATATTCGTACCTTATATTATGGTGGTGGTGGATTATATATATATATATATATATTTAAATACGGTAGACATATTATAATAACTACCGATGTATATACTATTGTCCGTCTGCTGCGCCTTGTCTGATTTCCAATTTGGAACTCTTGTATATTGTAATATAATAATAACTACCGACGCATAAGCCATTGCCCGTCCGCTGCGGCGTGTTTGTCAAGCTGTCACATGACAACAATCTTCCACCCCCCTGAAATATGTTGTGCGCCAAATAACATAAGTGCAATTTACACATATTTATACAAGTATAGAATTAAGCATTTAGTCTCATTTACAAATAAACGTAGTTAATTAATAACACTAATGAACCCATGTTCTCACCTGATATATAAATTAAAATAATTATAATTTGATAATGATAATTAAAAAAAAAAATGTTTATACTTTTTTTAGTGTCTTTTTTATGTTTTATTGTTATGAATACTAAAAATTGAACTGCTTATTAGCTTAAATAAAGAAGAAAGTGCTTTTTACAAAATACTCACATAAAATATTTTAAACCTGTTGTATCAATGTCGATTAGAGATACAACTTTGTTGTAAAACCTTTGAGTCCTAAGAATTACCAGCACAAATTATTCGTTAAGTCATTACCAAGAACGTGTCGTATTACTTCAATATTTATATAAAATTATAGAAATAAAAACCCAACCCAGCACAGGGGGGTCGCGGCACAGTTGTGACGTGGTATAGTTGGATCAAGTATAATGATATCTGACAGTGATTAAAATCACTATCAAAAATAAACGCTTCGATGCAAATCTTTAGATAGTGTTTAATTTTAAAAAAATTGGTGTTTTATTCCAAAAGCTACTTGATCTGCTGGTTCCTTATTAATATCTCGATTAAGATAAAGTATGTCGAATGAAAAAGGGTTTATTAAAAAA
>NW_026099572.1:32664291-32670305 GCF_025091365.1 Daktulosphaira vitifoliae | reverse complement strand
GAAAAAAAAAAAAAAAAAACACATCTTAGTAAAACCAATACCTTCTCAGCTTCGCATCGAAGCTAAAAAATAGAGGCACCTAAAAAAAAATTTAATAAAATAATAAAAACTCTCCACAAGTGCTTATGGCACGGCGCGCTAATAATAATAAAAAAAAACAAATTCTGGCTCAAAACATTAAAAACAAAAATATACATTACCAGCCCCGAAGGGCTAAAGAAACCGAAGGCAGGTTCAGCCGACGCCAATAAAAAAAATTAAATTATTAATTTAGCAGCCACTCACTGTAAAAAAAATAGAAATATAAAAAAGTGGTAACGCACACAACTAAAAAAAAACACATCGCTACGGACGAAAATTAGCGTACCAGTTCTGACGATGACTAATTTCCGAAAAAACGTCCGGCGTTTGACCCGGCGGTCCGTTGGCGACAACACGGCAAGCTTTTAGAGTAGGGATCAAACTAATTGACCAGTGCCGGAAATTACTAAGAACAATTTAAATCATAAGGCGAATGTGTATGCGGTGAGCAGTACAAATGACGTTCAAGATAGGAAAGGAGCGGGGTGAATGTACACAAAAATGTCGTCCATGAACCGGTCTGAAGTAGTACACAGCTGACTATCTCGCACGCGCACAAACAAATCACAACACCTTTCATGATTATTTAACTGATAAACGGCGTTTATCAGTACTCATTCTTTGTATATATATATATACAAATAGACAAAAAAATGAATAGATAATTTTTGTCACGTTACAATATTTTCGATAAATTCCCTGTAGTCGATATCGATGTCCTTAAAACTCACTCTAAACTTGTCAAAATAAAATCATAAGAATATGTCTATCTATATTTAAAATATAATCAACAAGACTGTGGAGGCTCAGCGTTTCTCAGCGTAAAGCCTTGGCTAGCGTAGAGATAGTTAACCTCGTTAATATATATTAAATATTATGTCAACTGCTTATGCGTTACCAAAAAGGCAGGACATAACCGTAAACTTGGCGGGTACACACTCAGAGGATATTTTTAATATCTTCCATTCAATGTTCGTCATTTTAAGTTCATCAGACTTTGTTGTAGCCCACAATCCACAAGCATACAAGACTACTAGTTTATCAGTACTTTGTAAATAGTAACTTTTGTCATCTATCATAAAATCTTCAATTTAAATATGGTAACCTATTCAAAATAATATCTGTTTTCCCCAGCTAATCTTAGTTATAATTCTGCGTGGTTATTTGCATCATTGTTAATATACAATCCTCGGCATTTAAAAATTATCTACTCTCCGGAAATTATAATCTCCAATATCACTATGTCCCCTCTATGCTAATCTTAGTTACGTCCATGTATTTTATTTTATCCTCTTTTATTTTTAATTCGATTCTCCAATTTTATAATAAATTTCTTGTAGTTACTTAATTAGTTTTACTAATATTTTACTAGTGATGGATCTACCATCAATAGAAATCAGACAAAAATAGCTATGGAAAAAAGAGCATTTATGCGAAAAAGGGAACGACTTACAAACAAAAAACTTAATATAAAGGCGAAAAAAATATTTTGTCAAAGCTATGTCTAAAGCGTATTATTATATGGCTGTGAAACATGGACCATCAATGAACATGATAAGAAGAAGTTGGAAGCCATGGAAATGTGGACATACATGAAGATTGTCGAAAATTAGCTGAACAGAAATGAAAAGTAACGTAGATATATTAAACAAAATATGAGGAAAAATGGAATCTGTTAAACACCATAAAAGAAATAAAGAGGAAAATGTTTAGTCACCTACTAAGGCACAATTCATTTATGACAAATATATTTGAAGGACAAATAAATGAACACAAAGGTAGAGGCAGACCGAGGAAAGGAAACGATAAGACAAGCTGACTGTAGTCGATACATAGACACGAAAAGACTGGCTTTTAACAGAGAAAACCAGACTTGCAAAGACAAGTCAAGGCCTTTAGTAGAGAAGAAAAAGATAAAATATCATTATATATCTAATTTTTCGAGAAAAATAACTATTTAAAAGTAAAATATTTTATTTATAACCTGCCAATAATTGAGCTTTTAATCATAAACTGATCAATCTGTATATGATTGTAAGTATACAAATTTTTAATTGAATAAAATATTTTATTTACAAAAAAAAATTTAAATATTTATTTTACATAACAATATTTATTTGTTAATTTTTTACTGGAGTGTTTAAGGCAATGCGACGTTTCCCACAATGCCCATAACAAAATATTACATCCTCTATGGAAAGCGGAATTTTCCCAAAAGTTAGTGATATAGTGACATTGTATGTTATTGTAAATATACTCAATTTGTTTTTTTCGTAAAATATTTTATTAACAAATACATAACTTCAATATTTATACTACGCAACAATATTTTTTTTTTAATTTTTGACTAGAATGTTTAAGGCAATGTGACGTTTTCCTACAGTGCCCATATTAAATATTACATCCTTATAACAAGATATGTTTTTTTCGTCTCCAAAGACATTCTTCTAAAATAATAAAGTAAAATTATAATCAATAAAAGTACTTTTCTTATTAGATTAAACTTTCATACTAAATCAAAACTAAACGTTTGGTAGTTTTGGGTATCAACTATAGACCCACGCTTAGCCTTATGATTGTACCATCTAATATATCCATTAACTGGGCCAGTAATGATAGGAGGTTTTATTAACTCATCTTTTATTTTTATTTTGATAGCCTTTGGAGGATCAATGGATGCATCCAGACGAAATGTAACAATCGTTCCTCTTTTTAAAAATCCAAATGCAGAGATTATATCTTTCTAATAAGCAAATTAGATAATTAAAATAAATTATGATTTTAGTACTATAAATATTATAAGATTCCATACAGATAAAAAATCGTATCGCAATCCATTCAAAAGTGATGATACCAATCCATGTTGATTATCTTTATAAACCCAAGCAAGGTATCCAACTAGGCGATTATTTTCCATGTAAGCTTTTTCACGATCGCCCATAATTTCAACATCGATTGCAAGGGGCGGCGTTGATGAGGATAACGAAAACCGTACTGTTTTGGAATAATGAATCAAAGATTTTTCACTTATTATATCATCCTAGAACAAAAATAATTAAAATATTTCATGATATAGTACAATTTTAAGTTAAAATTCCCATACTAAATCGAATTCGTAGTGTAGTCCATCTAATGAATTATATAAACGACCTTTCATCATATCATTTGGATAATTTAAAATATATCCTTCTAACCGACAAGGCATAGTAGTCTCACTATTTTCCATTATATTAGCTTCCTCAGCTCTAAATACAGACGCTATATCAGAAGAAGCAGCTGTTAAATTATCAATCTTAATATGATCGTTTAATGTAAATTTTGATTTCAAGGATGGATCCGAATCAATCATTCCGTGATATTTGTAGGAACCCATGAAGTTTTCCAAATCTTGTAAGATTTGGTCGACAGAATTTCGAATTACTTCTGAAATAATTTTGGTAACTTCTGAATTGTTTTTTGTCTCTTCAGAAGCATTGTTAATTTCTTCCGAATCTTTTAACAAAACCTCTGTAGTACTTTTTTTAGAAGTTGTGTCATTTTCAACTAACGAGCATGTGGAACACCCTAAGAAAATCGAATTAGTTAGACATTTAAAATTATTAAAATATAACCCAATACATCTTGAGTAAAATAAATAATGTCGCGTGAGTCATAAGTCAGAATGCTGTGGATATCAATACTATTAATTAGGATTAGAATATAAAATTTTGTATTTCAATACAAAAACTTTTTTACCATTTTCAATCTTTCCCATTATATTAGTTTCCTCATTTTTCCGTGATTCGGAGGCTATATCGGTATTTGCATCATTTTTATAGGAACTTATCATCAAGTTTTCCAAATCTTTTTTAATGTTATCAGTAGAATTTTGAACTATTTCTAAAGCTATTTTGATATCATTCGAGGTATTTTTAATTTCTTTTAAACCATTTTGGATCTCTATATTTATATTTTTTATTTCATCTGTTACATTTTTCATTACTTCCAAAGTCTTTAATAGAGCCTCCAGGGTATTTTTTTTTGTAGAAGTGTTTTTTTCTACTAATGAACACTTTGAAGACCCTAAAAAAAATGAATAGGTTAACGACTTATAAAAATTATTACAATATAATCCAATACATCACGACTGAAAACATAATGTATTTGTTATATTGTTATCTAATATATTTCACATGCCAAATAATGTATCATTGTTTTTAAATTTGAGAGCTCGTTGTAAAAAAATGTCAAAAAACTGTAATAATTAACATTTTGAGAAAACGCAGAATAGTTGAAAAACTAATCCACGGTAATTTCAGAGATTTATTAATCGTAAAAATGATAATAAATTGCTCAGTATAATAGCCAGGATAATAAAACAGACTCTATAGCCAATTTATTTTAAAAATAATTTTTCTTTGTAATAAACGAACAGCATTTAATTCGACATAACAAATATTATTTTATTCAACATTAGTCAACAATTATGTTACAAATAGCCATTATATGTAGTGCTGTTTATTAGGAATAATAAATGAAATATAAGTTGATTTTGCTTTTGGAATAATCCACCAATTTCTTAAAATTAAACATTATCTACGGATTTGCATCGAAAAGTTTCTTATGATTTGTGATTTTAATCACTGTCAGATATAATCTATACTTGTCTCAATTATGCCACGTCCACACAGTGTCGCGATATTTATGGGAGAGTATGTCTCGTAGTGCCTAGTGTTTAACATTTAGCACCATAATATTTTTTTTTGCTCAACATTAGTCAAAAATTATATTATTGGATTTTGATTTTTAAATGTAATCTGATTGTTATAATTGTGTATATACTATAGTTTATCTTTACTCTTTTGGCCCTGCAGACATTTTTTATTAGTAAAAAAAATTTTTTAATTAAAAAAAAAATGCTAAATGTCTCCGGGAATCGAACCCGATCTCTAGAGCGTGAGACATACGCGTTACCAACCGTATGACCTACACATTAGTTAAATCGGTAATCCCATCATCATGACCTCCCCTTGTAGATAAATTTCAAATATACTTTACCTGGTGTATCATTCTTTTTCTTAAAAAATCGCATACATTTACGTAAACTCATGTACAATGTGTTCTTCGATTTCATTATCTTCATAAAATATCACTTGTTCATTGATTTATACCACTTTAGAAAAATTAATATTGATATCTATGTATTATAAACAAATGTGGAGAAAAGTAACCATAGTAATTAATTATTATTTATAAATTACTGTCTAAGAAGGCAGAAATTTATGATAATAAACCTCAACACTAGAACCCTTCAGTTTCAGTTAATTCAGGAATATTTTAGCTACGAACGAAGCTGAAAAGGTATTAAATTGACTAACGCTCTTTTCTTGTTTTTTATTTTGATTAATTTTTTTTTTTTTTTTGTTTCTTGTAACATCACAACTAGTACAAGATATTACGCTCAAAGTGAAAAAAATCGCCTTTAAAAATTAAAAGTTGCTTAACTAGCTTTCTCCATATAGGCAATAAAAATCTATTATAGTCTTATTGCGACCAAATGTCGGTTGGGTTGGGTTTGTAGTCGGTCTTAGAATTTCGCTCGGATAAAAATTTATTTTAGTTGTTTGAATAATTTGTTTTTATAAAAAAAATCATATTGGTTTATAGAATTTGTGGTATAATCCATGGGAAGACATAGCTATTTAATTTAAAAATTATTCTTAAACCTGATATTTACATGAATTTTTTAACATTGCATGTGGCTATAAGAAATATTCAAGAGTTGGATTATATTAGAAAAGGGTATAATATATCTTTTCATAACCCTTAAAATAATTATACTGTATGATCCTTGAGGATCCGTATACTTTGGCCCTCCCGTAAAATAATCTAGATGCGGCCTTGTGGGGATCCCATATCTTTCTAAAATAAATTTAAAGTTCCAGTCTTGTCTT
>NW_026099572.1:32640841-32664191 GCF_025091365.1 Daktulosphaira vitifoliae | reverse complement strand
AATATACTATAAAATAACTAAAAAGTTGTTTAAATTATTTTCTCTTGCAGTTGCTTATCTTAGCTTGGGAGATTGTTTGGCCCTTACTGGCAAAACAACCGAAGCTGAAAACNCCCTTACTGGCAAAACAACCGAAGCTGAAAACATTCTTAACAAATGCTTGTTGCTTGATGGTTCTTCGGTAAAAGATATAAAGACACACTTGAAGGCACAAAAGTCTTGTGTTTTGAGGTTAGGAAGACTGTATGCGTCGATGGGTAGACATCGAGACGCGGTTGCCTTGTTCGAATCGGCTATGAAGACTGACAAAACTTCCTCTCAGGTAATTAATTAATTATTTATAGTTAAACAAAATTACGAGTTGATTCTCATATAATTTGAACATTCATATATGAATCGATATTTCTCTACAGCATATTCTTATAAAATATTACTCTCGAAAGTGAAGAATATGAAAGTGTTACTTTCAAAAGGATTCGTTTTGCTTGTATTACGGTAGAAATTAGAGTTTCAGTAAAATGACTTAAAAAGCCAGTTATTGCACCGCGTACAGGGAATATTTTATTTCTTATTTAAAAGGGTTTCTGAAACGCAATAAATGTCCCAGCATTTTGAAGTCTCGGTTGACTAGACATCACACACAATAACAGAAGAAAGACGAGATCCGTTGACGAATTCTCATTACACGCCGTAGCGATTTCTCAAATGGGTATGCGCTCGTACATTTCTCTGGCGCTCATGTACAGCANCGTACATTTCTCCGGCGCTCATGTACAGCAGACAGACTTTTAATTTATATTGGTACAGAACCCGAAGTCAGCAAACAGTTATTAATATAATTCCTCCAAACACACACACACACTATCTCTCTCTCAAGTATATATATAGACATTATACCTCCTACTCTTCCTCCGTCTTAACTTCCAGTATGTTGACCGCCACCTCCACACGCCGTCACGTCTTCGTCTCGGCGAGATGATAATATACACTTTGCGTTATTATTGTTACAGCGGAGGCCTTAAATTTCACGGCGGTCCCAAGTGACTGAAGAGTTATTAGGAAAATGAAAACTGAGAAAGAAAATATAATAGTATCTACATTTTTTTCTCAAAACCACTGAAAGTTCCGCAAAAGTTCTTTTAATACACTTACCAAAACCGTATCCAGACCGTTTTTAATCATTTATTTTTTAAAAATAAACTCATGGGGTATTTCGATTATGTGAAATTTATTTCAGAAGTAGTCTTACCTAAATTGAAATTTAATCAGAATTTTAACACTTTTATACATTAATAAGTAATTATACACCACCGTTTTTATTAAATATTAATTAGTACTTAAAATTTTATATACTACCCAAGTTGACAATAAATAAACGTCTTTTGAAAAATACATTATGATTTCATTAATAGTGTAAATTAATTAAATTAGGTAGTGAACATTTCACTAGGAAAAATATAAACAGTTATTGTTTATAAAAAGAATATTTGACACGCAAATATTTTCTATGATCGCACAATTATTGTATAATTTAATTTAAATTTTCCATGTATTTATTTCTAAGCTTAATTTTACATATTATTAGAAATAAGCCTCAAAATGAGATTTTATTTCTATTTATATACTGAAACACGAACGTTATTTTTAAAATAGTTTTATTACACTCGGGGCCCCTACATCGTTCGATCAAATTTCGCGCACACCTTTTGATCAACTATTCAATCTACCTTTAAAAAGTCCCACCATATTGCCCTTCTCAAAGTGTTCTACATAGTGTTAGTATAAAAAATAAAAAATGGAGCTACTGTTGTGTATTACTAGGTTTTTTTCAGTAGTGTCAAGAGACGATATTGAAAAAAAAAAAAAAAAGACCTTTGCTGTGCTTAGGATTAGAAAACCATTGAAGATACTGTCTGAGACTTTGAAAAACCATCGCAGAGAGATAAAACCCCTTAGGTTTACCTAAAGGACATAAAGAAAAGATCGAATAATTTATGAACCCTGCATACATATATATTTACCATATACGTATTTACTATTACTCACACACGTTCAATAGCGGAAGTGATCAGTGTGCTTATATTGAAACCACATTATTTTAAGAGAAAGAGAGAAGGCAACAAATTGCATGAAATGGGCAGAGAGAGAGAGAGAGTNGCATGAAATGGGCAGAGAGCGAGGGCGGGGAGGTTCAGGGATCAAAATGATGTGTCTATTCATGTTTCGATGTGTGTAAAGAAGGGAAGATACACTATTGAAAATCTAAAAGACGACTGTTGTAGTCAGCACCGTGTGGTTGCGTTGCATTTCATGTGCTTATGTGCCAGTAAGAGCTAATCCGATTGCTTTCATTCAACGACATTGGTGACACGATCGTCACGGGTAGTGGTTTTCAATTCAATAGAAATCCAGCGTTCGAAAGATGTTATATTGAAAGTCTGCCCTTAATTTCTATGTCCCTTATTGTCTATTGACCTCCAAATTCCAAAAATAGTACACGTTCTATATACTTTTGTTATTACTAAAGAAAAGTTAGACGTTAAGTTGAAGAATACCACGCAATTTGATAAAAAAAAACGGTTTTATGAAATGTCAATAAAAAATATTGTTAAATATCTTTTAAATAAAATGTGTATTGGTAAGTGAACTAAAGAATCTCATCTGATCAAATTACAAGTATTCCAAAAATGTATTTAAAAAAATAATCAATAATGGTCAGGCACGTTTTTTTTATTCCGTGTATTTCAAAAGAATACCGGCCTACAACTCTTCTAAAGAAAAATAAAATCGACCGGTTTTATAGAACAACTCTCTTTTCATCACTAACAAAATAAATACCGACCGAGTAAAATGTTTTTTTTTTCATCGAAACGGTTTCAACTTTGACAACAAATATTTATTTTTAATTTAAATTCAATCTTTAGAGATATAAAAATAAAATAATAACGGTTTTCGACTATTTATAAACAACATAAAGAGAAAATGATTATGTTTTATAATTGATTAATATCAAAAAAAAAAAATTAATCAATGACTAAACATAACAATGTATAAAATTAATACTTTCACCTTTTCAATACACAAAAATAAATAATACCAACTTTTCATTGTTAATTTATATTATTTGAGTAAATAGTGTTTTTAAGCCAATACGTATTATTAAAAATATAAAATTTTTATATTTAATATTTATTTAAGACATACTTGTATGGACGGAGTTTTACATAGGCAATATTACTACATTGACGGATATTATTGCCTAGGAAATAATAATAATGAGTAGTTAGCATGAAATTAATTCAAGATAAATTTCTATAAAATGTCTAATACTTGGAATATTTTATAAATAAAAAGTAAAAAGAACTTTCCATAATTTTTGACTTTTTACTAAAAATTAAATAAAGAATAATGTAATTGATTCTATTTATAAAGGATGTCACTACCAGCTTTTCTCTAAATTATAATAGGTATATAAATGTTAGTAAATTACTAGGAATCAAATTAATTATGTGAATGAACCTTTTGTATTTTTACATTTCTATTGAGACCAGCCGAGGTTAAGGCAATTCTTTTAAACGCGCTTTAATGACACCTCTAACTCGTTTTGTTTGTGTTCATTAGAAAGAGGCGTCTTTCTTCTTTCTTTTTCTTTGGAATTACTTTCTTTTTTAACCGTTGTTTTTATTAATAACTAAAAAAAAAAAACGCTTCTACCCCTGAAGTTTTTGGACAACAATATCCCGAGGATTTTTAATAAAGACGTCTAACAAAAGCTTGCAAGTTACAGTAATTAATCAAAACATTTTTCTCTCACTCCGCTTGTTCCGGAAAACAAGGCCAAGTGGATGTTAAGAGCGTCATTGAGTTTCCATACAATGACCGTCTCGAAAGTTCACCCTGAAAACAATGGTAGGCAAGTGTTTTTATTTTTTTTTCTTTTGGCACTGTGGACAGATCAAAACTTATGCTCGAGCACCTCTAACTTATTATACACGTGTGTATGTTGAAAACAATGAATCGTTGTCAACTCGGAATAGCAGCACAAAATATTTCACAAGTGTGAAGAAACTCTTTTGAAATTTTATAACCCACGTACACGTCTTAAATTCAACACATTACAATGTTCTTTTGTATTTGTAATCAAAGTAAAACTTATTATAACTTTTACATATACTCTCATTTTAGGCGACAGAATTAAATTATACTGCTTTGGATGAATAATAATGTTCGACGTTGAAACTACTTTGATTGTTTAATTAGTACAGCTTTGTACTAATTAAATTAAATATTTTAAATAATAACACTAATTTTGTAAAGAAAAATGTAAGAATAAAATAATACAATACAAAAAATTATTTTTTTATCGTTTTGTGAACAAAATATATCGAATAATAGTAAATGTTATTCAATAACTTTTAATTAAAAATAATATCTAATTCTACAAACTTGATCTTTTTTAATTCCAAGTTTCGATAACAATTAGTAAACCTATCCAAAAGACGACTCTTCAATCAAACTTTGGGAAGAGTTAAAATAGTTTACTTATGTATGTTTTCACTTTTGAACCAAAGTCAATTAAACTTGTCTACTTGACAGCATAACAATATGCTCTAAGTTTATTACAAAACTATGTTCTCAGTACTATACATATGTTTGGGTGATGAATGTGGAGCCATTGAATGAAATTTGTTGTTTACAGACGAGTGTGATTTATACGTGTAAATACTTATTTCTTCGGATGTTGGCAATTTAATCTTACTAAAACAGGACACGTTTGTTTGAAATTAGATTCGAGTATAAAGACTAATCAATATTGTTTGACACAACCTATTCGCTCAGTTTAAACACACGCGACATTTAAAGTCCATTTGTTTATAACAAAACTAAATTGACCTTAATGATAAATACTCGAAACAATATTAATTGAACGTTGCTTTTAATTATAGTAACACTGTCTTTGAAAATCATCATTTCACACAGGAAGTGTGTAAAATAAGATACTAGAAATTATTAAGTTCAAAAAAATGTATAAAATTAGTGTAAGTATTCACGTTCTAATGTTCAAAATGGCCGATTCGTCGTGATTTTTAACATTTTCAACGATTTAACGAGTTTTCAAAGAAATAACTGGTTTATAAACAAATGTCAATCGTAGTTTAAAAACCTATATGTGAATAATTATTTAACCTAAATAACTTGCTTTGCAACGATGTCCCTTTTTTTATACGTATTGCATATTATTTTGTAATTTTATTCTATTATACAATCAATAATATAGTTAACCTAAATTATTTAATAAGTATTTAATGCATATTCTATTGAATGAGTCAACTAAAATATATTATGTACAGACACATATTATATACATGTATTGATATCAGTCGCCACTAGCATGTTTAACAGTATCTAGTAAAATGTTCATTCGTAATATCATTAAAGCTATAGTAACCAACTGTAATTAAAATAATAATAGACTACCGAGTAATGAACACATGGCCAAATTCGTGTAATTGATGATTTCGAGATAGTAATAAAAAAAAGGTAAACCTATTAATAACAAAATTATTTTCTTTGTATAAGCTTAAAAATGTATTAAATTTATCTATAAAATATATAGGTTATTATGAATTTTCATGTAATACATGAATATTTTAATTAATAAAATCCTAAAAGATATTTGCATAAAATACCGTTTGTTATTACGTGTATGTGATTTAAAAACTTTATTAATCCACAAATCCCTAGGTCCGTGAGAGGTGCGCTAGCAAGTAATTTGTTCGGTGCAGTTTTGTTTAATTTTACTTTAACTATAGATAACTTGTTTTGAAATCCCACAAAACTATTTTAATCTCACTTAACCCCAAAAAGTTTCACGGAGAAAACATTATTTCACCACAGACGGTGTTATTGTGTTATCAGAAATCATAAAATGACACAAAAATGTATACATATCTACTATAATTGACAAAATGGTCATTTTCAGATGATGATTATGGCATTAGCGGATTCATTAGTAGCTCTTAATAGAGACTCTGATGCTGAAAAGTATTACAGACAATTACTCCGAGTGAACCCTTCAGACATTTCAACTTTTCTGACCTACGGAAATCTATTGGCAAAAAACGTAAGTACTACAGCAATTTTTACTGCAAAAGGGTACTCAACATTTACAACAACCAAATAATGTATGGCGATAATTACAGTATACTGAATATTGTCAATGATTAAATAATAAAAAGCAAAAAATAAAATTAACATTGATTAAAAAAAATTACTGAAGTAAATTTTTACTATTTTGGAACTCCACAAATTTAGATTCCCGAAATAATCTAACTGGCAACGCTGGTCTTCAAACGAGTACTATTTTCAACTTGATTAACTAAATATTAAGTGTACTCGTTTTAAACCATTTGTTAAGTCTGCTGTAAAGCTTAATGTTATTGTAGAAGATAAATATACAGAAATTTCAACACAATAGCAACCTTAAAATGTCAGTCCTACGTTAGTGTCGATTTATTAACGTTAAAATATGCAACTGTGAAACATTATTGCTTTTTTTCTTAAATTAAAAAAATAGCGTTAATTTTTTTCGTGCGTGTCTGAAATGCTTAAGAAGTTGAAATATTAGTAAGAAGATTAATAACGGACAAACATTTTGTTTAAGCTCCAAGAAAAATTACTGAGAATATGAAAGAATTCGATAAATTTTACTTAAAATTTTCTATGAATTTTATGATAAAAATAACTTATTTTTTACAATTGTCGATATATGTTGATAATAATTTCCATTGCATTTTCTTTTCCTTATAAATATATCATAAATATTTATATTGTATATTTTTGTAATATTATTTTTTCTTTATAAAGAAATAATTCGATAGACTTATTCACTTTTGAGTGCCACTAGAAGTAACTAATGTTGAAAAAATGTACTAATTTTCAGAGATCTCGTATATCAGAAGCGGAAGAATGGTTTGGAAAAGCGCATAGAACTGCACCATACGATTCAAGTGTTTGTATTCGGTATGCTGAGTTCTTGTCGTCCATCGGAAGAAACAATGAAGCGATTGAACAATACATAACAGCGGCTTTTTTAGCACCATACGATCACGAAATCATAGTGAAGACTGCCACTGCATTAAGGATAGCTGGTCGAACGATTGATTCCGAATTGTATTATAGAAAGGCCGTACAGTTATTTCCAGAGGCAAGTAGACTTAATTTGTTCAAATTAAAAACGTTATGGTATTTGTAAACACAGTCGTCACTTTACACGTAAACGCAGTGGTCGCAGAAGGGTCATTTTTTTCGTCTTTTTATAAAATTATTTTTATCTGTGGCTATTTTCCAAAAACTGAATTACCAATTTTTCTAAAAAAAATATTTGAAATTCTAATTGCGTGTTATGCTCTTCGATATTTTTGAATCGCAAAATACTTGCCAACGTACAAAAAAATGGATAATTATTTTAACTCCAGCTGTAGTCGTAATCATACAAAATGTTTCATAGTTTTTCGTCATCGATTTCGTTTTTAAAATAGTATTTATAGTAATTACAACAACAGTATTTAATCTGATAGTAAGGAAACCCAAATTTTACGTGGATATTTTTTTAAAATCAATTACTAAACTTTTGGGATTACTTGCAAAAAAAAAATACTTTAGATATTTAACTTATTGTTCCTTTTTTTAGATCTTAAACTGTAAACAACCCAAAATCGATATTATTTTAAAGAAAATTTCAAAATAATAAAACAAAACAAAAAACTCAATTAGTAATATCTCTCAGAATATGCGTGGAAAATAATTTTAATTAAATTCAAACTTTTAAAAGTTACTCCTCTTTGAAATTCAATTAATCAAATTTTTTAAAAGTTTAATCTAGATTTTATTTACTATGTTCAAAGAAGATTTTCTACCGAAAGTTCAGTCAATAGACATTCATAAGTTTTTTTTAAATAAAAAAATATATTTGTTGGGACAAGTTATAACGTCGATGAAGTGTACTCCCATTAACCATATCGGCTCGACGGTCTCATATTTTACGGATGACCGCATCATTTGAATAACAGTTTTGTTCGATAAAAAAAAAAAATGCTCTCATCTGACATTATGTCTATTCGAGTAGATAAAATACATTAAGGGCCTTTGAATTTTATTTCTATTCGTATCTAAGTATTATGTAAAACGAGCGTTTTTTCGTTTTTATAAATTGCTGTTAAAATACGGTCAATTGAATAATTTTGGACCGTGCGTGTACTGTTTTTTACTAAAAAAAAAAAATTCGTTATTTTTATTACGATAGTGCATTGCACAGCGAAAGTGAGACTGACAAGTATAAAGTAATACAGTTGTCTCGGGCATGACGTAAATGAGTTACGCGTCTCGGTCTACTTAATCATGATTAATATTACCAAAGCTGTATAAGACGAAGGAATAATAATAACAGCGCCAAAGTTTGTCCTCACAATGACAAAATGTGTCCTAACATTAGTGAAAACTACACTAGTGTCATACAACAACGATGCAAAAGAATATAAAATATTACCGACGGGCGGTTTGCGAATTATGGCCGTTTAAAGTTTTTGCCGTCGACGAATATACGTCGCGTTCGCCGACCCCAGAAACGGTCTCCTCCTCTTTTGAATTACAATTCATTTTGGTCCTACGCTCAGAAACAAGTTTGATAAGTAATGAGCCGAGAAAAACAAGAGAATACACTCACATTATGTGTTTCCGACTAACAGAAAATGTCCGACCGTTCGGATTTATTTATGTTCGTTGTAGTCATGAGATCTTCAGAGAACGTTTAAAAAATACCCATTCTGCAAGTTTGTAAATCTACACGCCCAAAATGACGGCCAGGAAAAATAATATGTTTAACATCAGCGTTTTATAGCATTGCAATTCAGACAGTTACTTTGACTGTTAATAATACGGCCGTGGTGGTGATCGTACTAAATGTGCCACGAAAATATTAAAAAATAGTTTCCTAAATTTTCCTTAGACACGCGTTAGTTACTATATATTTCATCTCGCATGATACCATTTATAACAAGGTGTATATCAATACTATTAGCACGACCGTAAGGCTATTAGATACGACTGATGCCACTGCATATTCTACAAAAAAATCAAATTGATACAATCAACAATGGATTTTAAAGATAACTCGTTTGTTTAATCTAAAAGTTTTAACTTATTAATATGAACAAATAACATTAAATTGAATACAATTTGTTAATTTTATGTTTTTCCAGGATGCGGCAAGTCATAGCAATTTGGGTGCTATCTTGCATATTAATGAGAAATTTGAAGAAGCCGAAAGTTCTTACAAAACTGCTTTGCAATTACAACCAGACGACTCAACAACACTAGCAAATTTACGAAAACTTAAAAACGTTTATAAGCAAACTTTCAAATAAATAATTACAAGTTTGTTTTGTTATTTGTTTCACTCAAATGCCAAAAAGTATCAATGTTACCGAAATTAGAACTCGACAGAGTTATTGTTATTTATATTGCAAAAAAAAAACATTTTTAATAAAAATATTTATAAATAACTTATTTTTTATTAATTTTTCTTACCTGTATTAATTTTAAGATAATTAAATTATTCTGAAATTATTATTTACGCGTCACATTAACATGGTTAATCTCATATTATTACGAGATTAAAATCATGGATACTATTTTGCACCTTTTATTCTTATAAATTGTAAGTAACCTTGATTATATTATAAACTAAGATCAAGTATTTTTAATTACTTATTAAATTAAATTTTAATATTTTTGTTGACGACACATTATTTCCAACATCAACAAAATTACAATAGATTTAATTTAGACTGAAACCGTTAAACTATTCGCTGAATAACAATACTTTAATGTGCATTCATTTTGGTTTATACATGTATGAAGGTGTATAAAATAATGGTGCATCTGGTGTAATATAAACAGAAAATAAAAGTCATAAAAAATTGCTGCGAATACGTATAAAACTACCGTCGACAGCCTTATAAGCATTAAGTCACAGTTTATGAATATTTGATAAAAGTTTGATGAATGAGGTTTTGACGAGGGTTCATAATAATAATAATAATTTCATAGCCCTCGGCAGCTACTGCAATAGGCATACACTGCATACATAATATAATATTATATTAATTTTGCTTTTTGTCCCTTGAATGTTATACACTTTACCCTAAGGGCTTGAAACCGAAAAATAGTGTTAATAAAATACATAATGAAAAATAAAAAACAAACTAACAACTAAAGAATCCACTCTACTATTGATAAAAAATATGAAAACCTGTTTAATTAAATAAATCTCAAAATAACTTTTTTGTTAAAAATTTATTGGTATATATATTATTGCCTTCTAAAACTTGGTTAAAGATTGTTTATTGATTTATTAAAGAAAAAGTTAAAAGTTTAATTAACAAGATAATTTATAAATCTATCATGAAAGATATGTAGTCCATCCAACTATCAAATTGAAAATATTTGATCACTTTAGTCGAATATTTTTCAATAAATTAGGTTGCTTTAAAGGATCTTTAAAAATTTACATTTTAATATTCATACTGTAGAATTAAATTTTTAACTTCCCCCCCTCCATATTTAGTTTTAGAATGGTCATAGTCTTCTAATTACAATTATAATGTCATACTTCATGAGGAATTGACTTCGAATTTGATGATCAATATTAATAAAGCTCGTCCTGTAGATTGTAGTAAAGAACCAGGCAGTATAAATAATTTTATTTAGGCTATTTAAAAAAGAACTACAATCACTCTGTTTGGCTGGTTTAGAAATCTCTTACAAAAAAATATAACATTTAAAAATGGAGGACACAGAAAAAAAACATTTTCTAATACAATAATTTTGTTATTACATTTAATATATGAACATCATGTACAATACATCTAATCTATGTACACAACAGTCTTTAATTTAAAAAAAAATTAATAATATAAATCAATTAAATGATTTCACAATATGAACAAAATAAAACTTAAGGATTTTACACCCTGTACTATCACAATATTTATCTTTTCAATTTGTATTATACATATTCTTATAAAAAGAACAAACTACCTCAGCAGACAATGTTAAAACTTAAATTAAAGAAATAATTCAACTAATCTTGCAGCAAAAGGAAAATTTTTCCTTAGTAAAAAGTAAAAAAATTGCTGAACAGTTACATACTTTTAAATAAAATTAACATTTAAGTAATAAAAATGTTTATAAGTCCATTTCAATATGGCAGTGGCATTGCGTAAAAAAAATCTTTTATAATTAAAAAATTTACATGAATTGTTATCATATGATTGTGTATAACAAATTAAACTAAAAAATAAGAACTTTTTATACTCATGTAACTAGGTAAAGGATATTCACATTCTAATTTATATTTACAATTTTGAATTTTAATTATAAACCTGGTTAATGAGTATTAAGAGTCCTCGCAAAACACAATAGTTTAGGAAGACACAATCATTAAATTATACTAATATATAGATGTTTATGTAGATACAATTACAAATTATACATTTTTAATTAAATATAAAACAAATATTTATCTATTTCATAATAACTGTCAAAACATGCATAGTCAGAAATATATATAGTATACACGTGCTATTTGAAAGTGTTTAAAAATTCAGTCTAAGGATTTTAAGGAGATAATTTTTACGTTAGCCTTGCACAATTATTATGGCCATTTTTATCTACTATGCTTAAATAATATATTTAATTGAAATAATAGAAAAATTATGTCTTACAAATAATTAGAGATATTATTTCTTGGTCTTCAAAACTAAAGTACTATTTAAAGTAAACTATTTAGTTTTAAAAAAAGGCTTTAAAAATTATGCTTTTATTAAGTCATAAATTTATTCAAATTTTAAGCACCATAATTATTTCAATAAAATCAAATTATTTTAGCAAATTACTGTTTGTCAGTGATTTGTAAACACAAAAGTTATATTAACAACTGAATTTCTCCTAGTTAAGTTCTATGTTGCAGAAATCATGAAAATTTAACAAAATCTTAACATTTTTATAGTAAAAAAGTTTAGACAGCAATAATAAAAAATTAGTTTTATAGATACAAAAATTTTAAGGATACAGGAGAATATAAAACATAACTAATTTATTATTTTCAAATTAATAAAAGAGAAGAATGTAAAAAAATTGTTTTTAAATTTTTGAATCAATTGTTAATTTTAAATATCAGGTAACTTTTATAGATATGTTTGAACATAAAGATAAAAATGGCAAATATAGTGTTAATCATTAAAATTATGAAAAAAATTGAGAAACAAATTTCACCATACTTTCTTTTAGTTAAATATATTAAGTCAAAGTTTTTAAGTTATTTAACTAAAATATATGTTAATNAAATATATAAAGTCAAAGTTTTTAAGTTATTTAACTAAAATATAATATATTTTAGTTAAATTATTATGTTAATATAATTTCATTAAAACCATTTATTAGAAAAATTAACATTGTCTCAGTCAAATCAAACTTTATTACAAAACATATATCAATCTGTCTCTAATAAACAAAATTACTATTATCTTTTCTTTAAATTAATCATTCTTTCTTCAATAAAAAAATCACAGTCCAACATATTTCTTCTTTTTAAGTTTTTATCCAGACTACATTATTTATCATGTTATATTTATAGCCACCGGACTCTGTCCAATACATACCCTTATCATTTCATCTTGTTCTTGTTTCGTTCGGTTTGAATGGGATGGTAGAGCTCGGGCAACAGTTTGTTGCACTGTTTGATGGCTATGTAATGAATGCAATGAACGAGGAGATTGTGATTGTATGGGCTGATAAGGGTGATGTTGGGGATGTAGGAACGGCAGAGACGTAGGTCGACAGTGAATCATTGAACTAACAGCAGATGCTGGATTTATGGGTGGGTTATACATAGCTGTTGTATGATGTGTTAAATGATGCCTGACAACTGGCACTGCTTGGTAACCATGGTACATAGAGGCAATAGATGGAGGATCACAATCCATTGTTATTCTACCTCGATTATGTTCAGGTCGTAATCTTGATACTGAAAATAATTAATAAATATAATTATAAATATGATGCTATACAAGATGATTTATTTATCATGAACCACTTAATGAATTCAAAAATAAAAATAATATTCAAAATTCATTTTTTTTTTTTTGTACAAGTTTTTTCTATTTATTAATAATAAAGTTATTTATTTGTTCATTCTTTAAAACTTATAAAAATGTCAATTTTATTTTTTCAAATATCAATATACATAAACAGGGCTGTAAATTAGATGAATTTATAAATTTTATTAAGTTTAACTGAATACACTATTAACCAGAACAAATTTTTATTAACTGACTTGAAAACTTAGTAATATATTTTTTTTTCAGTGTAGTTTTAGGAAAATTAAGAGTGTTGATTTCCCCTTAAAATGATAAATACACATATTTTTTTCACTAATTTTAGTGGTTTATGATAAGTAAATCAACATATATATTATATTAAATCTATTCAAAATAAAACATTTTTTTGACTCTTATTCCCCAAAATTGTGTATTATGATAAAATAAAACATTTTCTAAAAGTTTACCTCCCTACAATTTTTTTTTTTTTTTTTTAATGGCTCATGAACAATTGGATTTTTCCATATAATTAACATGTAATCACTACATCTCTTTCTAAAATATTGACATTGGTATCCAGTTTTAAGATAAAAATCCATTTGAGACATATTTTAGGATTAATAAAATTATCTTTAATTTTTATTTGAAAATGTTTTAATCAGATTAATGCTACAACTACAATTACAGCTACAAAAGTAAAATAAACACAGCAAAAACAGTGTTATTAATTATAATGTGAGTAATATTATGATAAATTTCTAATATTGATATTACTTAAGTTTTTATTAAATAAAGTTGACATCTCAGTCAATATTTTAGGAAGAGATATAGTGTTTACATTTTAATTATACAGGAAAACCCAATTGTTAATGAGCCATCACAAAAAAATTGTATGATGATAAAGTTTCAGTAAAAGCTCTATTTTGTAATAATTTTGTGGGGTGAAAAACAAACTTTTTTTTTTAACAATTTACTATGACAATAGTTAATCTAACTAAATAATTTTACTTGAAAGTATACACATCAAAGATACGATTAATTGCTAACAACAAGTGAAAAACCTTTAGACAAATAGTAGATAATACTTAAAGTGATGAAATAATAATTATTTAAGAAAATTATAATTTGTAGCATAAAGATACACAATTTTAATAAATAGCAAAAAAAAGTAACATTAAACTTAAAGAGAAAAAAAATTAAAAGCAAATGAATGATATCATTTGTAATATTTAATATGATAAAAGTAACTTTTAGAACAAACTTTTACAATTAAAAACACATAAAATAGTTAATATGATATATATTGATGAAAATGGTATATTATGGCGTAAGCTAATAACTATAGGCATAGTTACTTATTAATAAGTTATCCAAGTAATTATGAAAAAATTTTTTTGTGAATTTATGATTTTTCCTATTTATTTTTCATCTTGGATAAGTATTTTTTTTTATTCATCAAATAATAAGATAATGTATGACAAATATTACATACGATACTGTATAAAACTCGAACTTTTAGTTTGATATTACCTTTATTTTTTCATTAAAATAGAATGTCTTTTTGTTATTTACAAAATCAAAACTTTTCAGATTTTAATATAATTTAAATGAGCTATGTACAATCATTATTTAACAATAATGAAAAAAAGATTTAAAAATATAAAAAAATGAGGATATATACAGTAACTAACAAACCGAACTAAGTAAGAGTACTCTCACAAATACTGTAAATAGTTAAACCTGTGCAATATAATGAAAATATGTAAAATAAATCTTTATGATAGTGAGTAAGACAGTAATGTTTTGAAAATATTTAGTTTAAAAAGCTAAATAAATGTAGCGAAATTACTAATAACTTAAAAAAAAAAAAAAAAAACAACACACATCACAATATATGGAATTGACTTACACTTTTTTGAAAGCTAATTTGTTGAGCCAAAGTTTAGCAATAGTCATCGAGCATAAAAATGTGTAGGAAATGTGTTTCCTTCAATGTAAGCAAGAACAAAAAAATTTTAATTACAATTCAATATTTTTAATTAAAATTTTAAGTTTTCAAATCAGGATATGTTTATGGAATATAATTAAATAATATGGTTTTTTTACATTCTTCTATAAATTTAATAATTTTAAAATTAATAAATTGTTATCATTATTTTGAAATTTTATTTTAAAAGATTAATATATTCTTACCAGATGACTGTAAGTTTGATTCTGCATGGCCATTGTTATTAGGTAAACTGTTAAATGGTGGGCTAGCTCCTAAACTATGAAGTCCTGCTTGTGCAATACAGCTTGCAGTATTTGTACCTTCTTCAGATGTCCTTTTGAAAAAATTATGTTGTAATGCATAATATGGTGTAATCCTGGATTTAGGATCATAATCTAACATTCGTACAATAAGATCCTAAAAAAAAACAAATTGTTTAAGAATTATTGAATATAAAATTTTAAATAATAATTTTTTACTTTAAATTTTAGATAGTCTGAAACAGAATGCCCATGTTCTCCTAATCGTCTAGCATATGGTCCTCCAGTTTCAACACCTAAAATATCATGAAGCCTTCGTCCTCCTGGATTTCTATACTTTTTAGCATCTTTAGGTTTTTTTAATGTATAAGTATCACTACCAGATATCTTATCAAAATATTTATGAGCTTTTTGAGCCTGGTCAAGAATGTGTTTTGGTGGCATACCCAATACTTCAATTATTTTGTTCATTTGATCAACCTTATTTTGAAATTAATATTTAAAAAATAAACCTTAACCATGACTAAATTTGACCATGAGTCAATTATTTATACTTACTTCATTGGTTCCACTAAACAAAGGTTCTCCTGTATGCATTTCTACTAGTATACAACCTAAACTCCACATATCAATTGCCAAGTCATAAGGAATACCAAGCAGAACTTCTGGAGACCGATAAAACCTTGATTGAATATATTGGTATATCTAAAATAATTAGATCAAGTTAATGCTATCTATAACATAACAAAAATAAAAATTATCTTACCCTTTGTCCAAGTTGGCAAGATGAACCAAAATCTACAATTTTTATGGCGGAACGCTTAGGATTGCACAATAATATATTTTCAGGCTTTAAATCACAATGTATGATGGACAGGTCTGGTGTAGATAGGAACAACAGGGCCGTGCAAAGTTGAGCAGCAAATTTGCGAGTTAAATTTAGTGAAACGCCTTTGAAATTTGTATTTCGTATTAAGTCGTACAAATTATATGATAATAATTCAAATACTAGACACAAATGATTTCGCCACATGAAATGTCGTTTGAGTTTAACTGAAAGAAAAAAATTAAGTTAATTTTCTACTAAATATATTTAATGATATCATTTAAATTAAATCAAGCAAACAGATTATTTTAGTCAACATACCAATATAATATTTGTTGTCAATATCAGCTCTATTCATCATTTCAAGAAGTCTAACTTCAATTTGAGCTTGGTTTAGGAATGGTTTTTTGTTCTTTATTATTTTTATTGCAACATAACAATCTTCCTCTTCATCACGAGCTTTGACAACCTGTAGAATAACAAATGTAATTAATTAATTTATCAAAAATAAAACAAAATAAATTCTTCTAAGAATTAAAAATATTTAATACATTTTTTTTTTTTAATAAATACATATTTTATAAAAATATCCTTACCTGCCCAAAAGAGCCCTTTCCTAATAAAGATATGATTTCATAGCGATCTAAAAACTTTTCGCCACTTCTAATTATATAATCATGATTATCATCATCATGACCATCGTTGTATACTCTTCTTTCTTTTTTATTAGCAACTGGACCTTCAACTTGAGCTCCATTGTTTTGAGTTTGAGTAATTATTCCAGCAGCTCCACCCACAGCTCTCTTTTTCTTTTTGGCATAATAAACCTTAAAAATAAGTTGTTAATAATGTTAAGTATATATTCAAATATGTATTACTATATAAATAAAATTCAGTACACGAGGAGGATTGTCAGTAATTAAATTAATTAAGTAAATATTTCTGACACAAATTGTATACATACTTCATTAATAAATTTATAGGTTTTAATAAGATCAACTGAAAGTTTTCTTAATGGAGCAGTGGAAGGGTCTCGAAAATGTGGTGGTATTCTAGCTTGCATAGCATGAATATCTGCTTGAATTGGTGCAACACCACCAACCATAGGCAATTGATCTTCAGCAACAATTCTACCATATAATGGCCCACCACCAAATCCAAAATTAATATCTTGGGATCCTTGCCCATGATCTATCCATATACAAAATATTTTATTAATCAATTAAAAATAATTTATACAAAACAAAATTTAATTATAAAATATACCTATTATTTAATTACAATAAACCTATAAAAAATTATTAGCTGTTAAAATAAAATTTTAGTAACTTGCTATACATAACACACTATTGGAAATTTCAATGTAAAAATAAAAAATTTTCACCTAAATCTTCTTCTTTTTTCTCACCTTTATAACGACTACTAGACGTTGACCACCCTTATCCTAAACTTCCACTAGATACAATTTCCCACATCATCTAAACACACATCGGCCATCCTCATATTGCATTCAAAAACATTACTCTATCTCTTTTTTTATAATTCTCTATTTCTTCTTCCTTCAATATTCATTTCCATAACTGTTTTTATAGCTTTCGATTCCTCTCTCCTCATAACATGACTATCTAGACTATCTAGTTTTAGTTATAGTTTTAGCTAAATAAATTTAAAATAAAATTTCACCTAAATAAAATCAAATAAAGGTAAAAAAAAACCTACTCGAATTTTTTCTTTTTAATAAAAGTATAAAATTTACATTAAAGAAAGTTTTAGGATTAAATAATTTTTAATTAAGTCAACATCAATATAAAATTATGTTGATAAAAAATATAATTATAAAGTCTTAAACTTATAACTTGAAATTGGTATTTCAAATGTGTTGAATGATTAATGTATCTATTTATAGTTTCTACAGTCAGTACATTATTTTTAGCATGACATCCAATCTCTTACTAAATACCTTTACAAATCAATAAAACAACATATATGCAATAAGATTCAATGCTTATAATATTAAGACCCCTTTTAAAATTTGAATTATAAAATAGTACTTTAGTTTAAACGATATGAATACAATATTCTTAAAATAAATTAAATGAATTATATGATAACTAAACTAAAAAATAGACTATAAATAAGTTATGCAAACCTACGAGATTCAAGATAGATAAAATAACAGTATTACTATAATTAAGTATTTGAGATTGTTTGGCATGTACAATAAAATTATTATAATACATAAAAAAAGAATCTTGACAAATAAGAATAGTCAATTTAAAATAACATTAAATAACCATATTCCAATATTTTGTAAACAAAAATGTTTGACAAATATTAGAATTTGCAATTTTTAATACTACCTCAAAGGTTTAAAACTTAAAATTAGCATTACTGAAAACCTTCAAGGACAAATACATTTAAAATGAAAGCTAAACATTCCCTTTAAGATTACTAGTAATATTTCAAATGCAGTTGATGGAAAGTTTGGAAAAATTATTTTCAATAAAAATATAATTTATAAGCAAACAATAAACATACTTTTAGTTTTTTGTTTTTCAACCATCATAAATTGTTCATGTTTGTGCCAACTATCAGCTTGTTTAGCTCCTCCACCATTATCCATGCTATCTTGCACAAACCCTGCCAGCAATGAGTTGCTAGCTCTTATAAGTACCATTTACTCGACCACATCTTATTACAGCAATTAAATTTGGTACAGTATTGGTATTTCAAAAGAACATCCACGAAAAAATGTAACTAAAAAGAAAACAAATAACAAACAATTAAGAAAATAGCAACAATTAATACTGATCCCAGAAATCACGACGCGCGTTATCAATCAGTCGTCATTTCTATTGTGACCTAATAATAATCTCCCTCTACGCATTTATCATTACTACTATTAAAAAATTGATAATGTACATTATTGTACACTAGACACAAAGGATTCAAAGCTCGACAACAATAACACGACAAAGATATCACGGAATTCGTGAGCCAACAATAACGTTCTCAGTACTGCGTACTTACACAACTATACATATAGTACTTAAGTGATTTTCTAAGTGATTCAGGAAATCGGTGAGCTTCGACTTGACATAATCTTAGAAAAGTAGTCTGGACAATATAATGCCCTTTTAAGGAAATGTCCTCTAGTCAGTCATCATTTGAGGCGGCTGTACCACATCACGAAACTCACCACTCATACAACGAATTATTTTAAGTCGTACACCACTTCGAATTGCAAATTAATCACAGTGAAAACGGGTTCATTATCATTAGCTATACAGACACCAGAAACCACATAATTACAATTAATTTACAAGACACTTATTCTATCGGCTATTATATCGCATGCACGAAAGTAGACTGACGCTAATAACAACTCGGCGAAACTGAGCCCGAATAAACCGACTTATCGAACGTACCGACAGACCAGGCGTGGCGTTTTGTTGTTATTTTTAATTAAATCCGTGCGTACATGTGTACTTACCATAGGCTACACATATGTATGTATAATTTATATTTATATGTGTTATTATTTATTATTTTTTAACTCCATCGTCTTATCGCGTTTAGGGTAACTCGTCGGTGGGAAAATTATGTCTAGCAGCCACAGTAGCGGGTAGGGCTGCACGCTATGTAANTGTCTAGCAGCCACAGTAGCGGGTAGGGTTGCACGCTATGTAACAGTATATCCTATTGGCTAACGCTTTTAGTGACGTCGTCTATTATATGAATATTATCCAATGGAAACGTTTGATACTCTTGCCGCTACTAAAGTCTGCGGGGTCATCTCGACGCGTCATTGAACCGTGGTCTGTGTTCCCGACAGATGGACTATAAAATAAAACGCCATCTATCGTTTTCGGCTAGACTAGATATCTAAATAAGCAAGAATACGCATCACGAAATAAGATAAAACCACCATTATGGCTGTAAAAAGTGATAATAATTTTATTATTTATTAAATTATTTATATTGAGACCGTTTTATGACAGCTTTAATGAGAATTTAATTTATATAGTCAACTTCAAGAGTTAAAAAACGTTATTAGTGTAATTTTGTTATTAGATTCGGATTTATATGCATTTATAAATTTTGTTAAGTTATTCTAAACAATTAATCAGCCAAAATTAATTTGTATTAATAGACTTGAAAACTAAGTACATTACTAAGTTTTACATTAATTTAACTAGGGTATAAATTTAGGAAAAATACATTTATATGATCATTTTAATGCACATAAGTTATCTTAAACTTAATATTTATAAACTCATTTATTTTTTGGAAATTTCATTTCCCTAAAATGAATTACATTGTTTAAATTATTAAAGTAATACATATATTATCACTGTAAAATATTTATAATAAGTAATTTTAAAAGTGGAATTTTTATACCTTTGATAAATTTTTTACCATGTGTTAAATTTTCATTGCCAGAATCAGACTCTAAATTTATTAGACATTTTGATAGCTAAGCAAATAGAAATGATTAAGGTGTGCCACTTATATCATTAGTCACTCTAATGTTAGAATTCATTTTCAAACAAAAATTAATTGAGACAAATATCTATTTCTATAATTACAATACTTGCATTATAAAACTTGAAATGACTAAGTCTTTTGAATTTATATTTTAATGCAATAAAAAAACAAAGTGTAATGAGCTAACTAACCAACATTACTTGCTAATCTAGTTAGTCTTTGAAATACTGTTGATTGAATAAATTATTTAAGTTTTCCTTTTTTTAACTATAAATAATAAAATAGTTTAAAATTAATAAACAAATTAAGTAAATTAAATATTAATTTACCTCATGCTATATTATAATCAAACACTATTCAATGAAATATATTTATTTATTATTGTTTATCTAGAATGTTATCTTCTATATATTTTGGTAACTTGAAGTTATTGGTTTATGATCTTCATATAATACAGAATGTTCAGTAAGGAAACAGTTCAATTATTACAATGAGAACAATAGCAACCCATTTTCTTACTTACTGAACACCCTATATACACACTAAATGGCAACACAAGGTAGGATATATAATAAGACTTGTAGCTAAGTACTGACAGCAGACGATGACACAGCTGGCCACAGAATGTATTTAGCCTGATTCTCTGTCTTCTTCTTCCTCACCTTTAACCTAACTACTTAGGGTTAGCCACTTGTATCATAAACCTCCACTTAACACAATCTCTTACATCATCTATTCATATACCAGCAGTCCTAATATATATATAATTTTATCCACTACTATGGAGAATAGATAAGAGTTTAAAACGGAGCTTTGTTACACACCTACTTTTCCTCTGTTTCTCCTCACACACTTTACCTAATGCAAGTACCCACATACATATTATTTATTATATTAATATACATGTCCTCTATTACATCATACGTTTTTGAAACTCCTTTTCTCATTTATGCTCACTTTAAAACCTCTCTCGGCTCTCTGTCATACACCTTCTCCAAAACTATGAATAGCATACAAAGTTATTTATTTTTCTCCTTTTACTTTTGAATTAGCTATCTTACAGAAAAAAGAACCCATCATTTACTTACCAGACAAAACATTAAACTGATTTTTAGATACCAATATCTTAAATTATTCTCTTACTTACTATTGTTTACCAATTCTTCATACTATGACTCATAAGCTTTATGTCTCTATAAGTACCACATTCCTATATATCTTTAAATACAGTAACACAAAACTTTTTCCCTACTCTTGGGACATCTTCCCTTATATTAAAACTTTAATAATAAGATCTTTTAATCATCTCATGCTTAGATCCTCTAACATTTTATACACTTCATCAGTACCTATTGCTTTTATTTTTTTCATCAATATCAAAGTCTCTCGTACTTCTTCCTCACTAATTAAATCTATATTTTCTAAAGCATCTCTTGGATACTCCTCATTCATTAATTTTTCATAATACTCTTTCTACCTATATATACTCAGGCTATATAAATGGATTGAAAGAATATAGTTGGAAAACGAAGATTTTATCAATTTTGGCACATAATTACAAGTTAAAATTTCAAGCAACATATTTTTCCTAGAGAAAATACTATATTATTTATACATAAATATTATTACCACTATACATAATAATACCACTACATTTTTTCTGAGGTTACTTTCAGAACTAAGTATATATTTATCTTAAAGTTAGTAATTCATTATTTACTTAAATACATTTTTTAGAAATTAGTTCAATCAAACATTTCTTTAACTCAAAAGATAGTCCAATAAGCATTTTTATTGTTCATTATTATTTTTTCGACATTCAAGTAGATGATCGAACTTAATATAGGGTTTCAGGAATTAAACTATTTCGTATTAATAAGTTAAAACATCAAGTTTTAATCAAAAACCAAAATATTATTAGAATTAACCAATACTGACAGCACATAAACCATCATTAGACAACATAAATGATGATGAAAAATCAACATTTTTAATGTAATATTACTACATTATTTTATATAGTACTGAATATTTTTTAATTTAACAGACATATGTATTTTATTTCTTTCGCCCTGCAAAAATTATCTTTTCCTAGTTTATAAAGTACTAAAATAACTTTTTCTGAGGTCATTACATTTAAACATGAAGTGACAACTAAGTCACGAAGTTTTGGTGAACATTAACAGTTAAGGTTCACTAAAACTGCTAACAATCAAAACAGTTACTGTTAACAATTCAACGATCATCAATTACAATCAGATTTTAAATTTAAAGTCTACACAATGTTCTACATTTAATGTTTATTTGACTTAGTTATTTTTTTTTTTAGTAGATTAACTTATTTATTGCATATAAACTGAACATAATTTTTCACTTCAATGATATTTTTATTTTCAAATTCACGTGGTTTAAAAATATACAGAGTGTTCAGTAAGTAAGGAAACAGGTCAATTTTTATAAACAATGAAAACAATAGAAACCCATTTCATTACATACTAAACACCTATATTGTCTTGACCAGTAGACTGGTAATTATAAAATATGATTTAATATTTTTTTAACCTTTCAAAAGAACACCACTCGTTTTGATAAATTCAACTAGGGAAACATTCTGATGTATGAAACA
>NW_026099572.1:32616001-32640592 GCF_025091365.1 Daktulosphaira vitifoliae | reverse complement strand
ACAAACTTCAAAACGCTACAGAATATTTACTATTGAATATTAATAAGATATTTTTTTACTAAAATTTTTCTTAAATTCTACTCTACAAAATAGCTATCTTAGATTTTTTTTTTACATTTTATTTAAAATTTAAAAATAATTAATATTTTTAATAAAATGTAAAAAAATTAATTATTGAGATATAGCTATAGACCTAACATATAACTATTATTTAAAAAAAAAATCAACTAAAAATATTAACTGGATCAAAAGTTATTTAAGTTGTCAGTGAGTGGTGGGCCACTCTGTATACGAATAAATAAAATTTGGTTAAATTAAATCTGCAATAGATTGTTGTTATTATCTAATTTATAATTTTGCTTTTAAATTAATTGGTTTCAAAAAGTCAACAACTGTATAAATACTATGTACTCATAATAAAATTCTATCAATTATTTTATAAAAAATATGTATTTTTCTTAGTATGAATTTTTATAAAACTATTTAATTTTCTATATATATTTGCGCGTTATAATTACACACATATACGTTATTAAATGACAATATACATAACTAATTAGCATATTTAATAAATAATAATCTAATCAAGAAAATTATTGGCCTATGACAAATTTTGAATCAGTATTTCGGATGTTAATGATATTTTTAAATATAGAGTGTGTTTAGTAAATAAGGTAATAGGTTTCTACAGTTCTCATTGTTTGTAATAATTTACCTTTTTCCTTACATACTGAACAGTCTGTATAGGTGGAAGAGTACGGCCAGAAATTATTTATGATAAAAATAACATCTGCGTCTCACCTCCAGCCATCACTATATCCAAAAGTTGTTATCTACCAGCCATTTTCTTGATTAGATCATTATGTATTAAATATAATAGTTCATAATGTATGTGGCTATTTAAAAATATTAAAGTTGACAATCTTATAAGGTATATGGGATGAACATGAAAAATACTTTGATCAATTGAGAAACACATGTACCAAAAAGAAAATTATTAATAATAATTTCAATTTTTCGATTAATTAAGTAGTTTGTGATAAATGAATTACTCTATATATAAGATTGAAGAACATATTAAGACTTCTTTTTATAGAACAAAATTTATTCTTATCCATGTACAGCTTTTCCACTAAAAAATAAACAGTTTATATTGGCTTATTTCATCAATGTAATCAATAAAAGATCGAATTACATTCAAATCTAATCCATCGAAATATATTTTAAGTGAACTGATAAAGTCTTTTGTATTCTCAATACTAAATACGTCAACTGTTGTGTAAAAGTTAGAATCGTGTGTTGCATTAAACGTCGTTGATCATTGGGATTTGTCGTTAACTGCTCTCTCTCATTCATATATAAAAGTATTTCGGCCTCGATGTGGACTATATGCTTTACTTAAATATATGTATAATAACTACAAAAAACATAATTATAAACGAATTTTGAAATTTTATTTTTTATCGCATAGTGACGTGTGCGTGTCGCATTTTTCTCAGTTAAAGATTTCAACGTCTGTACATTAATACTAAATAACAACAATAAAAACCAGTGCGCTTATTTTATAATATACAAAAAAAAATTAATTAGTAGATCAAACAAGGTGTTTTGGCATTACATTATAAATCTTTACTAAGTTCGTATGCAAAATTTTCTGATAGAAGAAGTAATTTATTCATAAAACTATTAAGATAGAATATAACACTATTTAAGTGGAATAAGTTCTCAATATATGATTTTATGATGGAAATGTATAAAACGTTGTTGGGGAGCAACAGACTTAATAATTCTTCAAGTATTTCTAACCATCTCATAGTAAAATCTTTAAAATTCTTAGCTTCTTGATTTAACAAATACATGAAACGCTGAACGATTAATCTCAATATGATAATTTGTATGAAATCAAAAATGGACGTATAGTACACTTTAAATGATAAAAAATGGTGACGCGATTGTATTAAATATATAATACAATAAATTTTTTCCTATCTTATAATTGGTTGGATACTTTTACTCAACTAGACGTTAATTCAGCAACATCAACTTTGTATGATGCATTACACTTCTCTATTCTTCACTGGGTTCTACGTGTTAACTATAATAAATCTAATTTCCCTAGATGGTTTTTTAAGGATTTGATTGATACAGTGTTCCAAAAAAGAAAAGCCTACGCCATTTTTAAGACAACACGTAATTTACTCGATTACAGAAAGTTTTCTCTACTACTTGCAAAATACAAATTTTTATCGAAAAATTGTTATAGAAAATTTATTGAACAAACTGAATCTAATTTTTGTATGAATCCAAAAAAAATTTAGAACTTTGTTAGAAAGAGTAAATCTCAACAGTCAATTCCTAAAACAATTAATTTGAATGGGTTTACTAGTACTAATAGTATAGAAGTTGCTAATTTATTTTCTAAACATTTCTCTTCGGTATATGTGATATTGATAATATGTCGGTTTCCACATTTATATCATGATCTTCCAAGCAATTGTTTTTTTAATGTTAGTGGTATCGAATTAGAACTAAATAAATTGTACGGTAACAAATCAGTAGGACCAGATAGTATCTCTGGTGAATTTCTGTACATGTTACGTTCGTCTTTATCGTATCCATTATGGCTTATTTTTCGTAAATCACTAGATGAAGGTATCTACCCAGATCTATTTAATCTTGGTGCCATAACACCAGTACTTAAGTCTGGAGATAGTTCTAATGTTAATAACTATAGACCAATGTCATTATCTAGCCATATAGTCAAAATTTTTGATTTATTAGTATTGCATTCTATTAAACCAGCTATAAATTCGATTTTAATTAATGAGCAACATGGATTTCGTCCTGGTCGTTCAACGACTACAAACAGTCTAGTTTTTACATATTTGAGGATTTTATGAATCGCTCACAAGTAGATGTAATTTACACAGACTTTACCAAGGCTTTTGATCGCGTTGATCATAAGTTATTAATGAGAGTGCTGATAGATTCAGGTTTTGGTGAACCATTATTGTCGTGGTTTGAATCATTTCTACGAGATCGTAAGCAATTTGTTAAGGTACTTGGTATAAAATAAGACATTATTGATGTACCTACTGGTGTTCCACAAGGTAGACATCTTTCTCCCTTGTTATTTACATTATTTATCAATGATATTAAAATTCACTCGTTAACTGCCGTTTCCTTCTCATTGCTGATGACCTCAAACTATTTTTAAAAATTAATTCATTTAGGAACTGCTTATTATTACAGGACGATCTTAATTCTCTGGTAAATTGGGCTAAAAATCGTGAGTGGAGCTGAATATTTCAAAATGTCATTCAATGTCGTTTTATTGAACTCGTAATCATATTAATTACTTGTATAGGGTTAATGATAATATATTGTTATCTGAAATTTTTGGAGGCAAAACCAAATTAAATTAATAACCATCATACTTAATTTTTAAGGTTTTGATAACTCAATTAATCGTTTTATGTAGTCATCTGATTTTTAGCTATCTCAGATTAGTAGAAAACTAGGTGACCACCATTATCCACAGACTATCGTTCCCCAATCCTACTATAACGTTTAAGTTAACAAAGTTCAGCTATTTTAATTAAATTAATTAATTAGTTAATGAAATTGATAATATACTTACCACGTTAAACTTTTCTCTAAATAAGTTTCTCTTTCCCTCTATGAACACATTTAAATTAAAAAAAATAATATACTAGAGTATTAGGCGAAAACTTTAATTTTGCGAGATACCATTTACAATAAACATGGAGTACAAATTTAGTTATTGAATTAAAATAACTTGGGATTTTTTTGTGACTCGAAATAATTACAACATCGACATACAAGTTAATTGTTTCACTAACTTGTAACACCATTTTAACATATACCTATTTGAAATTTAATACATAAGTACGCAATTTAGTAAATTGAATTTACCTATATGCATCAAAGAACGATCCAATATAATCGNCTTACATGCATCAAAGAACGACCCAATATAACCCCGCGAAGACTTATGAAAATACGCGGGTCGGTGACATTCTGTCGACCCGACCACAATTGCGGTAATATGTATTGACAGGCGGTCGGTTCGTAACACGGTAACTATTGTATTGATAACGTTGGTCGTATACGATATCAAAAACCGACCCAGGTCGGGTATATAGACACACCGATTATTTTTTTACATTGTTTCATTATTACCAAACCTGATAGTATTAATTATTTATTGTGATTCTTTTGCAAATTGTTTTCAATTATTCATACAACTAAATTAAATGTTGCGTTAAACTTATAACAAATTAATTTATTGGTTAAATAATTTATTATATTAACATAAAATTAATTATTTATTAATTTTACTCTATTAAATAATTTGTTAGGATGTTTACTTTGCATATCCTTCAGTTATTGTATTAACATTTGACTCAACAAACAGACTTAACAAATTCATATAGTTAAAAGTATATAAATACATTTCATTCAATAGTGTTTAATTGTTCTAGCATGAGGTAAGTTAATATTTAATTTACTTAATTTGTTTATTAATTTGTAACCATTTTTTTATTATCTATAGTATAAATGGATAAGTTAAATAAATTTATTCGACCTATAGGATTACGAAGACGAACAAGATCAGCCAGTAGTGTTGGTAATTTAACTCATTGCTTTTATTTTTTGTATACAATATATATATAAACTTAGATATATTTAAATATATACAAATTTTATACTTTATGTCATAGCTTATCCTGGAAGTAAGGCTCAAAGTGATGATTCAAGTAGTAATTCTAAAGACGTAGGAATTTCAAGTATTTATCATGTGAGTATTGTAATTATAAAGATAAATATTTGTTCCTAATTTTCATTTAAAAATGAATGTTAAACATTAGAGTGACTCTGATGATATAAGTGGTGCACCTCAATCGGTTCCATTTGCTTTGCTATCAAAACATTTAATGAATTTGGAATCTGATTCTGTCAATGAAAATTTAACTCATGGTAAACCATTTACCAGAAGGTATAATAGTGCCACTCTTAAAGTTTATTATAAACATTTTAGAGTTAAATATATATATTGTTTTAGTTATTTTAATTAATATAATTCATTTTAAGGAAACGGAAATTTAAAAAAATGATAGTTGATCCAGATGTAAAATTTACTTCTCGTATTGCTACTGGATGTTCTCATAGCAGTATTGAAAAGAAAAGAACTACACGTCATTCTGCTAGTATGCCTAGGTATATAATTTAAAACTTACTAATTTTTCCCATCTTTTTTAATTTCAAAATTAAATTAATAAAATAAATGTTGTAGAAATTGTGGTTCATTAATATTAGCTATTGGCAAAAGGAAGCGTAGTAATCGTGAAGTTCTTACTAGTAGTAGTGTTCAAGGTACTTCTAGCACTAAAATAATGGATGTTGATATTGCAAGTAGTTCAAGTAGTCTAAGTTCATCTGAAAGTGAAACTGGAATATTTACTAATGATGAAGGTAGAGAAGGTAAGCTTAGTGTTAGTAGTAATTAAAATATAGCTACTGTATCAATATAATAGTAATTTTCAAAAGTATGATATTTTTCATTAAATATTTTAGGTGATGATGAACAAAGTGATTGGGTTGGTAATGCATATGGAGCTGGTGGTATAACTGATGATGATACTGAACCTATGAAAATAGATTGTCAAAGACTTTTATCTGTAAGCTTACAAAATAATGTTATGACGGATGGACGAGGACCTGGTCGACTTCCATTTTGGACAAGAAAAGTATTTTTCCAATTATTTTAAATTATATATATATTTATATTTTTTGTTGTGATATTTAGGCTGGAGATAGAGAAATCAGAGGCGGACTTCGTAGAGTAAGATCTGTTAAACCAAGTTTTTCTGTTTTGACTTCTGCTAATGAAAAGGTTTCTCAATTCTTACGAGATCCAGCCCAATCAGAATTAAGGTAAAAAATATAATGCAACCCAATGTATAACCTGATAAAAATTCTAATTATTGTGTTTTCATACAAATTTAAAATATATTAATCATAATTTTTTATTTTATACTTACCCAGACTGCATCCAATGCCTAAAAATGAACAGGACCAGCTATCTCATCTGGCAGAAATGTATTCTCTTCATATGCAACTCAATGATTCCCCAAAAAGAGGAGTTACACTTACAAAAACTGAGTATAATTTCAAAATTTATCCTTAAAATTTATGGCTTATTATTTATTTAATTGANAACTGAGTATAATTTCAAAATTTATCCTTAAAATTTATGGCTTATTATTTATTTAATTGATTTTTTTAGTAATACAATTCAAATGGACCTTGAAACTCCTTTTTCACGTCTGAATCCCTCTAAAGATCATAAAAGAAAGAAATCTGCATCTTCAGGTAATATATAAAATCTTAAAAATTGGAAGTTATTGTGTATTACATTATAATAAAATGAATTCATTTTTTTAGAACTAAATTTAGGTTTACATGCATTACACAATCAAGCATGGCAACCTATCATATCAGATGATAAACCCAGCACTTCTACTCAGAATTCATGTCCAAATGATTGAATGTGATACTTTCATATATATATTATTATATTTTAACTATCAAAATCTTACTATTAGCTTTAACCATATCTATCATTTTGAAGGCTTAAAAAAGCATCCCAACTTTCAATATGTTATTATTGTTGTTAAAAAGTGAAAATTGTTAATTTTTCAAATTAATTAATTATTTTTGCCCTTAATTGTTATTATTTATTATAAACTTAGATGATTACATTCATTTAGTTCAATTGATAACAAATTTTTATTTATTATTTTTTTTTAATTTATAATGTTAAGTAACAACTTTTTCAGCTCTAGACTATTACACTTGTATTTTTCCTATTACTACTACTTGTAATATCTTTGCTTATGCTAGTCTGATTTTTTAAAATACACATAAAAACAAAAAAACATTTTTCTCATAATTGTGACTATGATACTAATTAATATTTATTACTTATAGTAAATTTATCTATAAGTTTTAAAAATGGATGTATTTAAATGTTTTCATGTTTGCCGTCAATCTGAATGTATATCTTTATTTTACAATATACACAGCTTTTAATTTCAATAATTATATTTTATTACTTATAAATGGTTGAATTAAGCTAAATCTTAATTTTTTTTTCTATATAAACACCTTTGAAATGACTTAAATATAATACATCAAATAAATCTAATATTATTCTTTTTGTATTAAATAGTTTTTATAATTTCATATGGAAATTATTGATGGTATTTCAAATTGTTTTGAAAGTATATTATTTAATATCATCTTATTTATAATTATTTAGAAATTAAATTTAGATACGACTTTCTAAAATAGTTATTTTAAAAAGTCATATATACATTTTACAAGTTTATAGAAGTTGTTTATTGTATAATTATAATAAAATTCATACATTCAATAAACTCTAAAATTTTGAAGTTCTTAAATAATGTATAAAATTATATAAGTTTAGAACATAAATGAACGGAACATAATAAAATTTACATGAGAAAACAAAAGCTAGTTTCATTAAAATTTGAGTCATAGCGGATTAAATTAGATCTGTTAGACATATATACCGACTGATGATTCTAAGCTTGAAATATCCTTTTAAATACTTTCGATTATATTTTAAATAATTTAGATATTTTTTATGTAAATGTAATCTAAAATATAAAAATCATCCAATTAATATATATAAATTTTGCAGTAAAATTTTGATCACCACAAGCATCTATTCAGTAAACTTAGTCCCCTTTAAATGGATTTGGTTAAATGAAAAACCGATCACTGGCAAGCCGTAGTAAATAGTAGTATCTCTCCATATTTTAAGTTTAGGGACAGCTGTAATCGTTGAATAAAATCAATTGTAAGTTATGGCCTTTAAATGACTTTAACACCATAACCTATATATTATATACAATATTTTGAGAACCAATAGCTATATTTATCATTATTAAGAACCACTGATTGTGTATTCTAGAAAACCCACCAATCATGTACCAACTAAACATTGTTTTGTCATACAGGTAAAGGGTCGCGGTACCTCCAAACCGTTTTTTCCCGCTAAAATCCCTGTACAGTGCATAGCAATTTCCAACGAAATATCACTGTACCATACAGAGGTGCGAGATTTGTTGACACATTATTTTGTAACTAAAAGATTGAGTCTATTGTCTGCCAACAGATGGATTGTTATTGTTGTGAATTTCAGTGGTAATAAATACAGTTATTTTTCCGTTGAAATTCAAAATTTACATGTGATCTAACAGCTTTCAACTTAATAATTTAATTGTTTATCAGCTGACGAATTTTTCAAACATTTGCCGCCTAACTCACGTCCAACATAACGCGATTTTGGCGGCAATCCGTTTTGTCATAGCTCACGAGAGGTTAAAAAAGGTTAGTTTATTATTGACGATTAATGATCATTGTTGACATATATGGTGGATTTATGTCATGCTATTAATTATTACCTTACAATATTTCACTTCAGTGTAACTAATTTAAATTTTATCAAGCTAACGTTGTTAAACATTTTGTAGAAATCAGGTGTTAGCATCCAAATTTTTTAGAAGTAATTTTATTGATCAGTATCTGATACTAAATGAAATTTTGTGAAAATTATGTCAAGTGTTCAATAATAATTTAGAAGCCAAAATTTCAGAGTAATAGTGTGCACTGTTGATGTTTTCATTGTTTTTGCAAAATCATCAAAACATTTTTGATGCCGCTATATTATTAAAATACGCCGGTACTAAGCAAAAAAAAACACTTGTTGAAGTTAGCCAATCATATTTCTTTTAGGTAGGCATTACTTTATCTACTCACGAATTAAGTGCCAAATTTCAGCATAGTTTTACTAAATTTTTCTATTTTTTTAAATGTTATGAAAGTTCTTAAAATTTATAAACTATACAAATGAAGCTATTAGGTGGTTCTTTGATTACTCATAAATAATTATTAGGAATGATTTATCTATTACTTTTATTTTACTGCTCTAAGTTAATTTATTTTATTATTTCAGACTATTATTATTATGGAAACTCCTCCATTTAATCCAGAGCCAACAAACCGAATTATGACAAGGAGTGTATTAGCTGAAATACCCACTAGACTTGGACGTTTATCTATGACTGATCCTAATCAAGGTAATTTAAATTGTTTAATATTTTATATAATCAGGGTTGGAAAAACCCAATTTTTTTTTATACCCAACATGTTAGGTTTTTATACAGAAAGTCCAAAAACCCACAGGGTTTTTCAATCAACCAATTAACCGAGTATTTTTGTAGAAATAAACCTGACTTCAATAATAATTATTTTATGGCATAAAGAAGCCATTTTTAATTTTAAATAAAAACATTTATGGATAATCATTTTTTTTTTATACTTCAAAATAATATGCAAAAAAAAGAATCTCAGTTTTTAAACAATTCGTCTGGATTTTTTTTGTCAACCATAATGATAACACATTCTTATCCTTAACTTTTTAGTATTAAGTCATTACTAGTTAATTATAGTCTTATCCATCTTTCTAATAAATTAACAAACCCATTTCAGTATTAGTTTATTTCTTAAGCTTGTGTTCAAAAAGGATAAGTTCAAAATTGTCAATGATATTAAAGAAGTAATATTTATAACCTATTAAAATGTTTCTTTATAAATAAATCCTAGTATAATCTATTCCTTTTAAAATGAAATTCATCTTGAGCATTTCTTGAATTAATTGCTGTTGTAACTAATGTACAAAATAGTCTCCTAACATTTTTAATTTTTATTTAACAATAAATTTATCTTTTTTGTTGTTATATTGATAATTTTACTATACCCTATAATTACATATATACCATAATGATTAATAATCGATACATTACATTATCAATATCAATAATAGTAGTTTTGTCATGTTTTTTATTTGGATAGTGCACTTAATATCGTTCCAACTTCAATTTGTCTTTTCATGGATAATTTGCTTATATTTTAGATAAGCCTGTATTTGCTTCGTTTTATTTTAGGTATTGTAAATTCTTATATAAAAAAACTCATATTTGATTTGAACTTGTCTTCTTGAATCTACAGACTGTTATGGAATCAAACTGTAGTTTTCAGCTGTTTACATTGCGCTAAAAAAATTTTCTTCGGAAGTAAACTTATACAATTGAAAAAAAAAATCAAAGGTGTGATTCATCAAAAAATATGTATAAATTCATATTATCTTTCCTTTTTAATTTAAAAAGTGACAATTCTTGATTTATACAGTTCCTTTAACAATTAATTTGTGTCATTTTTAAATTAATATACTCAAAAATTGGTACATTTAATTATTATATAACTATAAAAAAAAAAAAAAAATTATTTTCTTACATCATATTTGACTATTTTATGACAATTAATTTGCTTATATCTAATATTTCAACATGTAATATATTCATTTTTTGGCAAGAGCAAAATTTTACATGATTCTAAATACTTTTTTTATTTTGGTTTTTAACTTATAAGTCATAGGCCAAAATGTAATATGTAATGCCTGTATAATAATATTTTTGCACATTATGTTTTTTAAATTAATTAAAAGTCTAAAAAGATGTATTTCTTCCAAATTTTCCCTACTTCAAAAGTTCTATATAAGAATAAATCATTTAAATAAAAGTTTGAAAAGATCTTTCAGTAATTATAACAGCAGAAGTAACCATATCCCATTAGCATCCCTTATAGAATAATTATGTTATCTTAAATGTTTTATCATTTTTAATCAAAATTGTCGTCCAATTAATAATCTATAACATACTTAGAGTAGGTAGGTATAAGAACCAAAGGTTTTGTTGCTTTTTTTTCTAAAAATGTAAATATAATTTTTGTTTTATTATTTTAAAAATATAAATGTATGATAAGAAAACCCATGAAGTTTAAAGTAATTTTTTGGTTTGATTATATACTTAATTTAACTATATTAGGTGCATTATAGATATTCAGTCACATCTATCATATAAATAAGCAGGAATGTGTTATCAATATGAACACAAATTAATATTGCTCTAAATCAAATTTAAATGTTTTATTTAAAATCCCTTATTTAATGGCACTATCCCTGTCATTTCTTAATTCTTTTCTAATTTTATTGCTTTGTATATTTAGGTCGAACTGATCACCATGTCAATATTATGAATACAACAATTGCTAATATGCCTACTTCAATGATGACTCCATCTCCCAGTCCTGATGAACTTATAATACAACAACGTGGACGTCGTAAAATACCAGTGACTTTTAGCCCTGATATTGATTCTATTAAACAAGTAAAATTTATCAACTGTTTTTTCTATTAGATATTAATATAAAATATTCATAATAGTAATTGTAATTACATAAATTTTAATATTTTTACAAATTCTTCTTCTCTCCTCAAAGGCTTCTTGCCTTATGGTTCCCAATTAAGTGTGTTCTTCGTTATTTCATTAAATCTCTAAATCTATTCTAACCAGATTATTTTTCATCGTTCAAAAATTTACTAAAGGAATTTTCTTTCTTGAACTGCCAGTTTTTTTCATCCCCCTTTGGTTTTGACCTAGTTTTACATGTGTATAAAAATATTGGCTTCACTAATATCTTTTATAATTCTGATATTTTTGATAGCTACTTAGATCCAAGAGATTTCTGTGATAAAAAGTAGAATTTATTCCTAGCTTTAATCTGCAATCTAATTTCTTTGTAATAATTATTGTAACTATTTATTTCATTACCAATTATTTTAAATCTACCTATTCAAAACAAATATTCTCAACCCTTAAAACTCTATTTTATTCCAGTGTATAAGCTCATAACTACCATATATTTAGTTTTTTCTTCATTTATCATTAGTTAAATTTCTAGTGCATTGGTAATCAGTTCTTTCATAGTATTCTTTATGTCTACTTTATTTCATCTTATTATTTTTCTTTGTTATCTTGAACTTTTTTTATAAATTCTTCTTGAGCAACAAGGTATCTCCTTGTTTTAGTCTTTTTGTAACATCAAATTCTTTTGAATTATTACCTTTAAATTTGATTTTCATTTCAATTAGTGTACAGAATGTTATTAATTTTACAATAACTTGTTTCCTCTCCTTAATACTCTTAGGTATTTCTATCACTTCTAATTTCTTTTTACCTCACATGCATTGGTATTGTTTATGTTTTTCTTTATTTTTGGTTTATATGAATGCCTTATCTCCTTAGAATTTTTGTAGAATACTTTTGTGTCTTAATATGCTTCTTCTATTAACTCGACTTAATTACTCTTTGCATTTCATTTTGTGCCTGGGTTTGTTATTTTTATTTTCCTCACATTTTTTCACAATAACTAGAAGTTATGCTTTATACATTTCTTATATTGATTTCTTGAAGTTTTTTTGTTATTCTCGATAATGTTATATTTCATCTTGTCTTTTAACTCTTTTTTTATTTATTAAATATCAGGTGATTTTTTAGTTTATCTATGTTAGATCTGTGTATAGTTTTACTTATTTAGTTCCATTTTATAGGTAGTTTTATGCATACTTTCACCTTAACTAGAAATTTTTTTACAAATTAATGCTATTAATTATTATCAACAGAATAATCAAGAAACTCCTACAAAATCAAGCTCTTCTATTTTGAACAAGAGTTCTATTGTTCTTAGAAGTACACCACGGAAGAGATTACTACTTAATGATCCATTAGAGCTATCTTCACCTGATAAGTATAAAATTGTATGTATTTAAAAAGTAACACACTTTACATAATTTTTATTTATTAAAAATGTATTACTAAAAATAATTTATAACTATAGCTATTATAGTTTTACAACAATGATCAATTATTTTTAGAAATTCATATTTCTATAAAAAATAATATTTTTAATTTCTTTAAGTAACTTGCTCTTTAGATTATTACTTATTATTTTATAGAGTTCACCTAATTGTAAAAAATTTCGTACTGAATTTGCTGTTGAACTGCCTGAAGATAATTGTATATTATCAGCACTAAAAGCTTTATCACCAGATCAGTTAATTGGCGTTATTGGACAAATTGTGATTGACCACCCAGAGATCGAAAAAGTAATTCGTGTAATTTAATTTTTAATGCCATTGATTTTATATTTGTTGTTTTTTATATATTAATAGGAAATAAGATCTCATTTTCCAATTGCTGATTTAAAACCCTTAGAAGAGCGGATTTATTATTTGCGTCGTAATATTTATAAGGCATTGCCAAGTAGTCGATTGATTTCTAAAACAGATTCTACTGCATACAATAGGGTTTCTACACATGTTCTAGCATTTAAAGTATATTAATATTGTTATAAATGAATCTTTAAAAATTATTTAATTTTATTGTTTGATCTTTTTTATTTCTAGAAATGTGTAGTTGATCAAGGAAGACGTTTAGTTGACAGTAATCAATGGTCCGTTGTAATGGATTATGTGTTTATGGCTTGGAAACATGTTCGTAATACTCCAGTGTGGGATAACCCGCCACATAATGCTGCACGACGACAATGCTTCAAGTCATTGTCTGCATTGTGTATGACAGCATTGAAGCACATGAAGGAATCTTTAGACTTGAATAAACTTGAAAATTACAAAAGCCAGTAAGTTTTTAAAGAAATCTATTTAGAAACGGTAATTTAAAGAGATTTAACATTTTTATTAAATAGATTGAAATTACTAGTTGATGATAGTGAAGATATAGAATCATGTTTGGAGTTTTTAAACTACAATTAATTTTAATTATTTATAACAGTACTAGTTTTATTTGTACTATACAGTGATGACTTTTATCAAGTTACTGGTTCATGGCAACTGTCTTGAAGTCAAAACTAGTTATGTAATATTAATTTAAATACTAGTAAAATTATTTTTATTATATTAATTTAATGTTTCTAAATTGTATGTGATTATTAATTGTGTTTTATTTTTAATAATAATAATCTATTAAAAAATAATTTCATTAACATTTCCCACCTATTTAATATATCAATAAATTATTTACATGCATTTTAAATGTTAACACAATTTAATATAAAATCTAACTTGTTTTTCTTTTTATATTTATTGCACATTTTTTCACTACTTAAAAAAAAAAAATTTCTAGCTACCAATTTTTAATTTAAATTTTAGTGTTGACTTGAGTAGTTTTTATCACCAAAATGTATTTCTTTTGGGAATTACTTTAATTATGTTAAAGAAGTGTATTGATTATACACAGTTATTCGTGAATAAACCATTGTGTTATGTATGTTTCTTTTTGTGAAGACTGTCATAAGTACTGTTTAATATTTTGAAAGTGAATGTAATTGTAATTATTTTTGACTGTATAGTTAATATAACTGGCATAATTTATTTTAAGATTATAAGAATATTTTTTTTTGTTTAATATATGAATGAATTTATTTTGTAAGTGAAATTAATCTATACACAATTATCTTCATAATAATCTTAAATATTGTAAAAACTTATTCATTAAATGGTATTTTATAAATTATAATAAATAAATAAATTGAAGTACAATTATTTTAAACATACCTTATTTGTTGAATAAAATTGATCGTTTTATAAATTCATAATTTAATATTATCATAATAATATTCAAAATTACAAGAATTTAAATAAATAATATATGTATTTTGTTTTAATGAGTTTTATAAAATTAAACTTTTTGAAATTCAAGGAAATAAAACAAAAACAAGTATAATTAAAATAAAAGCTATTAACAATCTTCTGCCTTACTAACATTAATGGAATGATGAAAACAATGATTTTTTTTTTCTAAATTATCTAGTCAAAAAATCTAATATTACCATAAAAAATATAATTTATGGTAGTAAAAAGAAAAAATTTGTGACAATTTATAATATTTTACTTGAAAATTGGAATATAATTGTCCATACGGGCACGATGTTTTTGAGAAACGCATTCAGATATCCATACAACATTTCGACATTCTTGTTCTTTTAATTTCAAGTATGAGTAAAATACACCATAATGGAATTGACGCATGAATGCATTGACGTTTAGTTTAACTTCATACTCAAAGAAACGATCTTCAAGAGTTTTCTCTCCAGGATTAGTACCAGCTCCATCAAACAAAGCACTATATTCGGCAAAATATTCAGCAACAGCTTTCACCTAAAAAATATATCATTAATTTAATTCCATAGGCATTTTTATTGCTCTAAATTACTTGATCATAATCATCAGCTCTAGCTAAAGCTGCTAGACCATCTGGGTTAAGTTTACCACATCTCGGGTATAATTTGGCTCGATCATCTTTTGTTAACTCTGTACCAAAAGAATTTATAGTTATATTAATAGCTCTTCTATCTGCTTCAAAAGATAATATTTCACACATAGTATCAGCAGTTATTCCTCCTAACTTCTTGCAAAAGTCATAAAAAGATTCTAAGTAAGCCTTGTACAATGTATTACGAATAATTTCAATATTCATTTCATCAAGATCCTGTTCACTTATACAATCAACAAAGAATGGAGCCAATGGAGTATCTACAAGAACAGCATTATAAAGTTCAGCTGGGTTACCAGCTACATGAATAGCTTCCATTTGTTCAAAGCTACCCAAAGGATGACATTTTGGAATAAGTTCTGTAATTGGACGCTGATGTAAAGTACCAGTTATAAGAAGTATAATATTATCAATCATATAACTGTAAGTGATATAATCTAGAAATGTACTGAGGGGTTCTACAGCATGATTTCTCATATGTTGAAATTCTATAACAAGTTTTTCTCGTAATTTATCATCAATTACAGATACAGCCAATGGACTGGGTTCATTAGCTAAGAATTGACCATAATCAGTTGATTGTAAGTGCAATTTTAAATCATCCAAAGTCTCGCATTGCTCAAGATTAAGATAATCAGCATGTTTCAATATGCCACATTTGAAACCACGGCATAAACCTTCTAAGTATCCTCCGTCAATATTAAAGAAGCATCCAGTGTCCACCATTATGTTAATTCTGAAAAAATAAAATTGAATTGATTAAAATATATGTACACGCCCTGTTTTACAAAGTTTAAATTAATAATCAACTGACTTAATAAGTAAACAATGTAGTTTAAATAATTAAAAATATAATACACAGGGTAATCTAAAAACTTACGTTTAATTATTAGTTTAATACTGAGGATAAATACAGGCCAAGAAGTTTTATTGTTAAGGAAGAAATTAAAATAAAAAATGATCTATACAAGTACAAAATAGTACACACCTTAATTTTTATCATACAATTGCAATATAGATTACAAATATTGAACAATTAATTAAATGAAGTTAGTAACGATTTATAAAATGTATTTCAATAGATAACCAAAATGGTGTTCTGCATTGTTTACTTATAGATCGTGCTTTAGTCGCTTTCAAGTGCCAAAGTAACTGGTATGCTAATAGTATGCAAATACTATTGACTCGTTTAGAAAAGTCTAAATTGATCGGTTCGAGTTTTTCGCATTTTGTATAGACTAATCGAGTCTATACCGTTTCTATATTTAAAATAAACTTTCTTTTACTGAAGAAAATTTTTACATAACTGAAAAACAATTTTCAGTTTGAAAATTATATCATCACTATTTTTTGTCTTAAAAGGTTATTAACAATTTACAAACTATTTTTGCAGACACGTTAATTCTATGTTATCTGATCATAGTACCAAGGAGTCAGAAATAATTTATTAACTCATTTAAATTCCCTCTCTGAATTCATTTTGAAGGGTTTCATGTTATACTATTAATAGTGACGTATTTTAAAATGTAGCGCCTATTACGTCTAACAAAATGATTTATAGACACATTATTTAACGAAAAAATGTCTTTTAATAGTGAGAAAATATACAACAAATACCATTTATTTAAATTCTTTGAATATGACAATACATATTACCAGTTAATCGGACATAAATTGTGAATTGTAGTGAGTTACCTTTTATATTAAGAATTACTAACCTGTTCAAACGTTTTTCGTTCATTCAAAACATACTGTTTTTAGTGTGAACTTCTACGGATCAAATTATTACTACATTGCATATGACATTTAATACGTAATACTATTTTGAATTAACAAGAAAATGCTTCTTTCAAGTTCTATTGTATAGTAAAAAAGTTAAATTGTTTTAAAAGAAATATCCAGACTATTTTTAAAATTATTTGTGTAATGATTTGAATGGCAAAGAAATATGGGGATTTCCGTACAAATGATGAAGTATTTTTATGTTTAAATTACGTAAGTAATTTTAATTGTTTTATGAATAAAAAATAATATATTACATAAAATAACAATTTAAACTGTAAAGTAGAAACTAATGATGGGGTTATGTTTTCCAATTCTACAAAACCCGTTGAAATAATCTACTACTAGATTTCTTTTTAGGACACTAGTAATTTTTAGTTAGAAAAATTATCATTAAATAATTGACTAAAATTAAAATAATTCGCACACACCAGTGACGTAATTAGGAGATTGCCATGGGAGTATTTACACCTACCCCATCACACCCTCAAAACTATACCATTGACCATCAATATATAGACTAACTGTAACAGTACATTCTACGAACGTTATCATCTCTAATTTTTCCGGCATCTTGACTGCAATGAAATCGCCTTAAAACTACCATTGCACACAATAATGTTTTTCTCTCGATAACTCGTGATAAAATTAATAGTTATTTCGTTATGTCAGTTAACACAAATAACATTTTTATCACGAGAATAATAGGAATTTTACATTGGGTATAATCAGTCAAGTGATTGTTCGAGTACATATAACATCGAAATGGTAAATAATAAACGTAAATTAAATGCTCTTATTATTTCAGAAAAAGTTTGTTTAATAGATTTAGTTGAAAAGGATAAACGTAAAAATGTGAAATCTCCAAAGAGTTTAACATTTCACCGTATACATTATCCTCAATTGTGATATAAAATTATAAAATTTTAATATTTCATAATAGTGACACAAATAAATGCTTAAATTGAATTAAAACTTTCCAGAAATTTTAGCAGATTTTTCTTGTAATGATATTTTAAACGTGAACGTAACAGACTTATTTTTTAATTATATACCACATAAAACTTTAACGTGTTAAAGACAAATAATGTTCAGGTTGAAAATATGGATAACAATGACGTTAGGAGTAAATATGTCTGAAACAGAAAAAATCATTAAATCATTTATTATTGGGGTAAAACGATGAAACATAGGTGATTTATATGAATTAAATCTATACCAGTTGACTATGAGTCAAATAAAAAGGTTTGGATGACTTCATCATTAAGTGAGTGGCTTTTTTTAGAAAGTACTATAGGTATGGAAGGAAGCGCTTTTTTTTCTTTATCAATATTAGAAAACATTATTAAAGAGAAAAGCAAGAAAAAACAAACTGTAATGTCAGATTATTTAAAAAATAATTAATTTAACATTATGTATATATTTGACGGCGATTTTATAAATCCTTTTTTATTTTTATTAAAACTCAATTTTGAATTTTTTTATTTGTTGATTGATCGAAATACTTTTTGTTCGCCTTGAAATTCAACATAACAAGAGTCTACTGTATTAAAATACTTATAAATAGATTAGTACTTATCCTAAAATTATCATCGACCCACAAAATGCTTTGTAAGGAAATAATAAATAATGGCTTTAAAATTTATTTTAGTACTCCTCATTGAAAATATTCTAGAGCCACACCTGTTTTTAATTATTTTGGGCGTTATCATTGAAATTGGAATATTTATTACTGCCAAAAGAATTAGGTTAGATATGATTCAAAGGATTGCGTTGAACTACGCAAAAATGTAAATAGTTACAATTTATAAAAAAATAAAAGATATTTAATTGTATACCTATATCTAGATAGATATATAAACTAAATGAATGTAACATTCTCTTTAAAAATCACATCTTAATAATAAAATATAACATAAAATAGGTATCAAGGTTAAAGACGTAGTAACTCATAATTTTTATTCGAAAGTATTTACTATTCACATTAATTCAGGTAAAGATGTAATCTTTTGATACACCGTCAAACAGAGCCGCAACTTCCATAATAATGGTTGAGCTCGGGGTCAATAACATTTATTGATCTTAAAAATACAAGTTCAAAAATGATTTCTTAACATTTCATTTTATTTTTATTCAAAGGAACAAATATAAAAATTGTATGTACCGACATGTCTCAGGCACTATGTAATCAAATGTAACCACATATAGGTGTGGTTCCAGTAAAAGAATTAAGTTGAAATGCTAGGTTTCATTTAAAATGAAGTGTAAACGTTTTTTAAAGATAAAAACACTTTTAGTTTTTATATATTTAATTCGTATCTTCCTAAAAAAAAAATATTTAAAAAAATTTTCCATTGATTGAAGTTTTATTGAAGGTCTTTATCTCGAACTCTTGATAATTGAGGTCAATAATTAAGAAGGCAGAAGCTCTGGAACTTATGGGTAAGTAATCTAAAACAAATTTTAAGAACTAAATTAACGGAAAATAAGCAAATTATGACATTTTATTTTATACTCATAATTTTATTATTTGAACAGAGGTATTTAATAATGGCGTTCTTCTACCTATACTCTTCATGTCTTAATTCGGTCACGAAGAAGCTCATAGACATATTGATGAGTACCCATAATTATTGTCTTAGATTATGGATAGATTACTTCGATCTGAAAACGAATAGTTTTATAAGCATTCAAAATATTAGAATGTATTCTAAAATTTAGATATATTTCGAATATTGTCACTGCATGTGACAATTAACTTTTCTTTTTGGCTCGTACATTTATACAGCTTATATCCAGATCTTTGGAGAAAAATAGTTTTAAAATTATCCTTAGAAACGATTTGTTATTATTTTATTCTAAATAATTAGTTTTTTTTAAAACATTCAAGTAGTAAATTTTCCATTGTTGTCTTTACAAATGTGATTGTAATTTTGGGAGCAGACATTTTTTCAAAATTGTATATAGATTGATGTCTAGCAATTTTATTTTGTTACTATAGAAAATATTTTTTAATACTATTAAAGGGTGTTTATTTAGGCATATATTATTTATTTTTAAGATGTTTATGTTTAATATTAAATATTAAACATAAACACAAATTTTGTGTTCATTAATATTATTGGGAGGATTTAATAAATGCATTATCAAAACATGTCTAATAAACTTTTTGTTAAGTAAATCATATTTTTTTGTTAATTTAAGCACTATTTTTATTAAAAAAAAAAAATGATCAAAATAACAAATATTTCATTAAATCAACAGAAAAGTGGGTTCAATTAATAAAACTAATATTATTTATCTAACAAAAATATTATTAAACGTAAATCGATAAAAAATTTGTTAATTTTATTAAGAGGAGAAAAAATTGATAATTTTCTCGAGGTTACAAATATCAATTATTTAAAAAATTTTTTTATCTTTTTAGGCCTATTAATGGCCATAGCGACCTTCCTAAAGAGAAGATTTTTTTAACCATTGATACACCAGCGCGGGTGGTTAATACATTGTTGGAGAGACGTGAGTGACTCCAATTTCTGAACTGATCTGTCACTTGATAAATAAAGTCGCCATGATTAAGTTTCGAATCTAAAGCGCAGTGCGTATGAAATATTGTCACGACACCAACTCGACCACTTCGTCCATCATTTTTTTAAATTACTGTTTTGATATACGCGCAATCTGAAGAGGCTTAAACTCCTTAAAATATGCCATAGCCTTCCTCGCCCAGAAAAAAAAAATTATAAAAATTACATGCAACTTCATGTGAAAATATTTTCATATAGTAAAATATTAAGTTAGACCTCCCAAACATCTTAGTCAATAATTTACGCCTAAATAGACAATCTAAATTTTTTTAAACGGACTATTTTATTCGTACAATATACTATACTAAATAATGTAAATATAAATACATGTATAGTTGTATATATTTATTTTATATTTTTCTATATTTTATATGTTATCAAATAAATTTAATTCTTCGCAGTTAAATATTTAAAAATAATACATTACAGCACAATAATGATTACTAATTAATAAATAATTTTTATGAAACACCCACTATTTGAAATAATTGATTGATTGAGTGATCGACTGTTATGTATTTTCATAAATAAAATACATTTATATGACTTAGATAGTGCGCTGATAATAATGTAAATTCATGAATTTTACACTTGAGCAAAAGTTTATATATTTCAATCAATACTCAACCTTGTAAGAGATAAAGGAAATAACTATCAATTTGCTAAAGTATTTAACTAAATATTTAATATCTAGTTTCCTATTGGTCGTTTCAACAATATACATACAAAGCATAGTACCTAAAGTAAATTAAAGTACACGTAAAATAACAAAATTATCATCAGAAAAATAAATATAAAACGCTCTAAATTATTATTTAACATTATGGTTAATTTATCCTTTATTATTTGTTTAGTGCGTTAAATGGTTAAAAAAATTTCAATTTACAATAATGAGTTTATTTATGATTATTAAGAATTCATATAAATGTGTTCTCTATTTATTTAATCCAAAATAACATTGCTAAATACGGGTCAAAGTACTTATTTTCATTTGTCTTAAAAATAGTTTGATACATAGATGTAAAAAATTTATCCAAATCAAAAAATTTAATTAATAGAAGTTTTCTTTTTTAGCAAAACTTACTAATAAATGTTTGTTAGATTTTATATTTTAAAATTAATTTTTATTGTTACATAAAATATTTTTCTTCAATTTTAGAAGTATTACATTTTCTTGAGGTTTTTACATAAACTTATTATACAGGGTGTTAAAAAAGTAAGAAAACAGGTCAATCGTTACAAACAATGACAATAATAAAAATTCCTTCCTTTAGTTACTGAACTGAATATGTTGTTTTATGAATTTTAAATAACACATTTTTTCTTTAGCAATAAAACTTTTTCAAAGAATTCAGACCAATATTTTAATAATAACAATCCGGGTATGAATCTTTTGACTCTAATCCCCAACCATAAAACAATAATTTATGACAAAATTTTCAGAGTTTCCCAATTTATTGTTCATTATTAAATTTGCACACAAGGCAAAAACATCTCTTACTGTTTAATCGTAAATCCATTTATATAACACTATTTTTAGTATATTATTTTTAAAGTACACGTGTGATTTGTCTCAAAATAAATATGTTAAGTTATACATTTTTTTTTTCAATTTTCAAATTTACATTAATTATTTATTTTAATAGCAAATTTTATACTCGTATTAAGTATGCCAAAGTTATAAAATTATATCCTTGAAATTTTTAGAAGAAACTTTTTGAGTGATGAAAAATATTTTTAAAGCCTAATCAATTTTTCAATTAATATTTAACCGACAGATCATTTTTTTTTAATCATAAAGTACATTTTAAAGGTTTTTAATTATATATAAGTTTTAATTTGTCAGACGTTCCAGAACATTTTTAAAATTTAAAAACAAAACTATTTTTGGTGATAAATATTGTGTTTTTTGTTTTGTCATCCGATTTTATACAAAAGAATAATTATTGAGATCATTTTTCATCAAAAGCAATGGCAATAGGTTTTTCCTGTATTGAATCACAAGTAATAAAAAATAAAGAAATCATATTTGTTATGAATTATGTAAATCATATTTATTTAATTTTACTAAAAATATATTTTCTGAAAATGTTGAATTTGCTTAGTTGTTTTACAAAGCTCTTCAATTCGTTTATAAATAAAAATAAAAATGTTTTTATTAAAATTCTGTACTTAGCGTACATATCAAAATTTGTCAAAAATATATTTAATTACCAAAAAAAGTACATAAATGTCCAATAAATTATTAAAAATACAAAGTTCTACGTATCAAAAACTGAACAAAAATACTTTTAAAATGATCCAAAAAAGGTATTATTCATAAAAATAATTAAATAATACACTAAAAAATGTATAAACGTATACTGTAATATATAAATTAGATTTTGTGCAGGACGAGCTATGCACTAAAATATTACTAAAAAAGTTGCAAATACTACAAATTCTAGTCCTAATCAGTGGTGTTATGTGTCATTACCATAAAATAATAAAACTTATGTACTATTTATATTATCCTATTAAGCATTTATTGCAAAAATACCACTAGCTCTATTTATTACAAACTAATAACATATATTAACAATTTTTTTTTTTTTTTAGTATTCAATTTATATATCTTAAATCAAATCAAATTATTAATAACAATAAATGTTGAATACATGAATTTTTTTCAAACATTTATAAACTTGACCAAGTTAGTATATGTGAACTGAGGTTATTTGTATATTACTTAATACTCTCTACTTTTAGTTTAAGACTTTAATAATACTAACTAACGAATAATTTCAGAGTTAAGTAGAATGCGTTTTGATATTATACTCGGATATGAACCACCGCATTCGTGATTCGTTAAAAAAAGTACTATAAAAATTCACCTCTAGTCACGAAGTTCCATAATCGAAAACGGCACAATTATACGATATTAGCGTATGCGAGATGACTATTTTATTTAATGTTAACGTGCAAGTAATTAATTTGCGTCTGAATTCATAGAAAATTATGCAATTAAAATGGTAAAGTGTACTTCACGGCTTGTAAAAAATATTACGCAGGTATATTGCTGTTAGCGTATGGGGAAATTGTGGAAAAAAATACATCCGTTTGTGCGTTACCTGCACGTCGAATGGGTTAAACAGCGGCGGCAGTATTTTTGATGAAAAGGGACTGGGAGGTATAAACACGAAGTGTGATCGTCGTTTACCGCGGCGGCCGCAAAATAATATTACTAATAGTAATAATAGTACGACAATAAAGACGGCAGCCGCCGCCTCGATGTGGAGTGGCCACCAACGTTCCGACCACTACCCACAACAGAGCCGAGCTGCAATTGGCCGAGGAGCCGTTCGACGGGAGGGGCTCAAATCCGCCTGTTTTGTCGGTCCCAGTTTAGAGGCACGAATCCCACACGACCTAAAAGATATCTTGGCACGTAACGTGCTCACGACGTTCGCATCAGTCCTTCTTATCGATCATCACGCTTAACGTAATACGTTCTTTATTAAATTTATTTGTTAATTGCTGCGTTTCAAAGTTGTGTCGTCTATTTGTTGAGTTCGATTATGATTTTTTAATATAAATGAAGAGAAGTTGCGTTTGTTCGAACAAAGTTTAATAACATCACTAAGATTGTTTGTACTTTTTCGAATTTTGAGCGAGACAATTTTTTGTGCGTTCCATGTAGTAAAAAAATCATTCAGTGTCAATTTGTATATTTTTAACTATTTCAATGGTATGATCAGCCACACACAGTCGAAATGAACGAATCTGTGACTATCTGCAGACAGCTACAGGCTCCGGTATACCATCACAGTAGTGTGCCGCAATGTACGCCCGCCGAAGAAGGCACCGAAGCCCAACAGCCCGTTGTAACTGTGTCCGGAGCTACTTGGACACCTTACGGCCAGTCGGCTACCGCGACCGCT
>NW_026099572.1:32613335-32615901 GCF_025091365.1 Daktulosphaira vitifoliae | reverse complement strand
ATGTTTAAATTATATTTATTCTACAAGTAAATGAGTGGGTTATGATAAAAAAATCAGTCTGTATACTGTAATATAGTTTATTATTTTNGTCTGTATACTGTAATATAGTTTATCATTTGTAAAGCTGGAAGTAAAACATTTTTGTAATGTTTTGTTTAATTGTAATTTCCTGATCTATTATTACTAGACCAGGAATTAAATATTTATAAACATTTTTGAAAACGATAGTATTATTAATGTTGCAAAAAGTAGAAAAACAAAATATTTTAGTATATAAGACGAAATGGAATGAATCGTAGAGGAGAGAGGACCTCAGGAGCACCGAAGGTAATCTCTTTTCGCGCGGTACGTTTATGACATTAAGTTTTCATTTTGTGTATTGTTTTATTGTGTTTTTAGTGTATATTTATTTTGTATGTTTTGCATTGTTTAATTATATCTATAATAAATACATTTGAGTTATTATTAAACTTTTATTACTTTAAGTTAAGACACTAGGGTTGTTTCTTTTAAGATACAACAGTACCAAAATTTCAAATTTCAAATTATTTGTCAATTCCTAAAATAGTAATTAGAAAAATAGTAAGTTTTTTTTACGTCAGTAAACATTTCTATAATTTTCGTTTGTGAGGTTCATTAAAAGTTGGACATCACCCGAGAAATCATTCAAAATACGCCACTGTCAATAATGTCTGATTTTATACCAAGTACCTTAACAAATTGCTTACGAACTCGTAGATAAGATTGAAACCACGACAATAATGGTTCACCAAAACCTGAATCTATCAGCACTCTAATAACTTATGATTAACGCGATCAAAAGCCTTGGTAAAGTCTGTGTAAATTACATCTACTTGAGAGCGATTCATAAAATCCTCAAATATGTAAAAACTAGACTGTTTGTAGTCGTTGAACGACCAGGACGAAATCCATGTTGCCCATCAATTAAAGCCGAATTAATAGCTGGTTTAATAGAATGCAATACTAATAAATCAAACATTTTGACTATATGGCTAGATAATGAAATTGGTCTATAGTTACTAACATTAGAACTATTTCCAGACTTAAGTACTGGTGTTACGGCACCAAGATTAAATAGATTTGGGTCGATACCTTCATCTAGTGATTTACGAAAAATAAGCCATAATAGATACGATAAAGACGAACGTAACATGTAGAGAAATTCACCAGAGATACTATCTGGTCCTACTGATTTGTTACCGTACAATTTATTTAGTTCTAATTCGAAATCACTAACATTAAAAAAACAATTGCTTGGAAGATCATGATATAAATGTGGAAACCGACATATTATCAATATCACATATACCGAAGAGAAATGTTTAGAAAATAGATTAGCAACTTCTATACTATTAGTACTAGTAAACTCATTCAAATTAATTGTTTTAGGAATTGACTGTTGAGATTTACTCTTTCTAACAAAGTTCCAAAATTTTTTTGGATTAATACAAAAATTAGATTCAGTCTGTTCAATAAATTTTCTATAACAATTTTTCGATAAAAATTTGTATTTTGCACGTAGTAGAGAAAACTTTCTGTAATCTAGTGGATTACGTGTTGTCTTAAAAACGGCGTAGGCTTTTCTTTTTTGGAACACTGTATCAATTAAATCCTTAGAAAACCATGTAGGGAAATTAGATTTATTATAGTTAACACGTAGAACCCAGGGAAGAATAGAGAAGTGTAATGCATCATACAAAGTTGATGTTGCTGAATGAACGTCTAGTTGAGTAAAAGTATCCAACCAATTATAAGATAGGAAAAAATTTATTGTATTATATATGTAACACAATCGCGTCACCATTTTTTATCATTTAAAGTGTAATATACGTCCATTTTTGATTTTATACAAATTATCATATTGAGATTAATCGTTCAGCATTTCATGTATTTGTTAAATCAAGAAGCTAAGAATTATGAAAATTATACTATGAGATGGTTAGAAATTCTTGAAGAATTATTAAGTCTGTTGCTCCCCAATAACGTTTTATACATTTCCATCATAAAATCATATATTGAGAACTTATTCGACTTAGATAGTGTTATATTCTATCTGAATAGTTTTATGAATAAATTACTTCTTCTACCAGAAAATTTTGCATACGAACTTAGTAAAGATTTATAATGTAATGCCAAAACACCTTGTTTGATCTACTATTTAATTTTTTTTTGTATATTATAAAATAAGCGCACTGGTTTTTATTGTTGTTATTTAGTATTAATGCACAGGCGTTGAAATCTTCAACTGAGAAAAATGCAACACGCACACGTCACGATGCGACAAAAAATTAAATTTCAAAATTCATTTATAATTATGTTTTCTGTAGTTATTATACATATATTTAAGTGAAGAATACAGTACACATCGAGCCCGAAATACTTTTATATATGAATGAGAGAGAGAGCAGTTAACGACAAATCCCAATGATCAACGACGTTTAATGCAACACGATTCTAACTTTTACACAACTGTTGACGTATTAGCTTCGATGCGAAGCTGAGAAGGTATTGGTTTTACTAAGATGTGTTTTTTTTTTTTTTTTTT
>NW_026099572.1:32612373-32613096 GCF_025091365.1 Daktulosphaira vitifoliae | reverse complement strand
AATTTAAAAATCGCTAATTTTCGAAATTTTTTCAATTTTTTTTACTTAAAAGTGCCATAACTTTTTCAAAAATGAACATATCAATATAATTATTTTTTACATAAATGTGTAATGTCATTACCTTTCGTTTGGTATATTTATTTCATAAATTTAACCTNTTTGGTATATTTTTTTCATAAATTTAACCCTTAACCTGCCCACAAGGGGGGATTTAAAATGACCACTTTTTCAAAAAAAATTAACTTTTTCAACTTAACTTTTGAAAATGTTCCGGAAGGTCTGACACTTTTATATATATCTTAAATTAAAGCTAATGTAATATACTTTATTATGCAAAAAAAAAATTTCGGACTTTATTTTATCTTCACGGTGAAAATGGCTACCGAATGCTATTTTTGTGTGAAAATTTTCGATTTTGTATTTTACATTTTTAACTTTATTATGCTATACCTTTTGNACATTTTTAACTTTATTATGCTATAACTTTTTGAAAAATGTATGGATCAGTACAATTTTTTCATGAGGAGTAGTATTTATATACATCTTTCATTTGACATACTGTTTTTTTAAATCCGACCATTTCCCTATATACGAGGGGGGTTCAAATCTAAAAAATGCATGTAGAAAGTAGAACTTTTTCAACTTAAATTTTGAAAGTGTTCCGGAAAGTCTGGCACTTTTAAATATATTTTAAATTAAAGCTAATGTAATATACTTTATTAT
>NW_026099572.1:32609196-32610268 GCF_025091365.1 Daktulosphaira vitifoliae | reverse complement strand
TTTTGAAAATGTTCCGGAAAGTCTGACACTTTTATATATATCTTAAATTAAAGCTAATGTAATATACTTTATTATGGAAAAAAAAATTTCGGACTTTATTTTATCTTCACGGTGAAAATGGCTACCGAATGCTATTTTTGTGTGAAAATTTTCGATTTTGTATTTTACATTTTTAACTTTATAATACTATAACATATTGAAAAGTGTTCAACAGAATTTTTTTATGAGAAATAATATTTTTTAATAATCCCTTTTTTATTCGACATACTTTATCTTATTCAGGATATTAATAAGGAAATAGGAGACCATGTGACTTTTGAATAATCCACCAATTTTTTTAAAATTAAACACTATCTAATGATTTGCATCGAAGCGTTTTTTATGATAGTGATTTTAATCACTGTCAGATATCATTATACTTGATCCAACTATGCCACGTCACCACTGTGCCGCGACCCCCCTGTGCTGAGTTTTTTTTAGTATTGAAAATACTAAAGACTTTATCAGTTCACTTAAAATATATTTCGATGGATTAGATTTGAATGTAATTCGATCTTTTATATATTACATTGATGAAATAAGCCAATATAAACTGTTTTAATTTTTAGTGGAAAAGCTGTATATGGATAAGAATAAATTTTGTTCTATAAAAAGAAGTCTTAATATGTTCTTCAATTTTATATATAGAGTGATTCATTTATCACAAACTACTTAATTAATCGAAAAATGAAATTATTATTTATAATTTTCATTTTAGTACATGTTTTTCTCAATTGATCAAAGTATTTTTCATGTTCATCCCATATAAGAGTGTCAACTTTAATATTTTGAAATAGCCACATACATTATGAACTATTATATTTAATACATAATGATCTAATCAAGAAAATGGCTGGTAGATAACAAATTTTGGATATAGTGATGGTTGGAGGTGAGACGCAGATGTTATTTTTATCATAAATAATTTCTGGCCGTACTCTTCCACCTATACAGACTGTTTAGTAAGTAAGGAAAAAGGTAAATTATTACAAACAATGATAACTGTAGAAACCTATTACCTTATTTACTAAAC
>NW_026099572.1:32596421-32609096 GCF_025091365.1 Daktulosphaira vitifoliae | reverse complement strand
GAATTTTGAGGCTATATGGAAAAACTTAGCATTAAGTGTTACATCAAATACTAATTAATAGTTATGGTTTAATGTTAACTGATTAAGATATGAAAAATGTGATTACTGACACTTTTTTCAAAAGTGTGATTGCTAATCCCGGGGACAGATTAGCCACTAAGATACCATTTTTATCTGAAAGCAGATTCTAACTTTTATTTAATGGATAAAGGTTTAAGTTATTTACCAAATTTTATTCAACTTGCTACTGTTTTAATTTTATCAAATGGTTTTTCCAAAAAAAGTATTAAGAATGAATAAGAAGTCCATAGGGTTCATAATATTATAATAATAAAGTTTAACCTCATAATATTGTGGTGAGGGTAAAGTTTTTGTTTTGTCCCCCTAGAAATAAGACTTTGGCTATGTCTGATTAGTGTTGCATTCAAATATTATCACACACATCCGTTTAGAAACTTTTAACTAATTTTTTAATACTTCACTTTTAGAGATAGTGGCTAAATATATTTAAATATAATTAAGCATAAAATTCATACAAATACCAGATTTAGGAAAACAATTAAACATAAAAACCCAATAAAAAAATGTTTAATTCTACTATTAATATCAACAATTATAGTTTTTATGCAACTTACAACTATTGGATGTTGATATCCAGTAAACTGTGTTACTTGAGGTTGAGAAAAGTTATCAGTTGGTAAATATGAAGCAGATGTATTTGACATTCCTGTCCAGTGAGAACCATAACCCAACAAGTTTTCGGACCCTATTGTTGGAGGAAGTGATTCAGATATGTTTTTAGATATTTTAGAAATAGATGTTTGTGATATACTGCTAGGATTAGTAGATTTGCTAGATTTTTCAGTAAGTGATAGTGGTGTGTCGCTTTTATCAGAATTTGTTATTGACATTGATCTAGATTGTTTAGGTGAATTATCACATTCTGAATTAGAAGAACCTAGATCTTGTACATATATAGAGGATAAATTTTGATTTTTGTTTTTTTTTGAGTATAATTCTTTAATTTTTGGTGAAGATTTTGTCCAGTAGTCATCACTATCTTTAGAAGAAAATTCTTTTCTACCAGGAGTCTTTGGTGCTTTTGAAAAAGGTTCTTCTCGAATAGGAGAATCGTCCCAAGTATTTAAATATTGGGTTTTCTTTGCACTTTTAGAAGACTGTGAATTTTCCCAGTAATTATCATCATCTTTAGCAGAAAGTTCTAATCGACCAGGAGTTTTGGGAGCTCTAGAAGAAAAATTAGATCTCCCTGGTGTTTTTGGTTCTTTAGGAATATTTTCATTTTTTTTACCACTTTCGATCCAATACTCATCATCATCATTACCTGAATATTCAATTCTCCTAGGAGTTTTAGAATTTTTAGAAGCTTCTAATTTTTCAACAAAGTCATCAGAATCATTACTATTATCGGAAGTATTTCTAATGATTTTATTTTTATCTGAAAATTTGTTGTGTTCATCTGAAGTTTTCGGATGCCTTGATATAGATCTTCTTCTAGGTGATCTATGTTTTGAAGGAGATGGACGCCTAGATCTACTTTTTGAACGTGAATGTGATCGGTATCGACTTGATGTATGAGAGCGTGAACGGTATCTACTATGTGAACGGCGTCTTTCAGGAGTCCGAGAGTAACGTCTTGAATTTCTAGTAGGAGAGTGATAAGGTCTCACTCGATATTGGCTTTGAGGAGAGTAAGGTCTTCCACGAGTACTTCTTTCCCAATAATTGTTTTGGTATGGTCTTCTTTGATCTCTAAAAGGATAATCTGATGAATGCTTATGATACTTAGCATCAGAGTAATATTCTTTTTTCTCTGAAGGTGAATTTCTTTCATTGTTATTATCGTTATTCTCTTTGGAAGGTGATCGAGAGTTTTCTCTTGTTTTATGACGTTTATCAGATGGCGAGCTCCATGATTTTTCTTCGTGAGTACTACTTTTTTCATTGTCATCATAGCTTTCAAATTTTTCTCGAGGATCTGGTGTTCTACTACTAAGTATACTTCTACCTCGTGTTCTTCCACGATAATAACCTCTGATGAATGGTCGACCTCTAGATCTTCTTGATCCTCGATTTCCTCTTTCCATCTTAACAACATTTAATTTTAAATTATTAATGTGAATAAAATAAAAACAAAGTTAGATTTGACAGACTAAATAGCTTGGTTTAAAATAAATAGTCATGTTTTAGCAAGAACAAGTAAAAATGGGAGGAGCATAGAAGCATTTACAATATTGATTTGACATGGTCAAAGTATAAAATTTTAATAGTAGGAGAATAAAATGACAGATAGATAGTAAGAAATTATGGACTAGACAAAAGAAATGAAAAACTTTGCCCTGAATTATATAAGAAATTGTAGAAATAATAAATGAAAGTAGAAAGTTTAAAAGGATATAGAAAGTCAATAAAACTACAAACTAATTAGAAATATCATTCAAAGTAAAGCAAAGGGGAAGCCAATGGAAAATGGTGAGATAACCAGTGTACCAATAGATGAAGAATTGGAAAAAGGAAGAAGTGACTTGGTTTTTGAGATTGTGAAAAAACTATTTAGCATAAGAATATTCAATGGGAATGCTCTATAAAGTAAAACGGGTGAAATACTTTTAACAGCTGAGTAATAGGTAAAGAGATAGAAGGAATACCTAGAATAACTGTACGCAGAATGACTTACTTACATGGAATATTAAAAAATAATTATGGAATGAAATTTAACAAAAAGAAAACAAAAGTTATGCAGTAAAACTAACTCTGTCCAACTCAATATTAAGATCGAAAATAAACAAATAAGTCAAATACAACATTTCATATATCTTGGAAGCAATAAAACAGAGGATAGGCAGAGCAAAATAATTATAATCTGCAGGATAGCATAGGCGACAAATAGCTTTTTAAGACAAAAGTTATATATTAACTACTAATGTTAGCTTGGAGATAAAGAAGATATTCCTGAAAAGTTATACATGGAGTGTTGGACTTTTTAAATGTGAAACATTATCAATGAAAAAAAATGGTCTTGAAGTCTTTGAGACGTGATGCTTCAGAAAAATGCTTACGATATCGTGGACAGAGAGGATAACAAATGAGAAGGTATAAGATAAAATAAAAATGAAAACTATGGAAATGTATTCAGTCCAAAAAAAATAAGATAATAGGACACATTTTAAGAGATGAAAGCTTTTTAAAGAAAATAATTGAAGATGTTGAAGGCCACATAGCAACAGGAATACCAAAGGCAGAATTTGTGTTATAGATAATAAAAGAACTTGCAAAGACCTGAAAAAATTTTCTCATAATAGAGAAGTATGAGAGCAACAAATAGTTCTAGATTTAAAAAAAAAATGATTTTTAAGTATTAATGCAAAGTAAAAAATTTAAATAAGAATGGAAAAATTGTAAAAGTATGTATACTATTATACAAGAGAATGTTACTCTTCCCCAATGTCTTCAAATTTTATAAATAATTACTTTCGATCATAAGAAAAAATAACTGATAGCAGAATTTTAACACATAGTTTTTACTTACTTTTTATTACAATTATGTTTTTAAGAATCCAATTATAAAAACAAAAAATATTATATTTTAAAACACTTAGCCACATTAAAGAAAAAAACGTGTTATAACTTAAAACTAAATCTTAAAACATAATAAGAGATGCGATTTGACAAACAACAACCAAGGCACCAATATACGGTAGATAACAGTACGTTTGATACTATCGATATTATGTATCAATTTTTATTGCGATTCTTCGTAGCACGATGAAACTTTTGTAAATTTACCAATATTTTTTGATAATGACAATTCTTTGACGATCTTCAAATTAAAGTTATTTATTTTCAATAATACTTTGTTATGATTAATTATTTGTCTTTATGATAATATTTTTACAAATTTTATCCGATATTATTATTTGCTAATTGAAAAAAATATGTTAAAAATGATAATTATAATATGATTTTTCAAATTTTGTTTTAGTAAAGGATTGAATCTTTAAACTTCTTTAATTTTGATTCATGTGGGCTTCGCAAATCATAGACAAAACTAGAAGGCTAAAAAAATTTAAATTTAAACAAGTACAAAAGATATTATACGGGACTTTAAGTGTGGAAGACGGTGAAAAATATGAATCTCCTATTTCAGAATTGATCGAAAATAATAATAAAATTCTTGTAATTACGCGTGAACGTATTATGAAGTCTAACATGGAAAATTTAAATAGTACATTTAAAACTATATTTTTATAGTTAAAAAAGTTTAAAATTAGGTTTATTGTTATTCAACTTGTGTATAAGCCGCATAAGTAGCAGTGGCATACCTAAGATTTTTCAATGGAAAGTTCATATACAAAAAAATTTAGTAATCTTATTTTTAAGTCATTTTTTAATCAAAGGGAAGGGGTAATGACCACTTCTCTGTGTAGCTATTTTAGTCACACCTGGATATGAAACTGTTAGGCGGAATTTAAACAGAATTTTTGGAATTTTTATCATTTTCCCTCGCCTAAAAATATTTTTATATTATATTATATACCATTTTTCTGGATATTTGAAGAGATAATTTTTTTTCAGCTTCGATGAGAAAGTATTTTAGGTCTAGACTGCTAATATGATTTTCTCAGGTCTAGTGACATAACTAGTAAGAGATTTTAAAGTGACATTTTACTCCCCCTTCAAGAATTCTTATTAAAATAGTATCAAAATTTAGAAATGTGTACTTAAAAAAGGTTCTCAGAAATGATAAAGAATCAGCTTTTAATCTGAAAGGAACACACTTATAATACTTCGGTGGCTTTTGTAAGCCATGTTGTGTTGATGTTCGGGCTTTGTAAAGCATCGGTTTAATCAGGTTTTTCAACTAAACTTTTTTTGGGTTGTAAAAATATCACAGAGATCGCTAGGGTTGGATGAATTTAAAAGGTATTAATAAAGGGAGAAATCATTTTAGATTTACACAATAAAAATATCATAGAATTTCAAGTACACTAATGATGCTCCTGTATCATTATGAGAACGTATTGATTGGTACTTTTATTTCAATTTGATAATAAGTGAGAGTATTAATTTATTATTATTAACATTAACAATAAATTACAATAATTATAATTTATATACTATCCCTATCTAAAACTCACTAAACCAAGTACTAAATGTACGATTTTTAATTTGATTACTTCCAAATACAACTTTTAAGGGTTTCATTAAAAAGTTATAAAACATTTTTTCTTACAAAAGAAACATGGTAAACGAGAAAAGTGAAAATAACTTCTTCGTATTTCTCTAACAAATAAATCTGATAGTACTGATGGAAACATCACATTAATATTTGGTATTATAATATATGCTATCAACTTGTGAACATTACCAAGATACATTCTTCTCAAACAAATCGAAATCGTGGTTACCAGATATGTGGTAAAGTGATGTCACCAACCCACAACCAATCAAATAATCTACCTAAGCAGACAAATTTCTATCAAGTAAAGAATATTGTGAAAGATTCCATTATTTTAGAACGTTGTTGAGTATTTTATTATTATAGTATTATTTTAACTGTTATCCATATAGTTTGTCATTAACAATTTGAATACTAGTTTTTAAATACTCATGTGTATTTTAAAAAAAAAAATTGTTGTCTGATTTTATTCTTTTATGTAAAGACTAACCAAGTAGGTACAAATTATAATTAAATTATTAATTATTTGTAAATAATTAACTCAGATTTTTTCAGCTATATTTTTTCTTATAAGTTAGCATTGAATTAATTGTATATATGGCATAATAATAGATAGTCAAAATGACTGTGATGTCTCAAGAAGAAATGGTGGTTGGCATTAAAACTGTTGCTCAGGGATTAGAAGCTCTGAAAAATGAGTTGATTGCGTCCAATAATCCGTCAGGTCAAAATTTTACCCAACCAGAAGAAAAACAATTGATGCTCCAAAAAACATTGGATATGACTGAATTAGGTCTAGGAGAAGCTCAGGTAAAAGATTCTAAAAAATATTTATTTCTATTTATTATTACTAATCAATACAAAATAGTGAAACATTCATGAAACAGATGATTAGAAAAATCTAATTAACTTTTAGAAGTTAAATAAATTGTTATATATTAAAATTTTGAGTATAAAATCTGAAACCAGTTAGGTAAAAAGTAATGTGTATAGGCATGTGTTAGGTTTTCAATTAAAATATGTTATCTCGGTACCAAAAATAACTTGCTTTTGTATTATATGTTACTTAACTGTACTATAATAGTTATTTGAATTTTTAAATGTAGGCTCTTTCAAATAAAAATTATATATACGTACATTTTTTTTTTTTTTTTTTTAATACACAATCATACAGTATCCTTTTGTTAAAGTGCTTTTAAAAAATTAATTAAAATTATCATAATATTTAGGTAATGTTGGCATTAGCATCTCACCTTCAAAATGTTGAAGCGGAGAAACAAAAGTTAAGAACTCAAGTACGTAGGCTATGTCAAGAAAACGCATGGCTTCGTGATGAATTGGCAAACACTCAACAAAAATTGCAAGCATCAGAACAAGCTGTTGCATTATTAGATGAGCAAAATAAACATCTTGAATTCATGGCGTCTATTAGCAAATTTGATGCTGATAAGGTAATAATTACTACAAAAATCTACCAATATCAAAATATCTAATATCAATATCAAAATTANGTTAACTACTCAAATATTTTTTTATTAGCATCCTAATATATCAATAATCTTAGTTTGAAGCTATTTTTAAAGTTTTTTATGTAAAATAAAAATCAAATTAAAAATTTAATTTTATCAACATCGTTCTATTGTTATTATGCTTGATGTATGTTTATTTTTATGGTCTGATAATAACAACTTATATTAAATAAATGTTTAATTTAAGACAGTATATCCTAACCTTTTTGACTTCATGGCATAGTACTTTGTTTTACTATGTACAGAAGCAGTGCCAACTTAACCTCCCGACAAACAGTAAGTCTATATAAAATAATTTCACAGCACACTTATAAAAGTCAGACAGTATATAATTGCTTTATGATACATAAGTTAGAAAATAACTAATATAAAGTTTGTCAAAAAAATGCCTATTAATAAATATAATTTATCTTCATCAGATATAATCAAAATAATTTGGAAAAATTGTTGATCAATAACACATCTCATAAGAGTAACATTTTTTTTAATAACTGTGTATAGGTTGAATATTCTAAAAACATGTGTTGTTTATCATATTTACTTGCTCAACTCATTTTTTTGTATATACGAAAAATATATATGATATTTATTTAAAATAGTTGTGAACATAATAAGTCAAAAAAGAACTACATTTTTAATATTTTTTATTATATTTTAGACTGAAGATCAGACTGAAAACAAACAAGAAAAATCTAAAAATGATGATCCAGTGGTAGATTTATTTCCAGATGATGACAATGAAGAAAGAAACAGTAATTTAAAGTTTAATCATTATTATTACACTGGGAGTAAAAATAATAATTGTCATGCCATTGTTAAATAGTTACACGTATAAGCAGTTATTCTTATCATGCACAAAGTTAAAACATTTTTTCTCCTACCCCCTTAAATATATTGTTATGATGTATATCAACTTTCATGGAAGTGTACTAGAATGTGAATTAAAAGTGCTAGGTGGTATATTGGTTAGTCTCTACTACTAACTTTTGGGTCGTAGGTTTTAGTATGGTGCCTTTTTTTCACATGATTTCTGATACACTTTCGATAACCAACCATCAATCCCTGGTGACTATAGCACATTGAAAAGAACAATGACTATCTATTTAATGATTCTAAACCTGCAAAAATTAAGGCTAATATTACTACAAAAAAAAATGATAGAAACAGCGCTTAAATTGTTAGAAAGCAACATTGAATGAAATTAATGAATGCATTGTTAGTCTTTTGCAAGTAGCTAAAGTGTACTATTCAAAAATTATAAAATCAGTTATTTTTCAAATATATTCATTGTGAATTCTTGGTGAGTTTTGAGAGGATTTATCCTCCTAAAATTCACCAAACTTTGTTAATGATAAATGATAATGTGTTATTAAATATATATATATATATATAATTTTATAAAGTTAAATATTAAATAATAACTTGAAAAAATTTCTTTCTAATTTATTCTCTTATTTTATTATCATTTTTTCACTATTAAACATTATGTTACTATTATTATTTTAAGTTCATTTTGATTTGTTTTCCTTAGTTTCTTATTCTTATTTTATTTTTTAATAATTAAATTCAAGCATTGTCACCAACACCACCTTCACAATTTGCACAGCAAGTTAACGCTGGAGCAGGTTATGAAATTCCTGCTCGTTTAAGAACATTACATAACTTAGTAATACAATATGCATCTCAAGGCAGATATGAAGTTGCTGTACCTTTGTGCAAACAAGCTTTAGAAGATCTAGAAAAAACATCTGGTCATGATCACCCGGATGTTGCTACAATGTTAAATATTTTAGCACTTGTTTACAGGTAGATATCAGAATAAATAAAAAATTTCTTTGGTTTGTTTTAAGCAAAGTTAGGACATAAAGTTATTTCTATTCCTAGTTTAAGATTATCTTTTAGTATAGGAGTCGATTGTATCAGGGCTGGAGAGATTACAGCCTCTATGGACGTTTTTGTATCTCCAAAAATAAACTTTGTACTTTTAGGGTGGGACAAGGTAATGTAATGGAATTGCTCTCTTTTCAGACTTATATATTAAAGCACGTGACTAAAACCCTTATAGAATTTGTTTTCAAACTACACCCATGTAATCTGAATAAAGTTAAAGTCAGAAAACTATAGTCCTTGATAATATAATATTGCTAAAAATGATAAATTATACATAATTTTATTGAAATATACCCATATTAGCCATTACTTTCATCTGAATATAATAAAGTAACTGAAAAATCTAATTATTTCTTCACACATTTTTATCATGTTAAAGGAACAATTTTTATTGTCAAATATTTATATTGTTGTAAAAAGTAAGCTAATTATATAGATTTATATGTTCAAATGAATAGCAGAACTAAGTTAGAAAAAGTATGCCTTTGAATATTCCATCTACTTAATGTATTTTTGGATATCTCTAGAATTTTATTAATATTTTGACAATATGAAAAGTGTAATTGAATTTTTTGTTATTTTTAAGAGATCAAAATAAGTATAAAGATGCAGCCAATTTATTAAATGATGCATTAGCTATCCGAGAAAAAACCTTAGGCGAAAATCATCCTGCGGTAAGTTTTAATTAAAATTTTTATTATGAAATAAGCAAGTGTAAAAATGTTAGGATAATGTTTGTATTTTTCTTTAGAGAAACATAGTGCTTATATTATACGTTAGCTTTTATTTTGTTAAGTATATTATGTACAGAATGATTCTTTTAACGCTAGCCACTCAATTTTTCTTAAATAATAAGATTTTTGAAATTTTAATTTTGTTAGTTACATATGTATTTCCATTTATCTGTTATAATACAATTTGTAGGTCCATCCCTTATAACATAGGGATATCAATTATATTTTTTTTAAAGGCAACCTACTTGCTAGGTACACTAGCTTATAAAATAGAAATTGAGATAATTCAGCAAATGACTGGTCAATAACAATTTTTGAACCAGTACTTCAGAAGTTATTAACAAATTAAATTAATGACTGAAGGTCAGGACTGAGTACAGCATTTTTTATCACTATTCATTTCCTGGCTGTACTCTACCTCTCGCCAAAGTATGAAAATGAGAGTAACTATTGAAGTATTTGTCCAAAAGTTGTTATTGACCAGTCATTTTTTTAAGTTGAATGGATAAAAAAATTATAAGAACAAAATTGTACATTTTTAGCTTTGATGCGAAGCTGAAAAGGTATTAATTTTACCACAATGTGTTTTTTTTTTTTTGTCTGTTGCCATTTTTACTCGGCTCTCACTGACCGATTTTGATGAACAATTTGTCAAAAGATCAGAAATCGTATCTAGTTGAAATCATTACCCTTCAAAAAGGAAAAAAATTTCTCGTTCTCGTAAATGGGGGGATATCCAAATAAATTACAATTTTTAAAATTGGTATATTTATGTGAAATTTCTATGTAAAAATGGTTGCCTTAGTTTAAAAAGAATGCTATTTTTGTGTTAAAATTTTCGATTTTAAATTGTCAACTTTAAATTGCTATAACTTTTTGAATAATATATGTATCAACACAAATTTTTTTTTTCTAAATACATTATATATATACCTCTTTAATTTAACATACTTTTTATTTAAATAGGACAATTTTCCTTTATACAGTGGGCTTTCAAAACTTGAAAAATACGTATAAAAAGTAGAACTTTTTCAACTTTTGAAAATGTTCCGGAAATACTGCATTCTTTAAACATATGTCAAATTAAAGCTTACAATAAATACTATAAGTTCAAAAAAAAAAAATTGTCCCGACACCTTTTCTTCTATAGAAAAATAGCTGTTGAATTTAACGAAACTTATAATTTTTATGTAAAAATCACTGTTTAACATGAAATATTTTAATACTTAAAACTGCCATAACTTTTTGAAAAATGAAAAAATTAAAATAATTTTTTTGAAAATCTGACTCTAAACCTATTTAATCTAACAATTTTTGCACACAAGTTAAACTTTTTCAATGTTATTTTTTGAAAATATTCCGGAAATATTGACACTTATTTAATTTTAAATTAAAGCTTATATTATTATTTAGAATAAAGTTCATAAGACATAAATAGTTAAACTTATTTAAATTTTTTTGCTTTTTTAAAGTTGAAAAAGTAACTTTAAAATTTGAATTAGCTTAAATTGCTAATTTTATTATCGACGAAAGCGACGAACAGTTGTCAAATTGGTAACACTTGTGTCTTTCACGGTTGGGTACGAGGTTTGAATTTGCCTGTGGCAATTAATATTTTGCATTTTTTTTAAGTTAGAAAAATGTTCAAATCATTTGATTTTTATCTCATTTAGATTCATTAAATACTTCAATTCACATTTCACTAACACATTCACTTCAATAAATATTAAGGATCCCATCACTACAGTTTCCCCTCATGAGAAGAAATTTCTTATTATCTATTTCTTATTAATATTAATATTATTTTACAATGTGTTTTTTTTATGGCTGCAATTTATTTTTCCAATCCTCAATTAACCTACTTTTTTCAACGATATGTTAAATGATTATAATTCGTATTTAGTTGAAGATATTACCCTCAAATATTGAAAAAAAATCTCTTAATCAAATCAAAGTATTAAACTACAAAAGTAAATAATTTTACTTTGCAATTTATTTATTTTTTAACTCTATTTGTGTATGTTACTAGTAGTCTATAACATTACAAATTTTTGGAATGTTATAGACTGTTAATATTTCAAATTTTTTGGTAACATGTTGCTATATAAATCACTTTTAAAAACAATAATTTTTAGTTTCACCAGAATTTAACAATGGATTTTTACAATTATAATCAAAATTTATAACTCATTTAATTGAGTATAGCTTTTTAACAACTTTTTTTTCATTGGTTTTTTTAGTTAAAGTAAATCATTAAAATTAATTCAGTTCTGCATATTTCAATTGTAGAATCTTTTTAAACACCAAAAGTTAATTAGAAATGATTACTATGACTTCTATTTAAATGATCTGTTACGATAAAAATGCAAAAAATTCGAGCTTTACTAATAAATTTACTGTAAATATTATTTATAAAATTTCTTGAGTGCATATTAATCCTAACAATACCATATTTTTTATGGTTATAAATTCATTTTTTTTTTATTATAAACTTTTCGAACAATCTGTTAGAGCAACACTTTTTGATGTTATTATTATTATTGTTACTTTTAATTTATCTTTGCAGTATTTTAAATAGCAACTTTTAGTTAATATTTTGTTAAAACTTTTGTTTGTTTGGTTTACTACAAAACTATCTTTTTTCTCATTATTTATTTAAACCATTGTTCAGGAATATTTTCAGTGCATTTAATTTTTTGGGACCACTTTATATATATATTGAAATTTCAGACACACTAATTAAAATTTCTTGTAATATTTAGCATTAAAACTATATTAAATAATATCAGCCATAAGTGATCAATTTATCAAGGTAAATTTTAATGTAAAATAACATTCAGTACCTTGATAAATCAGAGACCTATTAAGCATCTCATAATTGATTCTGTTAATTCACTATATCCAGAGCTAGTAACTTTTATTTTCTGTTCAGTAACATAATTATCAATAGTAAGTATATTAGTTAGTTAGTATATTAGTATTTTGATATCATGTCTCTTTAATGTTTTCTCTATAGCTAATAGGTAATTCCAAAATTTTGTTTCCAATTTAATAAGTTTTGTTCAGTTAGTTTATTATTAGTTCACTGGTGTTCATTGTAATATGCATGCTTTATATGTGATCACCAACACAAGTTAATTCATTATTTTAAAAACTGATTAACTATAAATATTTAATATAACATATGACATTACATTTAATGTTTCAATATACATATAATATAACAACACGTAAATATATATATATATACAGGGTGATTTTTTTATCATAACCCACTCAATTACTTATAGAATAATAATAATTTAAACATTTTTTTTTTTTT
>NW_026099572.1:32593386-32596332 GCF_025091365.1 Daktulosphaira vitifoliae | reverse complement strand
TTAACTATGTAATACTTTTTAAGTTCATCCCTTATGCCTTGTAAGGGAGTCAACTTTGTTTTTTTAAATGGTAACACTTATTTTTAATTTAATAAAATGTTTGAGTTTTTAATTTAATAGTAAATGGCATTTGAATTTTTAATATAACTTAATTCGTTTATTAGATATAATCATTTAAAGTTTCAAATTTTTGAATTAATATACAGGTATAATACACAAGGGATTACAAATATNTGAATTAATATACAGGTATAATACACAAGGGATTAAAAAATACAGGTAGCTAATTGAATTTTTTATGACATCGATATTAGCAGGTACACAGCATTGTTATTATCAATGATAGTAAGGTACATTGTTGTGAGTTTATAAATACACTAACTGACAATACAAAAAGTATATCTATTGATAGTCATAATTGATAATAAACAATCCGTGACTGTGACAGCAATATCATAAAAAACCAATTAGCTACCTGTATTTGTAATCCCTTGTGTATTATACCTATATATTAACTCAAAAATTTGAAACTTTAAATGTTTATATCTAATAAACAAATTAAGTTTTATTAAAAATTCAAATGCCATTTACTATTGAATTAAAAACTCAAACATTTTATTAAATTAAAAATATGTGTTACCATTTAAAAAAACAAAGTTGACACCCTTACCAGGCATAAGGGATGAACTTAAAAAGTATTACATAGTTAATAATTCAAGAATAATGTGTGACTAAAGATAATAAAAAAAAAAAATGTTTAAATTATTATTATTCTATAAGTAATTAAGTGGGTTATGATAAAAAAATCACCCTGTATATTTATATGTATGTGTGTATCCATTTAACCAGAATAATTATTTTTAATTATCCTATTGTAATGAAGTTTAAAAATTCAGCTTAAAATATTTAATTCAATCTTGTGTTTTTTTATTTTTCGGACTTATCTTAATAGTACATGTCTTAAAAAAATTATAATAATCCATACATTTTTCAAAAAGTTATAGCATTATAAAGTTAAAAATATAAAAACAAATTGTTTTACAAAAATCATATTTTTTTTATTAACTTTGATGTTTTCACTGTGCCGACAAAATAAAGTCTGAAAATTTTTTTTTTTTAATACTAAAGTATATTGCATAAGTTTTAATTTAAGATATATATAAAAATGTCAGTATTTCCGGAACATTTAAAAAAATTAAGCTGAAAAAGTTCTACTTACTATATGCATTTTTTAGTTTTGAACCCCCCTGTATGTAAGGAAATGATCCGATTTAAAAAAGTATGTCAAATGAAAGATGTATATAAATAGTATTTATCATGAAAAAATTGTATTGATTCATACATTTAGTTATATAAATATAAAGTTAAAAATGTAAAATACAAAATCGAGAATTTTCACACAAAAATAGCATTTGTTAGCTATTTTTTACCGTGAAGACAAAATAAAGTCCGAAATTTTTATTTTCCATGATAAAGTATATTACATTAGCTTTAATTTAAGATATACACAAAAGTGTCAGACTTTTCGGAACACTTTCAAAATTTAATTTTTTGTGAAAAAGTTGTCATTTTAAATCCCCCCCTGTGGGCAAATAAAGTGTCAGATTTATAATATTTTTGCAATGTTTGAGGGTAATGTCTTCGACTAGATATGATTTGTGATCTTTTGACGTATCGTTGAAAGAAATCAGTTCGGTGAGAGCTGAGAAAAAGTAGTAACAAAAAAAAAACATAGTAAAACGAATACCTTTTCAGCTTCGCATCGAAGCTAAAAACAAAAAAAAATTAACTTAGGTAATTCAAAGGTCTAGTACAGCTTTAATTGGAAAATTTTAAATCAGTTTGAATAAATAATAAAAGAAGAAATAAACTTATGAAATTAATTAATTATACATTATCCATGAGCTTTTCAGGTTTTAGCTTCGATGTGAAGCTGAGAAGGTATTAATTTTACTATGATGTTTTTTTTTTGTGCCTTTTACCACTTTTTCTTAGCTTTTTTCAACTTTTTGAAAAATGTATGGATTGTTTNGTGCCTTTTACCACTTTTTCTTAGCTTTTTTCAACTTTTTGAAAAATGTATGGATTGTTTTAATTTTTTTAAGATAAGTACTATTTGTATTCTTCTTTTATGGGACATCCTTTTTTTTAAATTGGACAATTTCCCTTTATATATTATAAATATATATATATTCATAAATTACACTTATAAATCATAAAATTTGAAGATAGGAAATTTCGATTTACTTTATTACTGAATATTACCTTGCTACTCGTAGTATAAATTTACTTTATTACTGAATATTACCTTACTACTCGTGGTATACATTAAACCAATGTTCCTTATAATGTGAACATTTTAGATGATTATTAGTAAATATTTATTGAAGGTTAATACAACTTCACTGACAAAATAATGTGATAATGAAATGTTTATACATATACAAGGATTATATGATATATATTATTTTTTCACAATCAAAACCCCGGGTCCTCCCTGATGACTCTGTATCTTATTATTCTCTTAAGCCTTAGCTGACAGTTGTAGTCAGCTTGGTAGTATTCAAGACGTAAGGTTTTAGAGTCTGCAAAGGGCTTAGGTACACATAATAGTTTTATTAAGCTTTTATTGATTTAAGACTTCTAAGTATTATAGTCAGCTAGTATGTTTACATTATTAAAGAAAAAAATTCATTATTTGTTATTTCTTAATAGGTTGCAGCAACATTAAACAATTTAGCTGTTCTTTATGGGAAAAGAGGCAAGTATAAAGATGCTGAACCATTATGTAAACGAGCTTTAGAAATCAGAGAAGCAGTGTTAGGCAAGGGACATCCAGATGTTGCTAAACAGTTAAATAATTTAGCATTACTTTGTCAAAACCAGGTAATTTTAATTAATATATGTCAATGATTAAAAGTACAACATACATTAATAAAAAAAAAA
>NW_026099572.1:32580467-32593286 GCF_025091365.1 Daktulosphaira vitifoliae | reverse complement strand
AAAATAAATTGCATACTGTTTTTCGAGTTTCTACTTTCTTAATATCATTTACAGAATTTTTAGGTATCATTGTGCTCAATACTTCAAGAATATTATTGACACCTTTAATTTTTCCATTTATATCATCCTAAAAATATTTTTTTAAAAATAAATTTACATTAAATAAGTAGTAAATATCTAATATAAATATTTATACAGAGTGTTCATTAAATAAGAAAATTTTTTAAATACCTAATAATTAATGCAATATATAATAACACATTAATATTATTACATACCTGTGCTTTTCTATTTTGTTTTAATTCATCATTATAATGACCATTAGAATTATCTGATTTAAATTGATCATATTGAATTTGCAAGAATTCCAGCTCTTTTTTCAAACTCATTAATTTGGTAGTATAAGTTTCACGTTGCATCTCAAACATATTATCTTGAACATTTTTAGATTGAACATCTAGTATAAAATTTAACAATTTTTAAGAAATTAATTAAATAATTCATCAATTTAATTTAATTGTATGTTATTAATTTATTGAGTTTGATTTGAATTCTTAAAAATAACTTTTTTTAACTTGCTCTTTTTAGAATATTTTTTGAACTAGTTCCACAAATTGCACATCTCAGCACTATAATATCTTTTTAAATATAACACTTTAATTTTTTAAATTTAATTTCAATATGTAAAAAAAAAAAATTTACATTATGTAATATGAATAATATAATTGTTTATACCTGGAGTTATAGAGGTGACATTGGGAGGAGGTTTTGATATATCAATTACTTGTTTTAAATCACAATTGAATAAACCTTGATTTGAAGATTGGTAACTCTAATAAAATAAAATAATTATAAATTAGTATTAGATTAAAAAAGCAACCGTGAAACTGCAGTTTAATGAATAAATAAATAATAGTATTGAAATAAATAAATTATTTTATACCACAACTTGTTCTAAATTTGGGTGAACTTGATTAAATGGAATAGATTGTTTCTGTTCAAATTGTTGATACTGTGATCCATATTGTTGATAACTTGGTTGATACCACTGAGAATTTTGAGGCTATATGAAAAAACTTAGCATTAAGTGTTACATCAAATACTAATTAATAGTTACGGTTTAATGCTAACTGATTAAGATATGAAAAATGTGATTACTGACACTTTTTTCAAAAGTGTAATTGCTAATCCCGGGGACAGATTAGCCACTAAGATACCATTTTTACCTGAAAGCAGATTCTAACTTTTATTTAATGGATAAAGGTTTAAGTTATTTACCAAATTTTATTCAACTTGCTACTGTTTTAATTCTATCAAATGGTTTTTCCAAAAAAAGTATTAAGAATGAATAAGAAGTCCATAGGGTTCATAATATTATAATAATAAAGTTTAACCTCATAATATTGTGGTGAGGGTAAAGTTTTTGTTTTGTCCCCCTAGAAATAAGACTTTGGCTATGTCTGATTAGTGTTGCATTCAAATATTATCACACACATCCGTTTAGAAACTTTTAACTAATTTTTTAATACTTCACTTTTAGAGATAGTGGCTAAATATATTTAAATATAATTAAGCATAAAATTCATACAAATACCAGATTTAGGAAAACAATTAAACATAAAAACCAATAAAAAAATGTTTAATTCTACTATTAATATCAACAATTATAGTTTTTATGCAACTTACAACTATTGGATGTTGATATCCAGTAAACTGTGTTACTTGAGGTTGAGAAAAGTTATCAGTTGGTAAATATGAAGTAGATGTATTTGACATTCCTGTCCAGTGAGAACCATAACCTAACAAGTTTTCAGACCCTATTGTTGGAGGAAGTGATTCAGATATGTTTTTAGATATTTTAGAAATAGATGTTTGTGATATACTGCTAGGATTAGTAGATTTGCTAGATTTTTCAGTAAGTGATAGTGGTTGTGGTGTGTCACTTTTATCAGAATTTGTTATTGACATTGATCTATATTGTTTAGGTGAATTATCACATTCTGAATTAGAAGAACCTAGATCTTGTACATATATAGAGGATAAATTTTGATTTTTGTTTTTTTTTGAGTATAATTCTTTAATTTTTGGTGAAGATTTTGTCCAGTAGTCATCACTATCTTTAGAAGAAAATTCTTTTCTACCAGGAGTCTTTGGTGCTTTTGAAAAAGGTTCTTCTCGAATAGGAGAATCGTCCCAAGTATTTAAATATTGGGTTTTCTTTGCACTTTTAGAAGACTGTGAATTTTCCCAGTAATTATCATCATCTTTAGCAGAAAGTTCTAATCGACCAGGAGTTTTGGGAGCTCTAGAAGAAAAATTAGATCTCCCTGGTGTTTTTGGTTCTTTAGGAATATTTTCATTTTTTTTACCACTTTCGATCCAATACTCATCATCATCATTACCTGAATATTCAATTCTCCTAGGAGTTTTAGAATTTTTAGAAGCTTCTAATTTTTCAACAAAGTCATCAGAATCATTACTATTATCGGAAGTATTTCTAATGATTTTATTTTTATCTGAAAATTTGTTGTGTTCATCTGAAGTTTTTGGATGCCTTGATATAGATCTTCTTCTAGGTGATCTATGTTTTGAAGGAGAAGGACGCCTAGATCTACTTTTTGAACGTGAATGTGATCGGTATCGACTTGATGTATGAGAGCGTGAACGGTATCTACTATGTGAACGGCGTCTTTCAGGAGTCCGAGAGTAACGTCTTGAATTTCTAGTAGGAGAGTGATAGGGTCTCACTCGATATTGGCTTTGAGGAGAGTAAGGTCTTCCACGAGTACTTCTTTCCCAATAATTGTTTTGGTATGGTCTTCTTTGATCTCTAAAAGGATAATCTGATGAATGCTTATGATACTTAGCATCAGAGTAATATTCTTTTTTCTCTGAAGGTGAATTTCTTTCATTGTTATTATCATTATTCTCTTTGGAAGGTGATCGAGAGTTTTCTCTTGTTTTATGACGTTTATCAGATGGTGAGCTCCATGATTTTTCTTCGTGAGTACTACTTTTTTCATTGTCATCATAGCTTTCAAATTTTTCTCGAGGATCTGGTGTTCTACTACTAAGTATACTTCTACCTCGTGTTCTTCCACGATAATAACCTCTGATGAATGGTCGACCTCTAGATCTTCTTGATCCTCGATTTCCTCTTTCCATCTTAACAATATTTAACTTTAAATTATTAATGTGAATAAAATAAAAACAAAGTTGGATTTGACAGACTAAATAGCTTGGTTTAAAATAAATAGTCATGCTTTAGCAAGAACAAGTAAAAATGGGAGGAGCATAGAAGCATTTACAATATTGATTTGACATGGTCAAAATATAAAATTTTAATAGTAGGAGAATAAAATGACAGATAGATAGTAAGAGATTATGGACTAGACAAAAGAAATGAAAAACTTTGCCCTGAATTATATAAGAAATTGTAGAAATAATAAATGAAAGTAGAAAGTTTAAAAGGATATAGAAAGTCAATAAAACTACAAACTAATTAGAAATATCATTCAAAGTAAAGCAAAGGGGAAGCCAATGGAAAATGGTGAGATAACCAGTGTACCAATAGATAAAGAATTGGAAAAAGGAAGAAGTGACTTGGTTTTTGAGATTGTGAAAAAACTATTTAGCATAAGAATATTCAATGAGAATGCTCTATAAAGTAAAACGGGTGAAATACTTTTAACAGTTGAGTAATATGTAAAGAGATAGAAGGAATACCTAGAATAACTGTACGCAGGATGACTTACTTACATGGAATATTAAAAATAATTATGGAATGAAATTTAACAAAAAGAAAACAAAAGTTATGAAGTAAAACTAACTCTGTCCAACTCAATATTAAGATCGAAAATAAACAAATAAGTCAAATACAACATTTCATATATCTTAGAAGCAATAAAACAGAGGATAGGCAGAGCAAAATAATTATAATCTCCAGTATAGCATAGGCGACAAATAGCTTTTCAAGACAAAAGTTATATATTAACTACTAATGTTAGCTTGGAGATAAAGAAGATATTCCTGAAAAGTTATACATGGAGTGTTGGACTTTTTAAATGTGAAACATTATCAATGGAAAAAAATGGTCTTGAAGTCTTTGAGACGTGATGCTTCAGAAAAATGCTTAAGATATAGTGGACAGAGAGGATAACAAATGAGAAGGTATAAGATAAAATAAAAATGAAAACTATGGAAATGTATTCAGTCCAAAAAAAATAAGATAATAGGACACATTTTAAGAGATGAAAGTTTTTTAAAGAAAATAATTGAAGATGTTGAAGGCCACATAGCAACAAGAAAACCAAAGGCAGAATTCGTGTTATAGATAATAAAAGAACTTGCAAAGACCTAAAAAAATTTTCTCATAATAGAGAAGTATGAGAGCAACAAATAGTTCTAGATTTAAAAAAAAAAAATGATTTTTAAGTATTAAATGCAAAGTAAAAAATTTAAATAAGAATGGAAAAATTGTAAAAGTATGTATACTATTATACAAGAGAATGTTACTCTTTCCCAATGTCTTCAAATTTTATAAATAATTACTTTCGATCATAAGAAAAAATAACTGATAGCAGAATTTTAAACATAGTTATAAACAGTTTTTACTTACTTATTATTACGATTATGTTCTTAAGCAATCCAATAATAAAAACAAAAAATATTATGTTTTAAAACACTTAGCCACATTAAAGAAAAAAACGTGTTATAACTTAAAACTAAATCTTAAAACATAATAAGAGATGCGATTTGACAAACAACAACCTAGGCACCAATATACGGTAGATAACAGTACGTTTGATACTATCGATATTATGTATCAATTTTTTTTGCGATTTTTCGTAGCACGATGAAACTTTTGTAAATTTACCAATATTTTTTGATAATGACAATTCTTTGACGATCTTCAAATTAAAGTTATTTATTTTCAATAATACTTTGTTATGATTAATTATTTGTCTTTATGATAATATTTTTACAAATTTTATCCGATATTATTATTTGCTAATTGAAAAAAATATGTTAAAAATGATAATTATAATATGATTTTTCAAATTTTGTTTTAGTAAAGGATTGAATCTTTAAACTTCTTTAATTTTGATTCATGTGGGCTTCGCAAATCATAGACAAAACTAGAAGGCTAAAAAAATTTAAATTTAAACAAGTACAAAAGATATTATACGGGACTTTAAGTGAGGAAGACGGTGAAAAATATGAATCACGTATTTCAGAATTGGTCGAAAATAATAATAAAATTCTTGTAATTACGCGTGAACGTATTATGAAGTCTAACATGGAAAATTTAAATAGTTCATTTTTTTATAGTTAAAAAAGTTTAAAATTAGGTTTATTGTTATTCAACTTGTGTATAAGCCGCGTAAGTAGCAGTGGCATACCTAAGATTATTCAATGGAAAGTTCTTATACAAAAATATAGTAATCTTATTTTAAAGTGATTTTTTAATCCAAGGGAGGGGGTAATGACCGCTTCTCTGTGTAGATATTTTAGTCACACCTGGATATGAAACTATTAAGCTGAATTTAAACAGAATTTTTATAATTTTCCCTCGCCTAAAAATATTTTTATATTATATTATATACCATTTTTCTGGATATTTGAAGAGATAATTTTTTTTCAGCTTCGATGAGAAAGTATTTTAGGTCTAGACTGCTAATATGATTTTCTCAGGTCTAGTGACATAACTAGTAAGAGATTTTAAAGTGACATTTTACTCCCCCTTCAAGAATTCTTATTAAAATAGTATCAAAATTTAGAAATGTGTACTTAAAAAAGGTTCTCAGAAATGATAAAGAATCAGCTTTTAATCTGAAAGGAACACACTTATAATACTTCGGTGGCTTTTGTAAGCCATGTTGTGTTGATGTTCGGGCTTTGTAAAGCATCGGTTAAATCAGGTTTTTCAACTAAACTTTTTTTTGGGTTGTAAAAATATCACAGAGATTGCTGGGGTTGGATGAATTTAAAAGGTATTAATAGAGGGAGAAATCATTTTAGATTTAGACACTAAAAATATCATAGAATTTCAAGTACACTAATGATGCTCCTGTATCATTATGAGAACGTATTGATTGGTACTTTTATTTCAATTTGATAATAAGTGAGAGTATTAATTTATTATTATTGACATTAACAATAAATTACAATAATTATAATTTATATACTATCCCTATCTAAAACTAACTAAACCAAGTACTAAATGTACGATTTTTAATTTGATTATTTCCAAATATAACTTTTAAGGGTTTTATTAAAAAGTAATAAAACATTTTTTCTTACAAAAAAAAAAATGGTAAACTAGAAAAGCGAAAATAACTTCTTCGTATTTCTATAACAAATAAATCTGATAGTACTGATGGACACATCACATTAATATTTGGTATTATAATATATGCTATCAACTTGTGAACATTACCAAGATACATATTCTTCTCAAACAAATCGAAATCGTGGTTACCAGATATGTGGTAAAGTGATGTCACCAACCCACAACCAATCAAATAATCTACCTAAGCAGACAAATTTCTATCAAGTGAAGAATATTGTGAAAGATTCCATTATTTTAGAACGTTGTTGAGTATTTTATTATTATAGTATTATTTTAACTGTTATCCATATAGTTTGTCATTAATAATTTGAATACTATTTTTAAATACTAATGTGTATTTTAAAAAAAAAAATTGTTGTCTGATTTTATTCTTTTATGTAAAGACTAACCAAGTAGGTACAAATTATAATTAAATTATTAATTATTTGTAAATAATTAACTCAGATTTTTTCAACTATATTTTTTCTTATAAGTTAGCATTGAATTAATTGTATATATGACATAATAATAGATAGTCAAAATGACTGTGATGTCTCAAGAAGAAATGGTGGTTGGCATTAAAACTGTTGCTCAGGGATTAGAAGCTCTGAAAAATGAGTTGATTGCGTCCAATAATCCGTCAGGTCAAAATTTTACCCAACCAGAAGAAAAACAATTGATGCTCCAAAAAACATTGGATATGACTGAATTAGGTCTAGGAGAAGCTCAGGTAAAAGATTCTAAAAAATATTTATTTCTATTTATTATTACTAATCAATACAAAATTGTGAAACATTCATGAAACAGATGATTAGAAAAATCTAATTAACTTTTAGAAGTTAAATAAATTGTTATATATTAAAATTTTGAGTATAAAATCTGAAACCAGTTAGGTAAAAAGTAATGTGTACAGGCATGTGTTAGGTTTTCAATTAAAATATCTTATCTCGGTACCAAAAATAACTTGCTTTTGTATTATATGTTACTTAACTGTACTATAATAGTTATTTGAATTTTTTAATGTAGGCTCTTTCAAATAAAAATTATATATACGTACATTTTTTTTTTTTTTAATACACAATCATACAGTATCCTTTTGTTAAAGTGCTTTTAAAAAATTAATTAAAATTATCATAATATTTAGGTAATGTTGGCATTAGCATCTCACCTTCAAAATGTTGAAGCGGAGAAACAAAAGTTAAGAACTCAAGTACGTAGGCTATGTCAAGAAAACGCATGGCTTCGTGATGAATTGGCAAACACTCAACAGAAATTGCAAGCATCAGAACAAGCTGTTGCATTATTAGATGAGCAAAATAAACATCTTGAATTCATGGCGTCTATTAGCAAATTTGATGCTGATAAGGTAATAATTACTACAAAAATCTACCAATATCAAAATATCTAATATCAATATCAAAATTAACTACTTAAATATTTTTTTATTAGCATCCTAATAGATCAATAATCTTAGTTCGAAGCTATTTTTAAAGTTTTTTATGTAAAATAAAAATCAAATTAAAAACTTAATTTTATCAACATCGTTCTATTGTTATTATGCTTGATGTATGTTTATTTTTATGGTCTGATAATAACAACTTATATTAAATAAATGTTTAATTTAAGACAGTATATCCTAACCTTTTTGACTTCATGGCATAGTACTTTGTTTTACTATGTACAGAAGCAGTGCCATACTTAACCTCCCGACAAATAGTAAGTCTATATAAAATAATTTCATAGCACACTTATAAAAGTCAGACAGTATATAATTGCTTTATGATACATAAGTTAGAAAATAACTAATATAAAGTTTGTCAAAAAAGTGCCTATTAATAAATATAATTTATCTTCATCAGATATAATCAAAATAATTTGGAAAAATTGTTGATCAATAACACATCTCATAAGAGTAACATTTTTTTGAATAACTGTTTATAGGTTGAATATTCTAAAAACATGTGTAGTCTATCATATTTACTTGTTCAACTCATTTTTTTGTATATACGAAAAATATATGATATTTATTTAAAATAGTTGTGAACATAATAAGTCAAAAAAGAACTACATTTTTAATATTTTTTATTATATTTTAGACTGAAGATCAGACTGAAAACAAACAAGAAAAATCTAAAAATGATGATCCAGTGGTAGATTTATTTCCAGATGATGACAATGAAGAAAGAAACAGTAATTTAAAGTTTAATCATTATTATTACACTGGGAGTAAAAATAATAATTGTCATGCCATTGTTAAATAGTTACATGTATAAGCAGTTATTCTTATCATGCACAAAGTTAAAACATTTTTTCTCCTACCCCCTTAAATATATTGATATGATGTATATCAACTTTCATGGAAGTGTACGAGAATGTGAATTAAAAGTGCTAGGTGGTAGTCTCTATTATTGGTTAGTCTCTACTACTAACTTTTTTAGTATAAGGTTTTAGTATAGTGCCTTTTTTTCACATGATTTCTGATACACTTTCGATGACCAACCATCAATCCCTGATGACTATAGCACATTGAAAAGAACAATGACTATCTATTTAATGATTCTAAATCTGCAAAAATTAAGGCTAATATTACTACAAAAAAATGATAGAAACAGCGCTTAAATTGTTAGGAAGCAACATGAATGAAATAAATGAATGCATTGTTAGTCTTTTGCAAGTAGCTAAAGTAGTACACTTATAATTTTTGAATAGTACATTCAAAAATTATAAAATCAGTTATTTTTCAAATACATTCATTGTGAATTCTTGGCGAGTTTTGAGAGGATTTATCCTCCTAAAATTTACAAAACTTTGTTAATGATAAGTGATAATGTGTTATTAAATCTATATATATAATGTTATAAAGTTAAATATTAAATAATAACTTGAAAAAATTTCTTTCTAATTTATTCTCTTATTTTATTATCATTTTTTCACTATTATACATTATGTTACTATTATTATTTTAAGTTCATTTTGATTTGTTTTCCTTAGTTTCTTATTCTTATTTTATTTTTTAATAATTAAATTCAAGCATTGTCACCAACACCACCTTCACAATTTGCACAGCAAGTTAACGCTGGAGCAGGTTATGAAATTCCTGCTCGTTTAAGAACATTACATAACTTAGTAATACAATATGCATCTCAAGGCAGATATGAAGTTGCTGTACCTTTGTGCAAACAAGCTTTAGAAGATCTAGAAAAAACATCTGGACATGATCACCCGGATGTTGCTACAATGTTAAATATTTTAGCACTTGTTTACAGGTAGATATCAGAATAAATAAAAAAAATTTTTGGTTTGTTTTAAGCAAAGTTAGGACACAAAGTTATTTCTATTCCTAGTTTAAGATTATCTTATAGTATAGGAGTTGATTGCATCAGGGCTGGATAGATTACAGCCTCTATGGACACTTTTGTATCTCCAAAAATAAACTTTGTACTTTTAGGGTGGGACAAGGTAATGTAATGGAATTGCTCTCTTTTCAGACTTATATATTAAAGCATGTGACTAAAACCCTTATAGAATTTGTTTTCAANTGTGACTAATACCCTTATAGAATTTGTTTTCAAACAACACCCATGTAATCTGAATAAAGTTAAAGTCAGGAAACTATAGTCCTTGATAATATAATATTGCTAAAAATTATAAATTATACATAATTTTATTGAAATATACCCATATTAGCCATTACTTTCATCTGAATATAATAAAATAACTGAAAAATCTAATTATTTCTTCACACATTTTTATCACGTTAAAGGAACAATTTTTATTGTCAAATATTTATATTGTTGTAAAAAGTAAGCTAATTATATAGATTTATATGTTCAAATGAATAGCAGAACTAAGTTAGAAAAAGTATGCCTTTGAATATTCCATCTACTTAATGTATTTTTGGATATCTCTAGAATTTTATTAATATTTTGACAATATGAAAAGTGTAATTGAATTTTTTGTTATTTTTAAGAGATCAAAATAAGTATAAAGATGCAGCCAATTTATTAAATGATGCATTAGCTATCCGAGAAAAAACCTTAGGCGAAAATCATCCTGCGGTAAGTTTTAATTAAAATTTTTATTATGAAATAAGCAAGTGTAAAAATGTTAGGATAATGTTTGTATTTTTCTTTAGAGAAACATAGTGCTTATATTATACGTTAGCTTTTATTTTGTTAAGTATATTATGTACAGAATGATTCTTTTAACGCTAGCCACTCAATTTTTCTTAAATAATAAGATTTTTGAAATTTTAATTTTGTTAGTTACATATGTATTTCCATTTATCTGTTATAATACAATTTGTAGGTCCATCCCTTATAACATAGGGATATCAATTATATTTTTTTAAAAGGCAACCTACTTATTAAACTAGCTTATAAAATAGAAATTGAGATAATTCAGCAAATGACTGGTCAATAACAATTTTTGAACCAGTACTTCAGGAGTTATTAACAAATTAAATTAATGACTGAAGGTCAGGACTGAGTACAGCATTTTTTATCACTATTCATTTCCTGGCTGTACTCTTCCTCTCGCTAAAGTATGAAAATGAGAGTAACTATTGAAGTATTTGTCCAAAAGTTGTTATTGACCAGTCATTTTTTTAAGTTGAATGGATAAAAAAATTATAAGAACAAAATTGTACATTTTTAGCTTTGATGCGAAGCTGAAAAGGTATTAATTTTATCACAATGTGTTTTTTTTTTGTCTGTTGCCATTTTTACTTGGCTCTCTCTGACCGATTTTGATGAACAATTGGTCAAAAGATCAGAAATCGTATCTAGTTGAAAACATTACACTTCAAAAAGGAAAAAAATTTCTCATTCTCGTAAATGGGGGGATATCCAAATAAATTACAATTTTTAAAATTGGTATATTTATGTAAAATTTCTATGTAAAAATGGTTGTCTTAGTTAAAAAAAATGCTATTTTTGTGTTAAAATTTTCGATTTTAAATTTTCAACTTTAAATTGCTATTACTTTTTGAATAATATATGTATCAACACATTTTTTTTTTTTTCTAAATACATTATATATACCTCTTTAATTTAACATACTTTTTATTTAAATAGGACAATTTTCCTTTATACGGGGGGCTTTCAAAACTTGAAAAATACGTATAAAAAGTAGAACTTTTTCAACTTAACTTTTGAAAATGTTCCGGAAATTTACTGCATTCTTTAAACATATGTCAAATTAAAGCTTACAATTAATACTATAAGTTCAAAAAAAAAAATTGTCCCGACACTTTTTCTTTTATAGAAAAATAGCTTTTGAATTTAACGAAACTTATAATTTTTATGTAAAAATCACTGTTTAACATGAAATATTTTTATACTTAAAACTGCCATAACTTTTTGAAAAATGAACAAATTAAAATAATTTTTTTCAAAATCTGACTAAACCTATTTAATCTAACAATTTTTGCACATAAGTTAAACTTTTTCAATGTTATATTATTAGAATATTATTAGAAATTATTACTATGACGTCTATTTAAATGATCTGTTACGATAAAAATGCAAAAAATTTGAGCTTTACTAATAAATTTACTGTAAATATTATTTATAAAATTTCTTGAGTGCATATTAATCCTAACAATACCATATTTTTTTTGGTAATAAATTCTTTTTTTTTTTTATTATAAACTTTTCGAACAATCTGCTAGAGCAACACTTTTTGATGTTATTATTATTATTGTTACTTTTAATTTATCTTTGCAGTATTTTAAATAGCTACTTTTGTAACTTTTAGTTAATATTTTGTTAAAACTTTTGTTTGTTTGGTTTACTACAAAACTATCTTCTTTCTCATTATTTATTTAAACCATTGTTCAGGAATATTTTCAGTGCATTTAATTTTTTGGGACCATTTTATATATATATTGAAATTTCAGACACTAATTAAAATTTCTTGTAATATTTAGCATTAAAACTATATTAAATAATATCAGCCATAAGTGATCAATTTATCAAGGTAAATTTTAATGTAAAATAACATTCAGTACCTTGATAAATCAGAGACTTATTAAGCATCTCATAATTGATTCTGTTAATTCACTATATCCAGAGCTAGTAACTTTTATTTTCTGTTCAGTAACATAATTATCAATAGTAAGTATATTAGTTAGTTAGTATATTAGTATTTTGATATCATGTCTCTTTAATGTTTTCTCTATAGCTAATAGGTAATTCCAAAATTTTGTTTCCAATTTAATAAGTTTTGTTCAGTTAGTTTATTATTAGTTCACTGGTGGTCATTGTAATATGCATGCTTTATATGTGATCACCAACACAAGTTAATTCATTATTTTAAAAACTGATTAACTATAAATATTTAATATAACATATGACATTACATTTAATGTTTCAATATACATATAATATAACAACACGTAAATATATATATATATACAGGGTGATTTTTTTATCATAACCCACTCAATTACTTATAGAATAATAATAATTTAAACATTTTTTTTTTTT
>NW_026099572.1:32545132-32579448 GCF_025091365.1 Daktulosphaira vitifoliae | reverse complement strand
ATATATATATATTCATAAATTACACTTATAAATCATAAAATTTGAAGATAGGAAATTTCGATTTACTTTATTACTGAATATTACCTTGCTACTCGTAGTATACATTAAACCAATGTTCTTTATAATGTGAACATATTAGATGATTATTAGTAAATATTTATTGAAGGTTAATACAACTTCACAGACAAAATAATGTGATAATGAAATGTTTATACATATACAAGGATTATATGATATATATTATTTTTTCACAATCAAAACCCCTGGTCCTCCCTGATGACTCTGTATCTTATTATTCTCTTAAGCCTTAGCTGACAGTTGTAGTCAGCTTAGTAGTATTCAAGACGTAAGGTTTTAGAGTCTGCAAAGGGCTTAGGTACACATAATAGTTTTATTAAGCTTTTATTGATTTAAGACTTCTAAGTATTATAGTCAGCTAGTATGTTTACATTATTAAAAAAAAAAAATCATTATTTGTTATTTCTTAATAGGTTGCAGCAACATTAAACAATTTAGCTGTTCTTTATGGGAAAAGAGGCAAGTATAAAGATGCTGAACCATTATGTAAACGAGCTTTAGAAATCAGAGAAGCAGTGTTAGGCAAGGGACATCCAGATGTTGCTAAACAGTTAAATAATTTAGCATTACTTTGTCAAAACCAGGTAATTTTAATTAATATATGTCAATGATTAAAAGTACAACATACATTAATAAAAAAAAAATGTAATATTATTTTATTTAACTATAGACATTTTGGTCACTGTTATACTTTGTAGTATTACATATTTACTGTTAATAAAAATGTTGAAATTTAATTTGTACCCATTTATAATCAAGTTATTGTTTTGTAATAAATTTAAAGATTTTTATTCTTTGAAAATTTCATTTAATATTTTTGTAAAATTTTATGCTACTCAAGTCGAACTATCAAAGTTAGTCTATTTGTTATTAAAATGTAACTCTTATTTTGATGTTTTTTTTTGTGGTTAAGAAATGCAAAACTATAATTATAACGTAACCCACTCCTCACCTATAGTCTATATTTAAATAAAAATGTTAATAACTTTAGAAATACTGGTTCAAAAGTTGTTATTGATCAGTAACTATTTTTATTTTGGATAATTTTCTGTTGAATGAGTTACTAGTTAAATAAGTATGTTATTAACAAAAACAGAAAATGTTTATATCTTTATAAGGGAAAAGGGTAAGAATTTAAAATATGCATCGGTCTAAAAGATTAATCATTCATTCACATAAATAAGATAATGTAATAAAATTGTTTTTTAATATCTTCAAGATATATTTTAGTATTATAAAAAAAAATTTTTATATATTATTAAAAATATTACAATTATTAATTATCATAAATAACATTTTTGTAAGAAATTTTATGTTTTATTACAGGGTAAATATGAAGAAGTTGAGCGTTATTACCAAAGAGCCTTNTGTTTTATTACAGGGTAAATATGAAGAAGTTGAGCGTTATTACCAAAGAGCCTTAGAAATATATGAAAAAAAACTAGGTCCTGATGATCCAAATGTTGCAAAAACAAAAAATAATTTAGCATCATGTTACTTAAAACAAGGTAAATACAAGGAAGCTGAAATTCTCTACAAGCAAGTTTTGACCAGAGCTCATGAAAGAGAGTTTGGAACAATTGATGGCAAGTAAAATACTTTTGTTACTTTTTTTTACTGACAATAGTAGTTTTGATTTAAATACTTTTTTTTTTGTTTATTTTAAAAATACTTAAAAAAAATTGCATGTAAATGTACAACTTATTCAAGCATTAAATTTTTATGGATTTGAGGGTAAATGTGAATTTACATTTTTTTATTAGGTGATGAAAAGGAATGGGCAACAATGGCTAATAATAATAATTCTAAAATATAAAATTATGTTATTAATTATATAAGTTATAAAATTGGTTACTGGGTAAATAACGCACATTCCTATTAATTTTTTTATTTTTTCAATCTATAGAAAAATGTTACTTAGAGATCTTTATTATTTATTTATAATTTTTTTTTTTTTTTGTACTAGATTAGCAATTTGCACTTGCTATTATGTTAGTTATTAGTTATATTTTTAACTGCATTAGTAGTTAATTTAGTACTGATTTATGCTTGTTATTTTTGGGAGTTAACAATGAGGCAATTGAAATTAAATAATTACTTTTTTTAATTAGTTTTTCATAAAACATGATTATATGTTGACATTTTAAGATAATTTAATTATGTTATGGTTTAGAATCTCTATCAATTACCAAAGAAATATTTTGTTTAATTACAATTATGGATAACCTATATATTTGAGTATACATTTTATTTAAATATATATAGAATTTATTTGATTATATTTATGAAAATAATTATTTAAATAACCTTTTAAATTTAATATAATATTGTTTGCAATATATAATATTTTATATAATGAATAAATTATCATATTTTAAGAAATGTTAAATTATCATAGCTATGAATTTGACCTGTAAAATAATGTTGATTGCTAAAATATCTGATTAAATAAAAAATGTAACTAATATCTAAATAAAGATTTATTTTATACACAAATAATTTGATTTTAATGAATTTCAGAAATATATATTACAAACTAAACTATTAAAATCGTTTTTAACTACAACATTTTTTTAATATATATATAAAACATTATGCTATGGTTCGCAGTGTTATTAAAAGCATTATTAAAATTTTTATTCATTTTTGACATTACTGATTTTTAATTATATTTTTATCAGTTATAAATGTTCCTGTGTTGTGTAGTATTCAAATATATTTATATTTAAAATATTTATACTAATACTTAATACTACTACAACAACTTTAATTATATATACTGTATTATTGTGTTTCAATATTTTAAATAAAATAAATATTTTTTGCTTAAAATTTTATTGCAAATAAGTTTTTTTTTTATTTTTATACCAAATATTGCATGATAATTAGTTATGTTTAATATAACTTACTAATGTTTTATATATTTATCATTAAAAAAATTATTTAATTCTATAATTTTTTTAATCATAAGCTATTTTATGTATTTATTCAAAAAAATTTTATGATGGTGTGATATTATTTAGAGCTTACTTTTTTTTGAAAAATATTATAGTATTTTTGCCAAAACAATGATGCTTTTTCATGATTGAAATTAAATCTTTATTTCTATCATGTGTAGTAGAGCTTTTGTTATTTTTTTTACATTTTATAGTTTATTTAATTAATTTATATTGTGAAGTATTTATTATTTCTTTTTAAATACACTTTTACATTTAAGTTAAAAGAAAACAAATAGTTTGTCATTGGATAGTTAAGTCAAATTCATCATATTCAATTAATTTATTTTTTATGTTGGAATTTTCTTACTGAAATATTTATTCCTATAAGTAGGTTAGTTATTCTTGTATTATACTTTTATTTTGTTAAATCACATTTATTATTATGTAAAAATGTTTTTTGGTGTTTTGAAAAGTTATTCTGTTTGATATGTCTAACGTAAAACATAAGAAACGTCCAAATATATTGTTAAAATGAAAAAAGAAGAATTAAATGATAATTTTAATTTTTTAATACGTATTAAAAATAGTTTAAAAGTTATCATATATTAATTTTTAAAAAAAATTGTTATAATTTTATTTTATTTTTTATGAGATACAATCTTAAATGCACCCATATATGATCAGTAATATCTCTTAATGCTATTCATTCACAATATGTTTTATTATGAAATATTAATTAATATGTTGCAAAGATTTGGGTGATTGAGTGAGTTTTATTGATGTGTTTGTAATTTTTTTATGAATTGAGGAGACTATTTAACTACAATTTATTTTTTTAATTTTGTTGTATATCTGTGTATAACCAGGTTATAATATTGTAGTATTACAGAAATGATATTATTTGTCATTTGATATTATAAGTCATCAAAAATATTAAACTATTTCAGTGTTTAATAATATTTTTAAAAGTATAATGAAACATTAAGATGTTCCTTGGTGTATAAACCTTCTATGGACAAAGAATAAATTATATACTTCATAATTTCAAAATATTTGGTTTCTATTTTTTTTAAAAAAATTTTCACATTAAGCAATGATAAATTTAAAAAGACTAATTTCTGTAAATTTTTACTGAAATTCTAAATTTCATGTTTGGTAATCATTTTGAGTTAAAACATAGTTATTTATCTTTCTTATTTATTATGAATAGCTATGCTAAAAATACAATGTTTTAATTATAAATATAAATCATATGTAATTATACCTAAAGCTGTTCCTAAATGAACAAAATTGATGTATTATTTCAGGCGACAACAAACCTATTTGGCAGGTTGCTGAAGAAAGAGAAGAGAATAAAAACAAAAATAGTGGTACAGCTCCTTATACAGAATATGGTGGTTGGCATAAGGCTGCTAAAGTTGACTCACCCACAGTAACTACCACCCTTAAAAATTTAGGAGCTCTGTATAGAAGACAAGGAAAATATGAAGCAGCTGAAACATTAGAAGATTGTGCTTTAAGATCTCGAAAAGAAGTATGAATTTATATATTTATCATTATATAAATGTTATTGACTGATATTGTAGTAATTAATAAATATTTGTAAATAACTTATAGGCTTTTGATATTGTAAAACAAGCTAAAGTTGCACAAATTCTTAGTGGTTCAAATAATAATGTAAACAATAGTGATAGAAGGAATCGATCAAGTAGATTGATTGATTCTAGAGAATCTTTAGATTATGACACTAGTTCCCCTGGAACTAAAATGGACGAGGTTTGTATGCATGAAGAAATATTTAAATACTTTATATTTTAATAATTTTACAACAGTTTTTCAGAAGAAATATTTTATAGATGTATAGATTAATTTGTGATGAATATTTTCAATGATAATGAAAAAATATTTAAATGATGGTAGAACTGTTTTTTTTAATTTAATATTATTTGTTTTATTTCGAAACTTCTTTATTAACTATGCCCTATAATTTTTAATATCCTAAAGTTTATAATTTTGAGTGGGACAATTATAAGATTATTGATTATATTTGTTATGACAGAGCGGGACTGACTTGGGCAAACAAGGCGGCCTGAAAACAAAGCTCTTCAGTGCTCTAGGTCTGAACAATTCCTCTTCTACCTGATTTTATTTGTCCAGAAAGATTTTATCGAGGCTGTGGCTGTGGGACTTTATGCATTAAAAATTTCATATTTTATCTATTATTATTAGTTTTATTATTCTTACATTAAAAAGTATTATATATATATGTATATATATATAACAATATATATTATTTATTTTGTAAAGCTTTATTGCTTTTTCTATAATAAAAATTTTTATTGTAAATATTCAAAATATTATTTTAAGTAATGAAGTTGATCAATTAGAAAACCAATTACAAATTTAATTTTGAATTATATCTATTGTAGAATTGAGAGATTAAACATTTAATTTGATAGTTTTATTATTTTTTCCTTTATTTGTGGTTAACAAATAGAAAATGCCTCCCTACTTTTCCAAGTCTTTTGGCATTAGACAACAAAGAAAATGAATTTATTTAAAAATAGATTAAAAAATAAAGAATGTTTTCTAAATACATTGATTGTTATCTACTGAACTAATTAATTTATCATTATTATATATTATATCTAAGTGAATGTTTCATTTAGGAAATACTATTACACTTGAAATTATAGTTTTTGTAATAATACATGTTCAANTGATTGTTATCTACTGAACTAATTAATTTATCATTATTATATATTATATCTAAGTAAATGTTTCATTTAGGAAATACTATTACACTTGAAATTATAGTTTTTGTAATAATACATGTTCAAAATAGTTGTGTTTGTGTTTACAGAAATCTGGAACAGATGGTCAACAGAAGTAGAATTAAAACAAAATTATTATTATCTACTTACTTTCCACTACATAATTTTATTCTACTATGGCATACCAGTGTTCATCTTACGATCACATACATGGATCATCAAATGATTTTTTATAAAAAGTGCAATAATAAGAATTATTTTGAACAAAAATTTGATTAATGTTGAACAATTAATTATTGAATACATTTTTATACAATTAAAAAAAATTAAATGTATCACAATTAATTTAACTTTGTTAGGGAGTAGTAAGCATAATTTATTTTATAAATTATTGAATATGCTTTAATGAGCATAGGTTAATTAAATTTTTTCTCTTAGATATACATATTTTAATCACAATTAACAGTAACAACTAGTAAATCATTCTAGACCTAAGTACTAAGTATTTATGCAAGCCCAAAAAACATTTTTATTATTTACTTAATTAACTTTACTTAGATTTTATACTAGTTTAACAATATTTAGAAATAAAACCGATTATTCCTTATTAAATAATTTATGTAGGCTCAGAAAAAGTATAAATATGTGTGTGTATATCTAAGTATATATTATGAAAATCAGTCTATAAATTCCTATCAAAATCTAATTTTGGATTTTATTTTTCTATTGATTAATGATGAATTTTATAAATTAAATGCTTCTGTGACAACTGTTTTATTTACATCGTTTTTAAATATTTTCAAAACAAATAAATACATATGTATTATGGATTTTTATTCTAGTTGTAATATAATAATTTCATATTCTAAATGTGATTTAATTATTATTCTTTTACATTTGTTAAAATTAGAATAATATTTANATATAATAATTTCATATTCAAAATGTGATTTAATTATTATTCTTTTACATTTGTTTAAACTAGAATAATATTTATTTAAAAATTCCTTTTTCTTTATTATTTTAAAATGTGAATACTTTTTAAGTTTAAAATTTTTTTTTTTACATAAATTTTAAAACTAGTGCACGGTAACAATTATAAATTATTTACTAATATAAAGATTACTTTTAAAATATGAAAAACATTTTTCAATATATAATTATATATATATTTATTAATCAATTTTTTACCAGTTTTAACATTCCACTTAGACTATATTATTTAATAAGGTTGTGTATTTTAATTTATGTAATTCACAATGTAATGCTACTAAGTTTATAAATACTATTACGTTTATTATTGTTTTTGTAGAAAGTATGTAACAACTTCCAGATATAGTTTTATTATTAAATGATAAATACCTATTAGTAATTCAACATTATTTTGTTATGTAATTAATTTGGTTAGCATTTTATAAAAAAACATCACAAGAATTGCATAAAATAATATGCACGATTATAGTGTATTTTAAGTTAATATTTTTTTGCAATTGCTTCAATAAATAAATATATTTTTGCTTTACCATAATTAAAAATATGAACTAGATTATACCCAGTGGCTATTTGTATATAGTTATTATTAAAAGTCAATTTCAAAAACTGATAATATAATTAATGATAATTAAGTTTTTATTAAGAGAAAAATTTTCTATTACTCATTAACTATTACTTTTTTTAACAAATCCACTGTTTTTGTTGTTTATGTCGCCTTTTTTTAATACAAATAATAATAAATTGCTAATCTTTATTATCATTATGTCTTAGAATTGAATAAATAATATATACAATAGAATTAATAAGTTAATAAATACTAAGCACACTTAATTGTGATTTCAGAAATAAAATTTACAGAATAATTATTCCATTTTGTCAACAGTATGTTTAACTTATAAATAAGTAATACTTATAAATAATTCAAGGAATAAATCATTTTATTATTAAAATGTTTGATATCTAAATATATACAACTTAATCTAAGTATAAAAAAGTATGATGGTAGTTAAATACATTTTATCTTAAAGAGAAGTGAAATAATTCTGTATATTTTAAGTTGTATTTTTTAACTATTATTTTTTAAACTTAACAATAATAGTTAATTGTATAACATCAAAAAGACATGTGTATTTAACTTTATATATATATAAAAAAAAAAAAATGTAATGATCAAGTACAAATAATAGCATTATCTAGATCCTATTAGTACATTAAAAATAGTACAATCTAGGATCATTCGACACGATAATTACTGATACATTAACCTAAATCAATGTTGGATAGTTGTATGTTTTGTTGCTCATTTCTAGCCATAAAATATGATGTATCATCTATACTACCAGGAGTTGGAACAAATGGAGGAACTTCATATAAAAGGTTGTCCCAATTAATGTCAGAGAAAAGATTAGTAGAGGATCTAATGGTGGATCCCGACAATCTTTCATTTTGGTCCATAGCCATAAGACCATTAATAGCTTCCATTGCTTCTCTAGACAAAGTCTGATCTCCTGATGGCCATTCTAATTCTATATTCATTAATTGTTTTATGAGAACAATATAGTTTCATTTATATTTTATTCATAAAATATTTCCTTATTAAAAATGTAAAAGTCAGTATTTTAACTTAAATACTGTCGTCTTAATAAGAAATAAAAATTTCTATACATATAAAATGACAAATTAACATATTAAAAAATAATAATAAACAAGACCAAAAGTAATGTTCTACACTAATCAAACTATATATACAATTTATTTACCACGTCGTAAAATATCTTCAAATATTTCTTGAACTGTATCTCCTTCAAATGGAACAACGCCAGTCATAAATTCATACAAGCACACTCCCAATGCCCACCAATCAACTCCAGATCCTTAAATTTTTTTTTACTAGGTATTATAAATAATTTACTTGTAGGACAGCATTGCTACAAATTTTTTTAATTCTCTAACTATTACATGTTTTTTTAGAGAATTGTTAAAAATTTCTATACTTAAACATGTGGACATAATTTGGTCATTTGTTGAAGGGGTGGTGAATTCAAATTATTTATTTTTTATCAATTTTATTAAAAAATGTACACTGTATTAAGCAACATCAATTAATGTTATTTCCATAGGCAGTTAAGTTATTTTTTAAATTGTAATTTGAATTTTAAAATTCCTGATAATCACCAAATAAAAATATTTCACAAATTGATTTTTTGACTTGACCATCTTCTCATAAAACTGTCCATTTATAAAGAAAAGTTTAAACAACCCTCTATTTTGAAAATGATGTTATGTGTGAAATTCAGTTTTTCATGCAAACAAAAATATTATTTTATATAATAAATTAATAGATAGTAATAACTTATCTACAGAAAACATTGATTTTAATCAAGACATAGTTTCATATCTTGATATACATATTTACCATGTTCCATTCCTTGAATTAATTCTGGTGCTAAATAATAAGGCGTTCCTAATATTCTACCATCACTTGCCCTTTTACCTTTCCTCAATGATTTAGGTGTTCTATAAGGAGTGAGTTTTGGCAAAAAAGGTGTTGCAATAGGACTCATTATGAGTTCATCCTAAATATGAATAAAAAAATAATGTACTTATCATTTTTAATTTAAAAAAATAATTGTGATTTTTAATAATACCATGTGAGTTCGTTTAATGAAAGATGGAGAATGAGTTGGTGTAGGTAAACAGAACCTAGTGTTTTTTAAATTTTTTGGTGTATCCCCATATGAACGTTTTCGAGAACATTGAACTGGTGTTGAAATAGCAACTCGACCACTACTTAATCGTTCATCAACTCTTTAAAATAAATTATATATCAATAGTGCAGTGTGAATAAATATCTAAGAATAAAACTAACTTCAATTTCATAGCACTTTTTACTGCTGAATTTGGAGTATTTGGTGTAATATGGGATAGATCCACTTGTTTTATTTGTTGTGTGAGACCACAACTATTCATTGTATTATTTTCTAAATCACGAAGTGGTAATATTCTTCTTCTATAACGTCTAAGTGAATCTGTTCTTGATTTAAACCTTTTACTGAAATATTAAATAAATATTCAATTTTTTATAGTTTATATGACCACAAAAAAAATTTATGATACCTTTATATTTGTATTAATTTTTTATTAAAAAAAATAATAATTAAGATTACCATTCACCTAAGATTTGTAGTTGAGCAAGGAGTATCATGAGGTTTATCCTGTATTTTACTACATCCACATTCAGTACCAATGCTGCAATTTTGACAAGTAAAAAATGTAGTTCCTTCTAATGTGTTATTGGCTGATTGAAATGGTACAATACCAGACACATGACTACTATTATAATCATCATCATCTTGATCCATATTAAGTTTCATCATACTGCTATTATTACTACTATAATGAGTTTTTTCGTTTGACCCCTAGTAAAATTAGTGTTTTTAAAAATATTTAATCTTTGGAGAAAGATTAAATTAACTTACAAAGGAAAAATGAGATGTTAAAGAGAGTAATTGACCAGGTGTTCTTGTAGGTACATTTGGTGAACTATTTATTAAATCTTTGATTTCTAAATCTATAATGAAAAAGAGAATTTTATGGTAATGTTTTTAAGAATGAAAATGAAGTTTTTGATTTTATTAGATATTAGATATTAATACCTCTATGTATTGTAATTCGGCTTAATCCAAAATCTGTTAGTTTTATATGACCTTGACCTGATATTAACATATTGTCAGGTTTTAAATCTCTATGAACAATACCATGACTAAAAAAAAAAAAATATTTAATTGTGCTAATTTATTTACAGTAATCTTACATATAAGTTTCATCTAAAATGTTTTTTTACTCTAAATTTTAAATATTTATAGGGAGGGTTTCTTTAAATTTAGTATTAATGTAAAAGGTATATTTTTTGAAGACATAGACCCCTTTTCTCCTTGAAAAAATTTGTCTAGTTTTCAATGATTTATGATAAATTAAATTTGTATTGAAATTATAATCAACTAATGAAGGTTAAAATAATCACTTTCTTTAAGTATAATCGCATTTAAGTGTTTTACGATAGTGATTTTAACTACCATAAATAAAATTATTTTATATATTTTCTATAAATTTATTTAATTGAGTATAGAAAAACAACACCATAAACTATACTGTGAGATGTGTTTGTACTATATTCATGAATGCTAAAGTTTTAAATTTTGTAATAAAATAATTGATTTTTATTTTTCACCTGTGTAAATATTGTAGCGCTAATGCAACTTCAGCAGCATAAAATGTAGCTACATCTTCAGTAAAATATCCCATTACACTTAATAATGACTTNATGTATTGTAATTCGGCTTAATCCAAAATCTGTTAGTTTTATATGACCTTGACCTGATATTAACATATTGTCAGGTTTTAAATCTCTATGAACAATACCATGACTAAAAAAAAAAAAATATTTAATTGTGCTAATTTATTTACAGTAATCTTACATATAAGTTTCATCTAAAATGTTTTTTTACTCTAAATTTTAAATATTTATAGGGAGGGTTTCTTTAAATTTAGTATTAATGTAAAAGGTATATTTTTTAAAACGTAGACCCCTTTTCTCCTTGAAAAAATTTGTCTAGTTTTCAATGATTTATGATAAATTATTATTTAAATTTGTATTGAAATTATAATCAACTAATGAAGGTTAAAATAATCACTTTCTTTAAGTATAATCGCATTTAAGTGTTTTACGATAGTGATTTTAATCACTGTCAAATTTTAATCCATTATGACAGATTCCATTATGCTGTGTCCTGACTATACTGAATTTATATATTTTTGAACTACCATAAATAAAATTATTTTATATATTTTCTATAAATTTATTTAATTGAGTATAGAAAAACAACACCATAAACTATACTGTGAGATGTGTTTGTACTATATTCATGAGTTATGAATGCTAAAGTTTTAAGTTTTGTAATGAAATAATTGACTTTTATTTTTCACCTGTGTAAATATTGTAACGCTAATGCAACTTCAGCAGCATAAAATGTAGCTACATCTTCAGTAAAATATCCCATTACACTTAATAATGACTTCACGTCTCCGCCAACCATATATTCCATAACCTAAAATTTGACATAATAATTAAATAAATTTCTTATTAGTTGTCCAGAATGTATAAATTCAATATTTTAAATAAATTACTAGGTAAATACAGCTTGAAGTCTGCAAAGAGTAAAATAGTTTAACACAAAAAGGACTATTAGCTAAAGCTAAAGCATTTCTTTCATTCACCACTAAAAAATTTGAAAAAAAAAAAAAATGTGGTTAATTAAAAGTAATATATATATATATACATATTCTAAAAAACATACCCTGTGTTATCATATTCTTGTTAATCATGTCTGTTTTTTTCATTACTTTAATAGCATACATCTGTTCTAAATTATTTTTCTTATGACCCAGATATACTTTTCTAGTAAATTAAATAGTTCATAATTATAAATCTTCTTCTTTTTTCTCGCCTTAATCCCAACTACTTGGGGTTGGCCGTCCTTATTCTAAACTTCTACTTGACACAATCTCCCACATCATCTACGCTCACATCAGCCGACCGACCTCAAATCGCATTCAATTACCTCCCTCTATTTCTTTTTTGGTCTTCCTCTACCTCTTCTTTCTTCAACATTCATTTCTATAACTGTTCTTACTGCTTCCGATTCCTCTCTCCTCATAACAGATATATTTCTAATGATTTTTTTTTGGTTACTCTTTATACAGTTATTTTTCAAAATACTCTTTCCACCATTTTTTCACATCACTTTCGTTTGTTAGCACTCTCTTATCANCTCACATCAGCCGACCGACCTCATATCGCATTCAATTACTTCCCTCTATTTCTTTTTTGGTCTTCTTCTACCTCTTCTTTCTTCAACATTCATTTCTATAACTGTTCTTACTGCTTCTGATTCCTCTCTCCTCATAACAGATATGTTTCTAATGATACTCTTTATACAGTTATTTTTCAAAATACTCTTTCCACCATTTTTTCACATCACTTTCGTTTGTTAGCACTCTCTTATCATCACTTTTTATAAACTTTACATTGTGATAATCTTTAGACCGTTTTTCTCTTACTCTTAGCGTTGGCTTGTACACATGACTGGTGAAACAGCTACCATACAAGTTGTCCATCTGGTATCAAATACTTTATTCTTTAGGCCTTTTCTAACTATTTTATTTCCTTTCACTTATTGTTCCCAAGTACATATGCGATGGGACAATTTGCCTATGTTCTGTTTAAGACCTACATACTTTTTGACAAAATTTTACACCAGCTATCGACTTGACGCAACTTCATTAGTCAACTCTTAGGAAGTATTCTTATTCCTCTTCCATGGAGAATTCATTATTATAAAATACAAAATTTCATTTTCTTTTTAAAGCACAATGAAAAAATGTAAAAGTAGAATTAAAAAGTGAAAAATATTGAAAATTGATGTTTAAAAATTTGTAATTATTTTATATATTTCAATACTTTGTGTAGGAAAGAGAACAGAGGTTATTGATATGTAATAAAACACAAGGCACTGTATAATATGCCACAAATTTACCATCCAAAACTAAAAAATATTCATACCTTAGAAAATTTGTTATTTTTGAAAAAAGAGGGTTTGGTTTCAAGGAAAATTATATAAATTTATAATAAAACTGTAATAATAGCATAATCAATGTTTAATGTATAAACTAGTCAATTATGTATGTTGCTATATAAGAAAATAACGCTATCCTCATAAGACAAAAGAAAATTCTAAAGTATTTGTACCAAAGAAAGGAAAAAATTTTCAAATAATTTTTATATTATTTTATTACTTCACAATAATCACCTACTATGAAATTATATTATAATTTAAAATTCATGATTTTGTAAAATATTATATACATACAATCTTTTCTTTTTTACATTTTAGTCATAAGTTTCCAGGTTATTTACTTACCCAAAAGCTCCTTTACTAATAGGTTTAATAACATTGAAATCACTTATATCAGGATACTAATAAAAAAATAAATGAATATAATTAATATTAGTAATTTTTACAACTGAATGAATACAAAATCAAATAAAAATAATTTATTGGATACCTAGAAAGCTATGATATTTAAAATTATATACAATATTACAATTGTTTATGTTATTTTTAAAAATTATTTTTGGAACTATGAATATTAGACTTGGGATATACTGGAAAACTTGCCATGACCCGATGGATTAATAAAATCTGTATTAATAACAAAATCATGACTTTATGGTGCTACAAAATCTATACTTAATAAAAATAAGAAATATTAAATCAAATTAATAATTGACTTTTAAGTTTCAAAACTAAATTAATAAGTAAGTAGTCAATTTAAAAACATCATGATTTTCTACTTGGGAAGCTACTACTAATTACATTTAAATTTGTTTTCAAAAGTTCCATTTAAAAATAATTAACTTGTGATAGTCACACTTGATTAAGGGTGGATTGACTTCTTTAGTGCGGTCTCAAAATAATATTTTTAATAGCAAAAAAAAAAAATCCTTAATTAAATTTTTTTTTAAATAATTTATTCATAATTTTTAAACAGGCCATTAAAAAATCTCATGATTTACCAGTTCACTCTTGTCTTTGATATAAAGATATGTCTAAGTATTAGATTATATAAGGTCGATTTTAATAAATGTAAAAAATTTTTGGTTTAACAAGATTTTAATCGTTAACATCATAATTTAAGTTACACCTAAGATTGACCTATCATTTATTATCATTTTATGGTTTCATTTTCCTCTGAATATATTGAGTTTAATATATCTTTTATAAATTACCTTTGTTTCCTTAGTATTTTTAACTATTGTATTCAATAAAGTTTTTTCATATGGAATAATTGTTGATACAATATCTTCATTGTTTTCAGCCATTGTATTAACTTAATAATCCATTAAATATTTATATATTAATATTAACGCATANACTTAATAATCCATTAAATATTTATATATTAATATTAACACATATATATTATTTTGTAATTCAATGAACAAATTATATTATTTGTAACAATATTATATCTAAGATTAAAAACGAACTATAATTCAAATCTTGAAAACGGTTGTAAAATGTGTAGCAATTCACCAATTAGAAAAGTGTCACGTGACGTGATGTACTAAAAGATAAATAAGATCATATTAAAGAGGCGCGAATCAAAATAATAGACGATAATACTGTTGAAAATGTACGACAGCGCTATCTATATAGCATATAATAATTGAATAACAATTTTTACGTTTTAAGTAATATTATATTTTATAGTATCAATAAAACTAAACCATAGACAGAGTCATATTTAGGAATATGGCCGGGATTATTCAATTTTGCCGCTCTTAATGACTTATTTTTTTTTTTAGCTTTTATTATGAAAATATTATAGCTTGAAAATTACATAAGAATTAAATAATATAGTATTAATTAGCGTTGTAAATTACAAAAATAATGGGTGTTAGTTAGTATAATAAAAGTAAAGTATATGCAATAAATTATAATATATAATAAAGTAGTTAAATAGTACAGCCAGCGCTCAATATAAAAGAAATGATCGCAGTAATCACGGGAATAGAATGGGAATTTAGTACAATAGAACAAAATTAGAAATTATATTGGATTCTAAAAATTTTATAAGCAAGCACCTATTAGGCGCCAAGGAGGAGCAATTTAATAAATAGTGAGAAAAATCTCCGAGGACTTCATCTTTATGTAAATGGCAAAAGGGAACAGAGTTCAGGTTTAATTTGTAAGCGAATGCTGGTAAAAGGTTATGACCCAGTCTGAGTAGTGAAAAGCTTGAAATGATATTGCGAGTAAGATCTAGTTGATGGAACCACGGAATTTTGGAAGGGCTAGGTACGTTGGACCGATGCCATCGGGCAAAGCTGTTAGGGAGAGAAGACCACTATGGAAGGCCATGCTTCTATCAGAGTAGATCTAAAATAATGCAGAGTATCAGAATAATGGAGGAGAAAGGAAGGATAGCATAGGAATAATGATGCATATTTAGCCACAGAATCAGCGAACTCGTTACCGTGGATCACGACATGGCTAGGAACCCAATGGAATTGAACTTCTTTACCAGAGGTTAAAATTTTCTGAAGGAGTGCTCTAATTGAAAAGATTATGGGGAAAGTTTGAGAATCAAAAGGGTTAGAATTAATAGCAAGAAGACAAGCCTGCGCAGGCACGTAGACATGGGTGGGCATGGCCCCCCTTAGATTTAATGTGGCCCAAGGCCGGCCCCCCCAAATTTAAAACTCAATTATTTTTAAGAATTATCAAAAACGTGCTAGGCCTTATATACATTGAAATTATTATTAATTTGTGATTACTATTGAATAATATAGTTATTATTATGGCTGTATTTTCACTTTTATATTCATAGAAAACGTTATTTGAAAAAGATGACATTCTAGACGTAATAATAAATGGAATAGTAGTTACTCCAAACGTGGTTGTATGTAAATTTTTTTTAACTCTGATCCAAAAAATGATAACAAACTACCAAGTATCTGCATTGATTAGAATCTAGTTGATTACAAAATTCGATAGAGTATACTCCATGAAAATTTTTTTGATAAATCTTATCTTTAATTTGTTTCTTTTTTTATAATTTAGTAGTTACAATAGGTAATTTATTTGTTTTTGTTAATTTGTTATTTGCGTGCTCTAAATAATGGTAATAAAAATCTGACTAAAATAAGGCAGGAATTGTTTTTAATTTTAAATAAAATAAATTTTACATTGTTAATAATTTATATTTATTTTAAAAATTTTTATAACTTATTTGTTATTAGTATTTAGGTATAAATTATTTTTTCTTAATAGCTTAAAAGTTGAAAAATTAAATCAGCTTATGTTCACATCATTATTTTATTAGCTTCGATGCGAAGCTGAGAAGGTAATGGTTTTACTATGATGTGTTTTTTAATTTTTTTTTTGTGTCTGTTACAACTTTTTCTCAGTCTCACCGAACCGATTTCTTTCAATGATACGTCAAAAGATCACAAATCGTATCGTATTTTTTTTATAAATCTGATCCTTTACCTGCCCACGGTGGGATTTAAAATGACAACTTTTTCACAAAATATTAACTTTTTTCACTTAAATTTTTAAAATGTCCCGGACAGTCTGACACTTTTATCTATATCTTAAATTAAAGCTAATGTAATGTACTTTTTTATTTAAAAAAATTTCGGACTTTATTTTGTCTTCACGGGGAAAATGGTAACCTAATACTATTTTTGTGTGAAAATTCTCGATTTTGTATTCTACATGTTTAACTTTATAATGCTATATTTTTTTCAACACAATTTTTTTATGAGAAATAAAATTTTTTAATAATCCCTTTCTCGTTCGACATATACTTTATCTTAATCAAGATATTAATAAGGAACTAGCAGATCATGTAGCTTTTGGAGTAATCAACCAATTTTTTAAAATTAAACACTATCTAAAGATTTGCATCGAAGCGTTTTTTTTTTATAGTGATTTTAATCACTGTCAGATATCATTATACTTGATCCAACTATGCCACATCATCCCTGTGCTGTGTTTTTTTGTACTTAAAACTGCCATAACTTATTGAAATGTTAATAAATCAAAATAGTATATTTTTATATTGAAACCTTAGGTATTTTTCTTTCATTTGATAGAATTTTTTTTTAAATTTAATCCTTTATTCGTCCACAGGGGAGTAAGTAAAATAGTATTAAAAATAGCAACTTTTTCACAATAGTCAATTTTTTCAACTTAAATTTTGAAAATGTTCCGGAAATAGTACGTTTTTTAAACACATGTCAAATTAAAGCTTATGTTACATACTATAAATTAAAAAAAAAAATCTTGATCATGTAACTTTTGGAATTATCCACTAATTTTTTAAAAATAAACACAAATTTTGAACTTATAAGATTCATAGAATGGGATACTGTCTAAGGAGGAGTAGAGGGAGCCCCCCACAAGCATTTCATGGGAAACAAATAATGGAAAATGATATAAGGGCCCAAAATTGTTGGCCTCTCCAATAAACATTTTCTGGCTACGTGCCTGAGCCTGCGTATCTGAGCAAATGAGAAAAGAGGTATCAAGAGAAACAGAATGTAGCGAAGTGCATTGACAATAGACGAAGAAAGGGGATGCAGGTTAATGCAAAAGGAGATATTAAGTTTTGGCTAATGAGGCAGACCCATCAGTAAAAATCAGACGAGAGTTGGGAAACTTTGTAGAAATATAGTGAGAGAATAAATTATTAATAATGGTCGAAGAAAGGAATTGAAGGTTATAAGGTGAGAAGCCTAGGAAATTAGTTAGAACATGAACGGAAAGGGTGATGATTAAGGCCTCGTATGGACAGTTATAAATGAGACGACTATAGGACTTCTGGATATGATTAGTGAGAGGAGAAAATGAAGAACATATAGAAGCAAGGATAGGAAGAGATTTGGGGAAATAACGCCAGAGTTGGCGAACGGTTTTAAAAAGATTAAATATTGAGGGTTTAGGACAGAAAATAGATTTTAGGAGAAATTTGCCCGCTAAAAGACGGCTTCTAATTTCGATAGGAGGACAACAGCATTCAATTTCGAGGCTGGGAACAAGAGTAGAAGGAAGGGCGCCTAAAATTGAGCTTAAGCAAAAAGCCATTACTGAATTAAGCTTATTACGGTGACAAAATGATGCAGAGGAGAAAAGAAATGAACCGTAGTCAATCTTAGCGCGAATAATAGAGTTAAAAATTAATAAAAGGGAAGAGGGGTGGGATTTCCAAGATGTCCCAGTAATACAACGGAAAAAATTAGACCAGCGCGATTCAAAAGAAAAAAGGAACTGGAAATGAGGAACTCATTTTAACTTGGTATCTAAGATAAGTCCTAAGTAACAGTATTGGAGGGGGGTATTAAATAACCATTTAAAGTGACTATAGGGATAGAGAGAGGTCAATGTTTTCTGGTAAAAATAATAAATTGATTCTTTTCAGGAGGTGGGGTGAAGTAAGAAGAAAGAAGGTTTTGGTAGAGTATGGATAAAGAGTCGTCGAGATTAGCTACAGAGTGATCAAGTGATTATCCGAAGAAAAAAGGACAATATCATCAGGATAAAAGAGGGAGGAGAAGCCGTGAGAGGAGAGGTCATTACTGATAGTACTCATACATATATTGAAAAGAATGGGACTAAGACAGCTCACTTGTGGAAGCTTACGAAAAGAAGAACGAGAAATAGAAACCCCGGAAGGGGAGGAGAAGTGTGGGAAGCGATGAGAAAAAAGTGAGGAAATAAACATTACAAAGAGAAGTGGGTAGTTTAATAGCGTTTTAAAAGAGTAGGAATATGGACTTAGTCGAATGCGCCCTTGATATCTATAAATTTTGCTGAAAGGAATTTTTTTTTGCAAAAGGAGCCATATATGGATCTTATAAAGGAAGATAGACACTCCATAGTGCTTAAGCCTCTCCTAAAATCGAATAGGTTATTCGGGATGAGATTATTTTTAATATGTATTCTACTATTTTACAGAGAGACGAGGAGAGGGCAATAGGTCGAAAAGCAAGAGGGAAGAATTAGGTTTGGGGATAGGAATGACGTGAAATTTTTTCCAGGAGGTTGGTAAGGCAGTTGGTCCATAAAGAGTTTAAGATTGATAGGAGAATGTCCAAGCCTAATTAAGGGAGATTTTTTTTGTAGCAAAGGAGAGATACCGTCCAGACCGGACGCTAAAGAGGAACGAGAATGAATTGCAAAGGATAACTATTTGGCAGTGAAGGGCATAGTTAAAGGATGTATGGAAATATTGAATGAACTGGAGGTAGGAAAAGATGAAGGTGTTAATTCTTCGTGAGAAGGGATGCCAGATGGCGCAACTTTATTACAAAACGAAGGAAACCAAGATTCATTTAGGAAAACTGGGCGACGATTAATGTAGTTTTAAAATTTTTTGGCAACTAGCCAAAGCTCCTGAATAGATGTAGAGTGATTAAGGGAAGAACAAAATGAATGACAAGCATTTTTTTTAGCATATTTTAGAGTGCGAGCGGTGGAAGATCGTATACGTTGATAAGCAAGAAAGACAGAAATAGAACCGGAGGATCTGTACTGACAGAAAAAAACTGAGCGTTCTTTAACAGCGGCCGTACATGTAGAGTTCCACCAAATAGGGGAAGGAGGAAAATTTTTTATCAGTCGCAAGGTTTCGAATTAAGGAGAGATGATTCAATAATAGAGCGGAGCGATTCTAAGGAAGATTATGAGTTAGGATTTTGAATAAGTGAATGGGAAAGTTGATCTATAAAAGAAGGAATCCAAACATTGTTATTATGATGAGAAGAGTTAATAGAAACTATTTAATTAAAAAAAATATCATTAGGGAAAGAGGAAACCTAGTTAAGAGATTGAGAAAATGGAAGTTGGGAGAGAGACTTATTATTATTATAATTTTTTTTTTAAGTTTGTGTGATGAAGGGGGAAGGGAATACTATAGGTGTAATTGGAATGAGGATGAGGGCTAGTTGACTGCACATGTTGTATATTTTTAGTAGTATCATTACAAATACTATTTTTATTTACCATACTGGCAAAAGTAAGCAGGGTTGACGATACCAGAGCGTTTAATTTGAGCAGCTTCAGAATAGGACACGTTGTTAGTGGCCATCATTTTTTTTATGTCCTTTTGGATGGTCCATTCGGCGCAAGAGCGATCAGTTGAGGGGTGGTTCAATTTACAGAATATACATGAGGGTGGGAAGGTTGCTTTGAACAGACATGTAGAAGCATTATTTGTCGGACCGCAGTGGCCACAGCGTTCTTTGCTGTGGCAGAATTATTGAGTGTGTCCAAATCGAAGACTTTTGGCGTATTGGACGGGACTGCGTACACTTGGAGAAATGTCGAAAATAACCTTGTAAATAGTTAGATGTTTAGGTGAGGACGGAGCCAAAAATTTCAATTCGACAAGTGGCGAGAGCACAAGTAGGTTGTCTCGCTTAGAGTTTAATCTTCTGAAAGAAATAACTTCGACAGAGGACTCAAGACCATCTCAGAAATCAAAATCCGAAACATTGGTGTCTAAACGAATAATACCTAAACTATATAAAAGAGTGCTTGGAATAGAGGTGTTTAATCCATTTTCATAGTGGTAGGGAAAGATAAGAAAAGAATTGGCATTGGATGTTGCGTCTGGTTCAATATGTATAATAAATAAATTGATAACTACGAATGTTTATTAATTGTGGACTGTATCTTTTTATTAAATATTTTATTGTAAGCTGACGATTTGTCCGCGCGCGTACGTATATCGAGCATAACTGATCTTATATTGGTCGGCAACCATCATTATTATTGGTATCGCTTAATCGCGTGATAACGAGCGCGAACACACCGCCTACCTTGAAATAACACATTTCAATAGAATCAATATAAAGTACATATAAATAATAAGATTATGACAAACAATTGACCCACATTNGAATGTCTATATGATTTTGTGATAACTTTACCAAATTTTACGGGATGTAAATTACCTATATTGTTATTGTCGGTCGTAAAAACTAACAATTTTTTTTAGCATACCCCCACTTTTTTATGAGACAGTAAATTTATCCAAACAGAATTTTTAAAATATCATGTTTTCATAAAAATAAAATGTTGCTGTTAACGATTAAAATCTTGTTAAACCAAAAATTTTTTACATTTATTAAGATCGACCTTATATAATCTAATCATTAGACATATATTTATATCAAAGACAAGGGTGAACTGGTAAATCATGAGATTTCTTATGGCCTGTTTAAAAATTATGAATAAATTATTTAAAAAAAAATTTAATTAAGGATTTTTTTTTTTTGCTATTAAAAATATAATTTTCAGACCGCACTAAAGAAGTCAATCCACCCTTAATCAAGTGTGACTATCACAAGTTAATTATTTTTAAATAGAACTTTTGAAAACAAATTTAAATGTAATTAGTAGTAGCTTCCCAAGTAGAAAATCATGATGCTTTTAAATTGACTACTTACTTATTAATTTAGTTTTGAAACTTAAGTCAATTATTAATTTGATTTAATATTTCTTATTTTTATTAAGTATAGATTTTGTAGTACCATAAAGTCATGATTTTATTATTAATACAGATTTTATTAATCCATCGGGTCATGGCAAGTTTTCCAGTATATCCCAAGTCTAATATTCATAGTTCCAAAAATTATTTGGATTATATTTTTAAAAATAACATAAATAATTTTACATCTATTTTTTTTTTGGCTTAATGGCTAATTACAAACCTCGACATGTCTTGACTTTATAATCGTATAAACAAATGATGATATATTATATCATCAACCTCATTTCAAATGTAAAGTGATTTCACATGCATACTTTTTAATACCCTCCTACACATAAAGATTTTTTTTCAAATTTATATTAAATGAACGCGATTATATCATTTTATTAAAATGAAGAGCATAAGAGAGGTGAAAATACACACAGTAAAAGTTTATAAGATAGTACTTTAAAAAGTGGAAATAGAACTTTTGCCTCTCAGGCATTGATTTAAACTTACTGATAGCTTAATTATAATTTCTTTGTTTGTTTCAAGAAAATATTTAATCTTTCAATAATATGACCTAAGCTCATCAAATAATGAAAAAATAGTTTATTAAAAAAAAAAACTATAAGTGTAGGAGGGTATTATAAAGTACATGAAATGAGGTTGATGATATAATATATCATCATTTGTTTATACATTATATAAACAAAAATATTGATAAACTAAATTAGCAGTTTTAGTTGAGTTTTACAAGAAAAATTGTTTTTTAATACTCCTATTATAATCACTATATATATATAAATTATTTATTTTTCATATATTTTTTTAATTAGTACTTATATAAAAAATCAATATAAATATCAATAAATTTCGCTCTAATAATTAATATTGTCAAATTATATATATGGAACAATTAATTAACTATCAAGTAATCTGTCAAATATATCATCAGGTGTTAAAGTTTTAGCTACTGAAAATTGAGATCCAAGAATTTTCATGATTTCACCATGTTTTAAAAGTGGATTTTCTCGTTTTGCTTTTCCATAATTTTCTTTTACAAAAATTGCGAACTTAGATGGCTTTCGTGGAAGTTTATTAGTTTGTGGCTTATCATCTATTTTATACAATTCTTTTAGAGGATCAGTTTGAAGACCTTGCAAATTAATATTAACAGTTGGATTTTTATTCATTTTATTGACAATCAATTCAAATTCTCCATAACAGTAACCACATCTTTTTCTTTCCAAATTTAATGATTTGGAATGTCGTCCAATACTGAAATGCAAACAAAAAGTTTATTGATTTTAAATTTTAATAGTACATTTTTTTTTTTAAATACATCATTTCCCCATATAAAATATGGTATTATACACTTTTTTAAGTTTAAGTCAAATTCAATTTCAGTTTATAATTTAAAAATATTATCTAAACAAAATATTTAAAAATATGGTTTAATTGTATTTATAAAGCAATTAACTTAGAGCAATATACCTATAACCACATTTCATGCATTTATAAGTATATTTTGTTTGAATTGCATAACTATGACATCTTTTAATAATTGGCAACTCAGGGAATCTTTTCATTGCTTTATTTGCCCAACTTTTCCAAGCTGGTCCATGGCCTTCAGCTACACCATTAAATATCCAACAAGCAGCATGGCAAAGTTCATGAATCAATGTATCCCTCAGTCTTTCAGCGGTGTCAATTATCTGCACAAAAAAAAAAAAACCTTGAAAATATTATAAGTGCATTTATTATTTTTAATAGAAAATTATTAGAAAGTATTATTTAAATACATTACCTTTGAAGAAAGCTCAATTCGGGAAATTCGAACACAATCTAAATTTTCATTAATTTTTACTGAACGTCTATTAAAACAAGCTCCAGCAGTTGTTCTTAATCGTGCATTCCATTTAAAATTCATATCATCAGGAAGCTAAAATCAAAAAGTTTAATAAATGTTCATTTTGTAAAACTTAACAACTATTAAGTAACTACTAATTTAAGAGTTTGAAAAATATTTTAAAATCTGACAAAGAATAATGCTGTTTTTAAATGATTTCTATGGTCACAATAATAGTATTTAAATTTTTAATAACCTTGGACAACATGCCATTAACAAATTATAGAATAGCTAAATAAAGGTTTTAAATATTTTAGAGTATTTTTACACAATATATGCAATAGATACCATTTAAATATAATATTTTATTTATAGCATTATAAAACGTATATATATTTTTAAATATTTTGTTTTGTTAAAAATAAAATAGTCTGGAAAACGCAGTTGAAATAGTTGATATATCAATTACTGTCTATGTATATCTATTGTAACAAAGTCCAAATATATCCAGAATAACTGTTAGTATTAGGTAGAATAAAATTTACATAATATTAAATAGTATTATTTGATGAACACCTGAAGTGGATTTTTCACTATGAAAATTTAATAATGCATATGAGAAAATGTTTTTATATCTCTAAGGAATTGTGTCAAATTATAGATGTTAACAATATTATAATTGTTTATTTTGCTATTGTACAATTAATATTAAATTATGGAATTATTGCATGAGGTTGTGCATATAAAAATGAGCTTGATTCACTTATTGTGGTGGATAGATTTTGATCAGAATCATATTGAAGCAATATAGCGCTGATAAAAGTTGTACATATGAACTATTTAAGAAAACTTTAATTCTTACAGTATAGCACTTTATGGGAAAAAAAAAAACAGTCATGAAAATACACTTAATGAAAAAACAATAAAAAATTATTAATATGAAAACCACCAGAAGTACAGACGAAGGAAACTTACAACTAATAAAACAAAATATTATACTAATTAAAATGTTTTATATATACAGGGGGATAAAATTTTACAATAGAAATAAAATATATCAATTACTATTTAGTTGGAAGTATTATATTATATTGTAAATTAAAATAATTAGTAGAATTATATAATTAATGAATTGTAAACCACTAAGCTTTTTAACCTACTAATTTAACATTTATATTTAAAAAGTTTTTAGATATTTTTTCTATTAATAAATAATATCCGTCTCGTCCATAATTGGCTTAGATTAGAACCTTCTTTGTCTCCCTAACATGTGAAAGAGGGGTGGCCCTCTTTCACATGTTAAGTTTGGGAGATAGATGGATCTAATCATTATTAAACTTTTTATAAGTTAAATAAATACCTTATTTTCAAACACTTCTTTATTGAACAAATCAAATAATGCAGATACTAAGTCATCTTTGTTCTTTTTAAATTTAAATTTATATTTTTCAGCTTCAGGGTGACATTTTAATGAGCCGTTATAACCTATGAAAAAAAAAAAAAAAATTAAAACTGTTATGCATTTATGAAAAAAGGATGCTAAAAAACAACAGATATTTGTATTTATGAAATAATTTAATTAAAAAATATTTGAATATGCAAATAATTAAGTTAATGATCCTTACATGAGAGTGAACTAAGAAAAGACAGCATTGAATCACTATTTTCTGATTTAACATTTTTCAATTCTTTTTTTGGTAATGGCTTGCTTAACAAACAAATTTCTTGGGTCTTGTTTTTTTTTGGAAATATTCTATAAAAAAAGATTTCTACATTTGTTGCTTACTTTGCTTAATGCATCGTGCCTCGTTGTATAAGTACAGAGGTTAGATACTATTGCAATAAGCTAAGTAGATTTTCTATGCTTTCTGGCATGAACAATAGATCTTAAAAGAGGACGTAAGACATAAATATATAAATAATAATTATAAAACTAGAATAATTAATTAAATATAATATAAGGTACTTTTTTTTTTGAAATTCATTTAATATTTACTTTGATACCTTATATCATTTAAGTTTAATATTTGATATGCTATTCAATATATTAAGTAAATATAATTCAATTTTATAAATTAACTAAAGGATTCCAAATTTTCTTCTGATACCATAAATAAAATTTTATTAGTTATAAATTTTAAATAAGTATGTAGCCGTTTTGAATGATTATGATCATACTAAAATGAAAACGAGGCATAGTGTGGACGTGGCATAGATGGGAAAAGTATAGATAAGTAAAAAAAAAAAGTAATCAAATAAATCTTTTATTTCTATTAAAATTGTAACATCAAATAAACTTAAGAAGCCCAGAGGCAGGGATAACCATAAAACATTGGACCCAAATTTTACACAGCTCATTTTGATAAGCACAAAAAAATGGGTAGCACAATGGGGCACAACACAGTGTGAAAGTAGGATAGTTAAGACAAGTATAGATAATATCTGACAGTGATTAAAATCACTATCATATGAAATTCTTCAATGCAAATCTGTATATAGTGTTTAATTACAAGAACTTGGTGGATAATTACAAAAGCAACATCAACATTTATTTCCTTAATTATATCCTGATTAGTGGTTCTTTGATTTAAAAATATAACATATGAATAAATACTAATTAAATTTAGTATGAAATTGATATTCAATAACATATTATTGTCATTTTTACAGAGATATTATAAAAATAAAAAGGAGTTGTATATTTCTTTACTTTTAACGTGTATAAAAATTTAAAGGGATTGATGCAATACTTTTTAATAAAAAATTTTTGTTACTTATGAATAAACTCACTAGACTACAAGGAACTTTCATCAGAAACAAAAATATACTTTTCTAAATCAACTTTTTGTGATGTTTTCAAATGCACAATTAAACTTTTTCTATTACTTCTAAGTTTTAATATTATTACTTATTATTAAAAAATAAGTATTTGCATATAAAAAAAAGTAATTAAGAACAAAAAAATATTGTTTTAAATTAATACTGATTTTGATTATTATTATGTTAAAAATAAGGAAAATGACATATTTAACCTACTTTTTTAATCACTTAAAGTTGATTCTGTGAATGTTTAAAGTAAAATAAAAAATCATTTATTTTACCATACCTTTAGTTCAATTGGCAAGTTTGAAATTGACATCATTAAATAGAAAACTTTATGGGAATTATAAAAATTATATTGTTAGGATTAATATGCAGTTTTAAAATTTTATAAATACTATTTATAGTAAATTTATCAGAATAACTCAATATTTTTTTGCATTTTTATTGTAATAGATACTTAAATAGAAGTAATAGTAATCATTTCCTAATAACTTTTGGTGTTTAAAAAGATTCTGCAATTGAAATATTCAGAACTTAATTTTAATAATTTACTTTAACTAAATGAATCTATAAAAACAAAGTTGTTAAAAAAATTTACTCAATTGGGCGTATTATAAAATTTGATTATAATTGTAAAAATCCATTGTTAATTCAGGAGAAACTAATAATCATTTTTTTTAGAAATGATTTATATAGCAACATGTTACCGACAAATTTGGAATATTATAGTCTAATAGTAGCATACACAATTAGAGTAAAAAAATTATTAAATTACAAAGTAAAATGATTTCATTTTGTATTTGAAACCTATCATATCGAACTTAATGCGTCAATAAATACTTTGAAAACATTATAAATGATTTTAATTGTCTGTATGGAGAACGTGGGATAAGTAATTGTTTAATTGATAAATTAGAGTTTTTTTTCAATTTTTATGTGTAATATTTTCAACTAGATACAAATTGTAGTCATTTGACGTATCGTTGAAAAAAGTAGGTCATATTAAAGCAAAAAAAATAAATGATAGTCACAAAAAAATACCTTCTTAGCTTTGCATCGAAGCTAAAACCTAAAATATAGTAAAATAATTTTAATATGAACAAGAACTTTCTATGCTATATCAATTTTATTTATATAATATTTATCGAAATCAGTGTACTCCCCTTCTTGTTATGTATTTTAAAATAAAATAAAATACAAAACCCAGAATTTTAATACAAAAAGAGCATATTTTTGAATATGGTAGTCATTTTCACCATGAAGAAAAATGCAGAGGTCAAATTTTTTTTTTTCAAATTAAAGTATATTACATTAGCTTTAATTTAAGGTATATATAAAAGTGTCAGTCTTTCCGGAACATTTTCAAAAGTTAAGTTGAAAAAGTTAATTTTTTGTAAAAAAGTTACCATTTTGAAACCCCATCCTTTGGGCTGTTAAAGGGTCAAATGTTCACANCCATTTTGAAACCCATCCTGTGGGCTGGTAAAGAGTCAAATGTTCACAAAAATATATAAAATACCTAAGGTATCTATAAAAGACAAATATATAATCATTCGGTTATTTTTAAAAAAGTTATGGCACTTTTAAGTAAAAAAATTTGACAAAATGTTGAAAATTAGCCATTTTTAAATTTGTAATTTTTTGGGGGATTTTTCCGTTTACATGGAACGAGGGAATTTTTTTTTCAAATTTTGAGGGTAATGTCTACGACTAGATAGGATTTGTGATCTTTTGACATATTTTTCATCAAAATATGTGTAGTGAGAGCTGAGATTGAGTGGTAACAGACATAAAAAAAAAAAAAAACAGTAAAATTAATACCTTCTCAGCATCGCATCGAAGCTATAACATGTTGTAATCATATTAATAATAAAAATATGATATTGTTAGTTTGTTTTATTACTTACAGTGAGCCAGATTTATTTAAAGTAGATGATAATGGAATAACATCATCTTGTTTATTTGAAAAATTAAAATCGATTCTAGCGTCTGAAAGACTGATGTTCCTATAATCATTAAACAAATATTAACATTGAAACTTTGATAGTAATTATTAAATTTAAAGTTATTATTTGGTAATATTATTGAAAATTAAAAGGTAATTCAAAATTATGGTATACATTACAGTTTAGCTACACATAAAAATTAGGGAGAACTAAGTGCATAAAAAAAAAGTAAACAAAGGATTATTTCCTTTCTTTAATTTAGCAAAGAAGTGTCTGGTCTGTTATGTGATAAAAGAATTCCAATGAGGCTGAAAGGTAAATTCTATAAGACTGTAGTGAGATCAACAATGACTTATGGTTCATAGTGTTGGGCGGTTCACAAGAAAGTATAGCAGAGATGAGAATGCTTAGATAGACGAGTAGAGTGACTAGAGAAGATAGGATAAGGAACAAACGTATAAGAGGGAGTATAAGTGTAATGTCAATCATAGATAAGATGAAAGAAAATAAACTAAGATATGATTTATTCATGTTATGAGAGAGGAATCGGAAGCGGTAAGAACAGTTATAGAAATGAGTGTTGAAGGAAGAAGAGGTAGAGGAAGACCAAAAAAGAGATGGAGGGATGTAATTGAATGCGTTATGAGGTTGGCTGATGTGAGTGCAGATAATGTAGGTGATCGTGTCAAGTAGAAGTTTAGAATAACGATGGCCAACCCTAAGTAGTTGGGATTAAGGCGAGAAAAAAGAAGAGATATACTAAAAGTTATTTTAAAATGATTTTTTTAGTGAAGTTTACAAGAAATTAGGTTTCAAGCATAAAAATTACTATAGTAAAATATTAAAAATTAAATTAACTCCCAATAAAAAAAAAAAAATTTGAAAACTATTTCTGTACCTAATAAGCAGAAGGATAAAAAGTTTACATTCATTAAATTTCACTAATTAGTGTTTTGTCATGGAAAATTTCACTGTGCATTTGATATTTATTTAAAATATGATATATATTAACAGATTTATTAATAAATTAAATGAAGTTTTAGTAGAGATTTATGAGAAAAAAAATAATTATAAGCTTTTCTTGAAAAGCAATAATAAATCCTTTTACTTTTTGAGTACAGATATAAATAATTTAAAAAAATTTGTTTTACATAAAACTTTCAGAAGTAAGATCCAGTTCTTTTTGAATATTTTTAGTAGGTGTAAGATTCGCCTTTCCTTTTTCTTTATAATTTATATAGCAAGATTCACTTTCAGATTTGCTGTCAATTATTGATTCTGATGAATTTCTAAAAAAAATTATATTTAAATTTAAAATGGTTATTTTTAAAAATTTAATTTCTATACAATGGAGAATAAAAAAAAGTTTAAAAGTAAACATTACAAATCTTATGTTATGCAATTAGTTCATGATTTAATTTAACTCAAAGTTTTTTAGTAAAATAAAAATTATTTTACATAAATTTCACAGCACCAAGTGAGTACTTTTTATAAAGAAAATGATAAAGTATATAAAATATTTTTAAGTTAAATACTGGTTATTGGTATACAATTTTTTCATGAAAAAATCATATTATAAATGATCACATTTATTTAATTATAAATTTTTATTAATTTTTTGGAACCATAAAATATAAATAAACAAATTATAATATTTACAAACTTTAAAATACTCTAGAAATTTAACTACAAAACATTAATAAAATATATTGGTACCAAATGTTTTCTTTAAGTTTATTCCACAAAATAGCTATTTTTAAAAATTTTACGTACATTTAAAATTTTTTACTATTTCTACATAAATTAAAATATATATTACATTAAAACTATAAACTAAAAGTGAAATAATTAATACAAAAAAAAAAAAAGAGAGTAATGTAAAATGTTGATTAAATCAAGTTATTGAATTGGTCATATTTTTGTGACATATCTGGTATTTATATTCATATATAGAAATAAGAGTTTTAAGTAGTAAATAAAAACATTTTATATCACACAAGTGAAATAGGTGGATATTTTTAATGTATATGTAGTAACTTCATAAAGTTTCAATGAGGTCTTTATACAACCAAAATTAAAATTATTACCTATGTAAATAAATTTTTCAAGTGTTGTTAACTTACTCATTATCATTTTCAAACAATTTTTTTTTAATGTCTTTTTTTGGAATATTGAATATTCCATCAATTTTTCTCCATTGACGACCATATAAACGATCCAAAACCTTTGCAGATTCAGATAATCTATCTAGCTGAATAGCTAATTTATTAGGCGTAGAAAAATTATTTTCAGTGTCAATTAAATTGTTTTCTTTTTCCGACACAATAGGATATTTTACTGAAGCTATATAATCACTTTTTTTTTCTAAATTGCTACTAGAAGCAGATTTAAAGCTTTCTTCAGAGTTAGAACTATTAACAGTCAAATCCTGTATGCTTGAATTTTTTTTGATATTAAAAATATCAAATTTTGCATAACTATCATTATTTTTCAAATTTAAGGTTGCATTATTAGTTAAATCAATATATTCAATAAAATTTGTGTTGTCTAAATCGTTTTTTGAATTTAAGTGGGTTGTCTTAGATTTATAAACATCAATTAATTCTATACTAGAATCTGAAGAATAGAATTCATCAATATTAACATTATTATAATATGTCATATTATTTCTATTGATATTTTCTCCTGAATTTTTATTATCTCTGGTACATAATGTCAATTTTTCTGGAAAATATATAAATAAAATCAAAAATAAATTCAATATTTGCAGGTTTAACATTTACAATTATCAAAAAATATATATAATTAGTAAATACAGTAAGTTATGTTTAATATGGGGATAATTTTTTTTTTATTTAATAATTTAAAATGACATTAATTATATTACCGGAACAAATCTACTTTACGGGACACCTTTTTTTTTCAAAAGTGTTTGAAAAAATTGGGGGAAACTTTTGGTTCAAAAATTATAGCATTTTAAAGTTTATACGTCATAAGATTAAAAATAGCTCCAAAATTGGTTTTTTTTTGTTAATTTTCGGGTTTATTTTTCATGAAAATATTGTGAAACAATGACGTAACTCATAAGTAATTTTCTCTCTTAAAAAAACATAAAAACCAAAAATAATTTGGAAAAAATTAGAATTTTCCAATTTTTTCTTTCCTCCCTCCCAAAATTCGCAATACAAAAAAAAAAATGGGTTTTTCATAGAGCTATTACTTAATTTTCGTATACAATACAAAAAAATGGGTATGAGTGATTACGTAATTACATGAAACCCAATTAATTTAAGTTGAGCAAAAAAAAAGACCACAATGTGGTATGTCTTTGTAGTTTGTTCAATAAAACATGAAAAGAAAAGTTTTTACTCTATATTAGGTATACTAAATAACACTTGTTAGAAATAATAAAAAAATTTAATTACAATTGATATTGAAATTTTAGTATTCAATTTAATACTATTTAAAATATTTGCATCTTTGTTGGTTTGAGTGCGACTTTGCACAACAGTAATACAGTATATCCTTATTACTCCCTGAAATAGTTGTACATAACGATGCTTAACATACACACTATGTATTGTTATAAAGATAACAGATTGCGACACTTGCTAGTTTTATGAAACGACCACCCGTTGACAACCTTCTGCTTGAAACTTACCATTTAACACTGTATCAATGTTTCATTAATATTATGTTTATAAAAATGCTTCTCAAGTTGGAATAAAATTTTAAGCTAGAAAAACAAAATAACTTTAAAGAAAAATTATTGATTTTTATAACCTATATTATTTAACTACAATCGCAATTTTAAAGCACTATAACTTTTGACCCACACGATTCCACTCAAAATTTTTTACATATTCTTAATTTGCATAAAAAACAAACGTAAAAAAAAAAAAAAAATTTTGAAAAAAAAAAGGGTATAAAGTAGATTTATACAATATTACCAAAATTTATATTGTTTATTTCAAAAACTATTATATAGTATAAAAATGTTAATATATGTTTACAAGGAAAGCAGAAATAATGATTTATTTATGGGAGTATGATTAAACAACCTCACATAAAGGAAATTTTAGATATAATATTGGGAATTAATAATTATAATAGACAAAGAAAAAAAAGCTAAAATTATTTCAGCTTCTTTCAAAATTCTACTTTAAATTTTTTTTTAATTAATATTTTTCAATAACTGATTGGTTTAAGTAGTAATACCCCATATCTCAATAGAAATTTTTACTGACATTTACATTTATTTATTACATTTTTTAGTAATGATTAGGATATAAAATGTAATAATACATATATATAATCAGTAAATATCAATTTTAACAATGTTAATCAGAAATTATTCACTTTATAAAAATAATCTCACCTTTACTTTGATTTTTTATTTTTATTCTTTCCATTTGTAATAATCAAAAATTTATTACTGTAAAAGTAAACAAAAATTATTTTTTAGAATTTAATAATAAACAGACATTAAAATATACAAATCACCATTAGCCAAAATATTATACTAGAAAAAGATGTAATCTAGTGCAAAATCTTGTTCACTGCTCTAAATATACAAAGAGTACATTGATTAGACCTGGTCAATATCCTAATATCATAGTCTTTATCTTTTGTTTAAATAAAAATTATTTTTGTAGTTTATATCAGATTTTTTAAACATAAATAGCAGAATACATTTTAATAAAAATACAACACTTTAAAATTATCAAAACCAGATTAGCTATATATATATATATATATTAGAGCACAATTTTTCATTCTTTTTCTGATATCATATTTTATTGAATAATATATACGTATTATTTGACTCATAAATTGACTTAAACTATTTTTATACGTTANTATATACGTATTATTTGACTCATAAATTGACTTAAACTATTTTTATACGTTACTTTAAAAAAATTGTTAACTTCTCTCTGCAATTTTGTTAAGACAACCAAAATAATCATAACAGAGAATTACAAGATGCATTAATCCAAAAAGTTCAGGATGCCATCAGAATTCTCCCTAAAGTTTACTCTACTTAAATGAAAAAAAGACGAATGCGATAAGAATACATATCTATTAAAAATTGACTTTTTTAAAACCGTTAAAATTTTAAATTGTAGAACTCAATACATTGGAAAGTTGGCAGCACTGGTCATTAATTTAAAAAATAATGGTACTATAAATTCACCTACTCCAAAATTAAAAATTAGTCTTGACCATTAAATAGACAAGATATTTTCTATTCAGTGTCTCAACCTTGTAGTATAATTTAAATATTAAAAATTCCTAACTCTAAAATACACAACAATTATCGAAATTTAAAACCCCAAATATGTAACGGGAGATAACAGAAATTTTTTTTTTTCAAAAATGTATTGATTTATGTATGTTTATTTATTTTTAACCTTGTTCATTTTCCCCTTTCATATCCCTTAAATCTTTATAAAATCCTTACTGTACGATAACAACTTTTGAACCGTTATTTGAGAAGATATTTTATTACTACTTTATATCTAGGTGGAAGGAGTAGTCCGGCTCAGGATATCTAATAATAGAAGTAATCACTTTTTTATTAAAATAAATGTCATTTTTCATTTATATTGCTGAAAAAATGTAGATTGGAAATTTTTTTTATTTACCTATAACATACAATTTTTAAATGTCTTTGTTTTTATATGTATAAAAAATTACTTAAGACTGTAAAAACGAATGAATTGTAATATTTCGTGTTTTTTCTTGAAAATCTCTTAATACATAAAGTAATTTAATTCAATTGACAAACGTTATATCCAACTTTTTT
>NW_026099572.1:32522849-32545032 GCF_025091365.1 Daktulosphaira vitifoliae | reverse complement strand
ATTTTATAACTTATTTGTTATTAGTATTTAGGTATAAATTATTTTTTCTTAATAGCTTAAAAGTTGAAAAATTAAATCAGCCTATGTTCACATAATTATTTTATTAGCTTCGATGGGAAGCTGAGAAGGTAATGGTTTTACTATGATGTGTTTTTTAATTTTTTTTTTTGTGTCTGTTACAACTTTTTCTCAGTCTCACCGAACCNATTTTTTTTTTTGTGTCTGTTACAACTTTTTCTCAGTCTCACCGAACCGATTTCTTTCAATGATACGTCAAAAGATTACATATCGTATCTAGTCGAAGACATTACCCTCAAAAATTTCCCTCGTTCCCCGTCATTGGAGGAAACCCCCCAAAAATTACAAATAAAAAAAATCGCTAATTTTTTCAAATTTTTTACTTAAAATTACCATAACTTTTTTATATAGATGCATGATATCGTTACTTTTCATTTGATATATCTTTTTTATAAATCTGATCCTTTACCTGCCCACGGTGGGATTTAAAATGACAACTTTTTCACAAAATATTTTCCACTTAAATTTTTTAAATGTCCCGGACAGCATGACACTTTTATCTATATCTTAAATTAAAGCTAATGTAATGTATTTTTTTATTTAAAAAAATTTCGGACCTTATTTTGTCTTCACGGGGAAAATGAAAACCAAATGCTATTTTTGTGTGAAAATTCTCGATTTTGTATTCTACATTTTTAACTTTATAATGCTATATTTTTTTGAAAAATGTATGGATCAACACAATTTTTTTATGAGAAATAAAATTTTTTAATAATCCCTTTCTCATTCGACATATACTTTATCTTAATTAGGATATTAATAAGGAAATAGGAGATCATGTAGCTTTGGAATAATACACCAATTTTTTTTAATTAAACACAATCTAAAGATTTACATCAAATCGTTTTTTATGATAGTGATTTTAATCACTGTCAGATATCATTATACTTGATCCAACTATGCCACATTATCACTGTGCCGCGACCCCCCTGTACTGTGTTTTTTTGTACTCAAAACTGCCATAACTTATTGAAATTTTAACAAATCAAAATAGTATATTTTTATATTGAAACCTTAGGTATTTTTCTTTCATTCAATTTTTTTAAAATTTAATCCTTTATTCGTCCACAGGGGAGTAAGTAAAATAGTATTAAAAATAGCAACTTTTTCACAATAGTCAATTTTTTCAACTTAAATTTTGAAAATGTTCCGGAAATAGTACGTTTTTTAAACACATGTCAAATTAAAGCTTATGTTACATACTATAAATTAAAAAAAAATCTTGATCATGTAACTTTTGGAATTATCCACTAATTTTTTAAAAATAAACACAAATTTTGAACTTGTAATATTCATAGAATGGGATACTGTCTAAGGAGGAGTAGAGAGAGCCCCCCACTAGCATTTCATGGGAAACAAATAATGGAAAATGATATAAGGGCCCAAAATTGTTGGCCCCTCCAATAAACATTTTCTGGCTACGTGCCTGAGCCTGCGTATCTGAGCAAATGAGAAAAGAGGTATCAAGAGAAACAGAAATGTAGCGAAGTGCATTGACAATAGCAATGCATTCGGTAGTAAAAGACGAAGAAAGGGGATGCAGGTTAATGCAAAAGGAGATATTAAGTTTTGGCTAATGAGGCAGACCCATCAGTAAAAATCAGACGAGAGTTGGGAAACTTTGTAGAAATATAGTGAGAGAATAAATTATTAATAATGGTCGAAGAAAGAAATTGAAGGTTATAAGGTTAGAAGCCTAGGAAATTAGAACATGAACGGAAAGGGTGATGATTAAGGTCTCGTATGGACAGTTATAAATAAGACGACTATAGGAATTCTGGATATGATTAGTGAGAGGAGAAAATGAAGAACATATAGAAGCAATTTTTGGAAGAGATTTGGGGACATAACGCCAGAGTTGGCGAACGGTTTTAAAAAGATTAAATATTGAGGGTTTAGGACAGGAAATAGATTTTAGAAGAAATTTGCCCGCTAAACGACGATAGGAGGACAACAGCATTCAATTTCGAGGCTGGGAACAAGAGTAGAAGGAAGGGCGCCTAAAATTGAGCTTAAACAAAAAGCCATTACTGAATTAAGCTTATTACGGTGACAAAATGATGCAGAGGAGAAAAGAAATGAACCGTAGTCAATCTTAGCGCGAATAATAGAGTTAAAAATTAATAAAAGGGAAGAGGGGTGGGATTTCCAAGATGTCCCAGTAATACAACGGAAAAAATTAGACCAGCGCGATTCAAAAGAAAAAAGGAACTGGAAATGAGGAACTCATCTTAACTTGGTATCTAAGATAAGTCCTAAGCAAGTAACAGTATTGGAGGGGGGTATTAAATAACCATTTAAAGTGACTATAGGGATAGAGAGAGGTCAATGTTTTCTGGTAAAAATAATAAATTGATTCTTTCAGGAGCTGGGGTGAAGTAAGAAGAGAGAAGGTTTTGGTAGAGTATGGATAAAGAGTCGTTGAGAATAGCTACAGAGTGATCAAGTGATTTATCCGAAGAAAAAAGGACAATATCATCAGGATAAAAGAGGGAGGAGAGGTCATTACTGATAGTACTCATACATATATTGAAAAGAATGGGACTAAGACAGCTCACTTGTGGAAGCCTACGAAAAGAAGAACGAGAAATAGAAACCCCGGAAGCGGAGGAGAAGTGTAGGAAGCGATGAGAAAAAAGTGAGAAAATAAACATTACAAAGAGAAGTGGGTAGTTCAATAGCGTTTAAGCGTTTTAAAAGAGTAGGAATACGAACTGAGTCGAATGCGCCCTTGATATCTATAAATTTTGCTGAAAGGAATTTTTTTTTGCAAAAGGAGTCATATATGGATCTTATAAAGGAAGATAGACACTCCATAGTGCTTAAGCCTCTCCTAAAATCGAATGGGTTATTCGGGATGAGATTATTTTTAATATGTATTCTACTATTTTACAGAGAGACGAGGAGAGGGCAATAGGTCGAAAAGGAAGAGGGAAGAATTAGGTTTAGGGATAAGAATGACGTGAAATTTTTTCCAGGAGGTTGGTAAGGCAGTTGGTCCATAAAGAGTTTAAGATTGATAGGAGTGTCCAAGCCTAATTGAGGGATTTTTAGCAAAGGAGAGATACCGTCCAGACCGGACGTTAAAGAGGACGAGAATGAAAGAAAAAAATTCAAAGAATGAATTAACAAGGATAACTCTTTGGCAGTGAAGGGCATAGTTAAAGGATGTATGGAAAGATTGAATGAACTGGAGGTAGGAAAAGATGAAGGTGTTAATTCTTCGTGAGAAGGGATGCCAGATGGCGCAACTTTATTACAAAACGAAGGAAACCAAGATTCATTTAGGGAAACTGGGCGACGATTAATGTAGTTTTTAATTTTTTTGGCAACTAGCCAAAGCTCCTGAATAGATGTAGAGTGATTAAGGGAAGAACAAAATGAATGACAAGAATTTTTTTTAGCATATTTTAGAGTGCGAGCGGTGGAAGATCGTATACGTTGATAAGCAAGAAAGTCAGAAATAGAACCGGAGGATCTGTACTGACAGAAAAAAACTGAGCGTTCTTTAACAGCGGCCGTACATGTAGAGTTCCACCAAATATGGGAAGGAGGAAAATTTTTTTTCAGAGTCGCAAGGTTTCGAATTAAGGAGAGATGATTCAACAATAGAGCGGAGCGATTCTAAGGAAGATTATGAGTTAGGATTTTGAATAAGTGAATGGGAAAGTTGATCTATAAAAGAAGGAATCCATACATTGTTATTATGATGAGAAGAGTTAATAGAAACTATGTAATTAAAAAAAATATCATTAGGGAAAGAGGAAACCTAGTTAAGAGATTGAGAAAATGGAAGTTGGGAGAGAGACTTATTATTATTATAATTTTTTTTTAAGTTTGTGTGATGAAGGGGGAAGTAAGGGGAAGGGAATACTATAGGTGTAATTGGAAGGAGGATGAGGGCTAGTTGACTGCACATGTTGTATATTTTTAGTAGTATCATTACAAACACTATTTTTATTTACCATACTGGCAAAAGAAAAAGCAGGGTTGACGATACTAGAACGTTTAATTTGAGCAGCTTCAGAATAGGACACGTTGTTAGTGGCCATAATTTTTTTTATCTCCTTTTGGATGGTCCATTCGGCGCAAGAGTGATCAGTTGAGGGGTGGTTCAATTTACAGAATATACATGAGGGTGGGAAGGTTGCTTTGAACAGGCATGTAGAAGCATTATTTGCCGGATCGCAGTGGCCACGGCGTTCTTTGCTGTGGCAGAATTTTTGAGTGTGTCCAAATCGAAGACTTTTGGCGTATTGGACGGGCTGCGTACACTTGGAGAAATGTCGAAAATAACCTTGTAAATAGTTAGATGTTTAGGTAAGGACGGAGCCAAAAATTTCAATTCGATAAGTGGCGAGAGCACAAGTAAGTTGTCTCGCTTAGAGTTTAATCTTCTGAAAGAAATAACTTCGACAGAGGACTCAAGGCCATCTCAGAAATCAAAATCCGAAACATTGGTGTCTAAACGAATAATACCTAAACTATATAAAAGAGTGCTTGGAATAGAGGTGTTTAATCCATTTTCATAGTGGTAGGGAAAGATAAGAAAATAATTGGCATTGGATATTGTATCGAAAGTAATTTTAACACGTTTAGAACTTATAGGTTTGATGTTAAGAATGTCTTTATATGATTTTGTGATAACTTTACCAAATTTTACGGGATATAAATTACCTATATTGTTATTGTCGGTCGTAAAATTTAACACATTTTTTTTGGCATACCCCCACTTTTTTATGAGACAGTAAATTTATCCAAACAGAATTTTTAAAATATCATGTTTTCATAAAAATAAAATTTTGCTGTTAACGATTAAAATCTTGTTAAACCAAAAATTTTTTACATTTATTAATATCGACCTTATATAATCTAATACTTAGATATATCTTTATATCAAAGACAAGGGTGAACTGGTAAATCATGAGATTTCTAAATGGCCTGTTTAAAAATTATGAATAAATTATTTTTAAAAAAATTTAATTAAGGATTTTTTTTTTTTTGCTATTAAAAATATAATTTTCAGATCGCACTAAAGTAGTCAATCCACCCATAATCAAGTGTGACTATCACAAGTTAATTATTTTTAAATAGAACTTTTGAAAAAAAATTTAAATGTAATTAGTAGTAGCTTCCCAAGTAGAAAATCATGATGCTTTTAAATTGACTACTTACTTATTTATTTAGTTTTGAGACTTAAAAGAGCAATTATTAATTTGATTTAATATTTCTTATTTTTATTAAGTATAGATTTTGTAGCACCATAAANCAGGCATTGATTTAAACTTACTGATAGCTTAATTATAATTTCTTTGTTTGTTTCAAGAAAATATTTAATCTTTCAATAATATGACCTAAGCTCATCAAATAATGAAAAAATAGTTTATTAAAAAAAAAAACTATAAGTGTAGGAGGGTATTATTAAGTACATAAAATGAGGTTGATGATATAATATATCATCATTTGTTTATACATTATATAAACAAAAATATTGATAAACTAAATTAGCAGTTTTAGTTGAGTTTTACAAGAAAAATTGTTTTTTAATACTCCTATTATAATCACTATATATATATAAATTATTTATTTTTCATATATTTTTTTAATTAGTACTTATATAAAAAATCAATATAAATATCAATAAATTTCGCTCTAATAATTAATATTGTCAAATTATATATATGGAACAATTAATTAACTATCAAGTAATCTGTCAAATATATCATCAGGTGTTAAAGTTTTAGCTACTGAAAATTGAGATCCAAGAATTTTCATGATTTCACCATGTTTTAAAAGTGGATTTTCTCGTTTTGCTTTTCCATAATTTTCTTTTACAAAAATTGCGAACTTAGATGGCTTTCGTGGAAGTTTATTAGTTTGTGGCTTATCATCTATTTTATACAATTCTTTTAGAGGATCAGTTTGAAGACCTTGCAAATTAATATTAACAGTTGGATTTTTATTCATTTTATTGACAATCAATTCAAATTCTCCATAACAGTAACCACATCTTTTTTTTTCCAAATTTAATGATTTGGAATGTCGTCCAATACTGAAATGCAAACAAAAAGTTTATTGATTTTATATTTTAATAGTACAATTTTTTTTTAAATACATCATTTCCTCACATAAAATATGGTATTATACACTTTTTTAAGTCAAATTCAATTTCAGTTTATAATTTAAAAATATTATCTAAACAAAATATTTTTAAATATGGTTTAATTGTATTTATAAAGCAATTAACTTAGAGCAATATACCTATAACCACATTTCATGCATTTATAAGTATATTTTGTTTGAATTGCATAACTATGACATCTTTTAATAATTGGCAACTCAGGGAATCTTTTCATTGCTTTATTTGCCCAACTTTTCCAAGCTGGTCCATGGCCTTCAGCTACACCATTAAATNTTCATTGCTTTATTTGCCCAACTTTTCCAAGCTGGTCCATGGCCTTCAGATACACCATTAAATATCCAACAAGCAGCATGGCAAAGTTCATGAATCAATGTATCCCTCAGTCTTTCAGCAGTGTCAATTATCTGCAAAAAAAAAAAAAAACCTTGAAAATATTATAAGTGCATTTATTATTTTTAATAGTAAATTATTAGAAAGTATTATTTAAATACATTACCTTTGAAGAAAGCTCAATTCGGGAAATTCGAACACAATCTAAATTTTCATTAATTTTTACTGAACGTCTATTAAAACAAGCTCCAGCAGTTGTTCTTAATCGTGCATTCCATTTAAAATTCATATCATCAGGAAGCTAAAATCAAAAAGTTTAATAAATGTTCATTTTGTAAAACTTAACAACTATTAAGTAACTACTAATTTAAGAGTTTGAAAAATATTTTAAAATCTGACAAAGAATAATGCTGTTTTTAAATGATTTCTATGGTCACAATAATAGTATTTATATTTTTAATAACCTTGGACAACATGCCATTAACAAATTATAGAATAGCTAAATAAAGGGTTTAAACATTTTAGAGTATTNATTATAGAATAGCTAAATAAAGGTTTTAAATATTTTAGAGTATTTTTACACAATATATGCAATAGATACCATTTAAATATAATATTTTATTTATAGCATTATAAAACGTATATATATTTTTAAATATTTTGTTTTGTTAAAAATAAAATAGTCTGGAAAACGCAGTTGAAATAGTTGATATATCAATTACTGTCTATGTATATCTATTGTAACAAAGTCCAAATATATCCAGAATAACTGTTAGTATTAGGTAGAATAAAATTTACATAATATTAAATAGTATTATTTGATGAACACCTGAAGTGGATTTTTCACTATGAAAATTTAATAATGCATATGAGAAAAAGTTTTTATATCTCTAAGGAATTGTGTCAAATTATAGATGTTAACAATATTATAATTGTTTATTTTGCTATTGTACAATTAATATTAAATTATGGTATTATTGCATGAGGTTGTGCATATAAAAATGAGCTTGATTCACTTATTGTGGTGCATAGATTTTGATCAGAATCATATTGAAGCAATATAGTGCTGATAAAAGTTGTACATATGAACTATTTAAGAAAATTTTAATTCTTACAGTATAGCACTTTATGGAAAAAAAAGCAGTCATGAAAATACACTTAATGAAAAAACAATAAAAAATTAATTATATGAAAACCACCAGAAGTACAGACGAAGGAAATTTACAACTAATAAAACAAAATATTATACTAATTAAAATGTTATATATATATATAGGGGGATAAAATTTTACAATAGAAATAAAATATATCAATTACTATTTAGTTGGAAGTATTATATTATATTGTTAATTAAAATAATTAGTAGAATTATATAATTAATGAATTGTAAACCACTAAGCTTTTTAACCTACTAATTTAACATTTATATTTAAAAAGTTTTTAGATATTTTTTCTATTAATAAATAATATCCGTCTCGTCCATAATTGGCTTAGATTAGAACCTTCTTTGTCTCCCTAACATGTGAAAGAGGGGTGGCCCTCTTTCACATGTTAAGTTTGGGAGATAGATGGATCTAATCATTATTAAACTTTTTATAAGTTAAATAAATACCTTATTTTCAAACACTTCTTTATTGAACAAATCAAATAATGCAGATACTAAGTCATCTTTGTTCTTTTTAAATTTAAATTTATATTTTTCAGCTTCAGGGTGACATTTTAATGAGCCGTTATAACCTATGAAAAAAAAAAAAAAAATTAAAACTGTTATGCATTTATGAAAAAAGGATGCTAAAAAACAACAGATATTTGTATTTATGAAATAATTTAATTAAAAAATATTTGAATATGCAAATAATTAAGTTAATGATCCTTACATGAGAGTGAACTAAGAAAAGACAGCATTGAATCACTATTTTCTGATTTAACATTTTTCAATTCTTTTTTTGGTAATGGCTTGCTTAACAAACAAATTTCTTGGGTCTTGTTTTTTTTTGGAAATATTCTATAAAAAAAGATTTCTACATTTGTTGCTTACTTTGCTTAATGCATCGTGCCTCGTTGTATAAGTACAGAGGTTAGATACTATTGCAATAAGCTAAGTAGATTTTCTATGCTTTCTGGCATGAACAATAGATCTTAAAAGAGGACGTAAGACATAAATATATAAATAATAATTATAAAACTAGAATAATTAATTAAATATAATATAAGGTACTTTTTTTTTTGAAATTCATTTAATATTTACTTTGATACCTTATATCATTTAAGTTTAATATTTGATATGCTATTCAATATATTAAGTAAATATAATTCAATTTTATAAATTAACTAAAGGATTCCAAATTTTCTTCTGATACCATAAATAAAATTTTATTAGTTATAAATTTTAAATAAGTATGTAGCCGTTTTGAATGATTATGATCATACTAAAATGAAAACGAGGCATAGTGTGGACGTGGCATAGATGGGAAAAGTATAGATAAGTAAAAAAAAAAAGTAATCAAATAAATCTTTTATTTCTATTAAAATTGTAACATCAAATAAACTTAAGAAGCCCAGAGGCAGGGATAACCATAAAACATTGGACCCAAATTTTACACAGCTCATTTTGATAAGCACAAAAAAATGGGTAGCACAATGGGGCACAACACAGTGTGAAAGTAGGATAGTTAAGACAAGTATAGATAATATCTGACAGTGATTAAAATCACTATCATATGAAATTCTTCAATGCAAATCTGTATATAGTGTTTAATTACAAGAACTTGGTGGATAATTACAAAAGCAACATCAACATTTATTTCCTTAATTATATCCTGATTAGTGGTTCTTTGATTTAAAAATATAACATATGAATAAATACTAATTAAATTTAGTATGAAATTGATATTCAATAACATATTATTGTCATTTTTACAGAGATATTATAAAAATAAAAAGGAGTTGTATATTTCTTTACTTTTAACGTGTATAAAAATTTAAAGGGATTGATGCAATACTTTTTAATAAAAAATTTTTGTTACTTATGAATAAACTCACTAGACTACAAGGAACTTTCATCAGAAACAAAAATATACTTTTCTAAATCAACTTTTTGTGATGTTTTCAAATGCACAATTAAACTTTTTCTATTACTTCTAAGTTTTAATATTATTACTTATTATTAAAAAATAAGTATTTGCATATAAAAAAAAGTAATTAAGAAAAAAAAAAAAATTGTTTTAAATTAATACTGATTTTGATTATTATTATGTTAAAAATAAGGAAAATGACATATTTAACCTACTTTTTTAATCACTTAAAGTTGATTCTGTAAATGTTTATAGTAAAAAAAAAAAAAATTATTTATTTTACCATATCTTTAGTTCAATTGGCAAGTTTGAAATTGACATCATTAAATAGAAAATTTTATGAGAATTATAAAAATTATATTGTTAGGATTAATATGCAGTTAGAAAAATTATAAATACTATTTATAGAAAATTTATCAGAATAGCTCAATATTTTTTTGCATTTTTATTGAAATAGATACTTAAATAGAAGTAATAGTAATCATTTCCTAATAACTTTTGGTGTTTAAAAAGATTCTGCAATTGAAATATTCAGAACTTAATTTTAATGATTTACTTTAACTAAATGAACCTATCAAAACAAAGTTGTTAAAAAAATTTACTCAATTGGGCGTATTATAAAATTTGATTATAATTGTAAAAATCCATTGTTAATACAGGAGAAACTAATAATCATTTTTTTTAGAAATGATTTATATAGCAACATGTTACCGAAAAATTGGAATATTATAGTCTAATAGTAGCATACACAATTAGAGTAAAAAAATTATTAAATTACAAAGTAAAATAATTTAATTTTGTATTTCAACCTATCATATCGAATTTAATGCGTCAATAAATACTTTGAAAACATTATAAATGATTTTAATTGTCTGTATGGAGAACGTGGGATAAGTAATTGTTTAATTGATAAATTAGAGTTTTTTTTTCAATTTTTATGTGTAATATTTTCAACTAGATACAAATTGTAGTCATTTGACGTATCATTGAAAAAAGTAGGTAATATTAGAGCAAAAAAATAAAAGATAATCACAAAATATACCTTCTCAGCTTTGCATCGAAGCTAAAACCTAAAATATAGTAAAATAATTTTAATATGAATAAGAAATTTCTTCTTAAAATTTGATAAAAATCAAAGCAGTTGAAAATTTATTCTAACTTAAAAAGAATTAAGAAAAAATGCAAAAAGTTCATTGCCATACGCGGGTTGGAACCTTGTACCTTTAGCGCGTAAAACACAAGTTCTACCGACTCTGCAACTGTACGTTGCTACTGTCGGCTGAAAAAAATAGCTATTTAAGTTAGTTTAAATTTTAAAGTTATTTTTCTCGACTTAAAAATAGCAAACAAATTTAAATAAGTTTAACTTTCTATGCTATATCAATTTTATTTATATAATATTTATCGAAATCAGTGTACTCCCCTTCTTGTCATGCATTTTAAAATAAAATAAAATACAAAAACCAGAATTTTAACACAAAAAGAGCATATTTTTGAATATGGTAGTCATTTTCACCATGAAGACAAATGCAGAGAACAAATTTATTTTTTTCAAATTAAAGTATATTACATTAGCTTTAATTTAAGGTATTTATAAAAATGTCAGTCTTTCCAGAACATTTTCAAAAGTTAAGTTGAAAAAGTTACCATTTTGAAACCCAACCTGTGGGCTGGTAAAGAGTCAAATGTTCACAAAAATATATAAAATACCTAAGATATCTATAAAAGACAAATATATAATCATTCGGTTATTTTTAAAAAAGTTATGGCACGTTTATGTAAAAAAAATTGACAAAATGTTGAATTTTAAATTTGTAATTTTTTGGGGGATTTTTCCGTTTACATGGAACCAGGGAATTTTTTTTCAAATTTTGAGGGTAATGTCTTCGACTAAATAGGATTTGTGATCTTTTGACATATTTTTCATCAAAATATGTGTAGTGAGAGCTGAGATTGAGTGGTAACAGACACAAAAAAAACCAGTAAAATTAATACTTTCTCAGCATCGCATCGAAGCTATAACATGTTGTAATCATATTAATAATAAAAATATGATATTGTTAGTTTGTTTTATTACTTACAGTGAGCCAGATTTATTTAAAGTAGATGATAATGGAATAACATCATCTTGTTTATTTGAAAAATTAAAATCGATTCTAGCGTCTGAAAGACTGATGTTCCTATAATCATTAAACAAATATTAACATTGAAACTTTGATAGTAATTATTAAATTTAAAGTTATTATTTGGTAATATTATTGAAAATTAAAAGGTAATTCAAAATTATGGTATACATTACAGTTTAGCTACACATAAAAATTAGGGAGAACTAAGTGCATAAAAAAAAAAGTAATCAAAGGATTATTTCCTTTCTTTAATTTAGCAGAGAAGTGTCTGGTCTGTTATGTGATAAAAGAATTCCAATGAGGCTGAAAGGTAAATTCTATAAGACTGTAGTGAGATCAGCAATGATTTATGGTTCATAGTGTTGGGCGGTTCACAAGAAAGTATAGCAGAGATGAGAATGCTTAGATGGACGAGTGGAGTGACTAGAGAAGATAGATAAGGAACAAACGTATAAGAGGGAGTATAGGTGTAATGTTAATCATAGATAAGATGAAAGAAAATAAACTAAGATATGATTTATTCATGTTATGAGAGAGGAATCGGAAGCGGTAAGAACAGTTATTGAAATGAGTGTTGAAGGAAGAAGAGGTAGAGGAAGACCAAAAAAGAGATAGAGGGATGTAATTGATTGCGTTATGAGGTTGGCTGATGTGAGTGCAGATAATGTAGGTGATCATGTCAAGTAGAAGTTTAGAATAATGATGGCCAAACCTAAGTAGTTGGGATTAAGGCGAGAAAAAAGAAAAGATATACTAAAAGTTATTTTAAAATGATTTTTTTAGTGAAGTTTACAAGAAATTAGGTTTCAAGCATATAAATTACTATAGTAAAATATTAAAAATTAAATTAACTCCCAAAAAAAAAAAAAAAATTTGAAAACTATTTCTGTACCTAATAAGCAGAAGGGTAAAAAGTTTACATTTATTAAATTTCACTAATTAGTGTTTTGTCATGGAAAATTTCACTGTGCATTTGATATTTATTTAAAACATGATATATATTAACAGATTTATTAATAAATTAAATGAAGTTTTAGTAGAGATTTATGAGAAAAAAAATAATTATAAGCTTTTCTTGAAAAGCAATAATAAATCCTTTTACTTTTTGAGTACAGAAATAAATAATTTAAAAGAATGTTTTACATAAAACTTTCAGAAGTAAGATCCAGTTCTTTTTGAATATTTTTAGTAGGTGTAAGATTCGCCTTTCCTTTTTCTTTATAATTTATATAGCAAGATTCACATTCAGATTTGCTGTCAATTATTGATTCTGATGAATTTCTAAAAAAATTATATTTAAATTTAAAATGGTTATTTTTAAAAATTTAATTTTCATATTTAATTTCTATATAATGGAGAATAAAAAAAAGTTAAAAGTAAACATTACAAATCTTATGTTATGCAATTAGTTCATGATTTAATTTAACTCAAAGTTTTTAGTAAAATAAAAATTATTTTACATAAATTTCACAGCACCAAGTGAGTACTTTTTATAAAGAAAATGATAAAGTATATAAAATATTTTTAAGTTAAATACTGGTTATTGGTATACAATTTTTTCATGAAAAAATCATATTTTAAATGATCACATTTATTTAATTATAAATTTTTATTAATTTTTTGGAACCATAAAATATAAATAAACAAATTATAATATTTACAAACTTTAAAATACTCTAGAAATTTAACTACAAAACATTAATAAAATATATTGGTACCAAATGTTTTCTTTAAGTTTATTCCACAAAATAGCTATTTTTAAAAATTTTACGTACATTTTAAATTTTTTACTATTTCTACATAAGTTAAAATATATATTACATTAAAACTATAAACTAAAAGTGAAATAATTATTAAAAAAAAAAAAAAAGAGAGTAATGTAAAATGTTGATTAAATCAAGTTATTGAATTGGTCATATTTTTGTGACATATCTGGTATTTATATTCATATATAGAAATAAGAGTTTTAAGTAGTAAATAAAAACATTTTATATCACACAAGTGAAATAGGTGGATATTTTTAATGTATATGTAGTCACTTCATAAAGTTTCAATGAGGTCTTACAACCAAAATTAAAATTATTACCTATGTAAATACATTTTTCAAGTGTTGTTAACTTACTCATCATCATTTTCAAACAATTTTTTTTTAATGTCTTTTTTTGGAATATTGAATATTCCATCAATTTTTCTCCATTGGCGACCATATAAACGATCCAAAACCTTTGCAGATTCAGATAATCTATCTAGCTGAATAGCTAATTTATTAGGCGTAGAAAAATTATTTTCAGTGTCAATTAAATTGTTTTCTTTTTCCGACACAATAGGATATTTTACTGAAGCTATATAATCACTTTTTTTTTCTAAATTGCTACTAGAAGCAGATTTAAAGCTTTCTTCAGAGTTAGAACTATTAACAGTCAAATCCTGTATGCTTGAATTTTTTTTGATATTAAAAATATCAAATTTTGCATAACTATCATTATTTTTCAAATTTAAGGTTGCATTATTAGTTAGATCAATATATTCAATAAAATTTGTGTTGTCTAAATCGTTTTTTGAATTTAAGTGGGTTGTCTTAGATTTATAAACATCAATTAATTCTATACTAGAATCTGAAGAATAGAATTCATCAATATTAACATTATTATCATATGTCATATTATTTCTATTGATATTTTCTCCTGAATTTTTATTATCTCTGGTACATAATGTCAATTTTTCTGGAAAATATATAAATAAAATCAAAAATAAATTCAATATTTGCAGGTTTAACATTTCCATTTATCAAAAAATATATATAATTAGTAAATACAGTAAGTTATGTTTAATATGGGGACAATTTTTTTTTATTTAATAATTTAAAATGACATTAATTATATTATCGGAACAAATCTACCTTACGGGACACCTTTTTTTTTCATAATGTTCGTTTTTTTTCAAAAGTGTTTGAAAAAATTGAGGGAAACTTTTAGTTCAAAAATTATAGCATTTTAAAGTTTATACGTCATAAGATTAAAAATAGATCCAAAATTGTTTTTTTTTGTTAATTTTCGGGTTTATTTTTCATGAAAATATTGTGAAACTACAATGACGTAACTCATAAGTAATTTTCTCTCTTAAAAAAACATAAAAACCAAAAATAATTTGGAAAAAATTAGAATTTTCCAATTTTTTCTTTCCTCCCGCCCAAAATTCGCAATACTAAAAAATGGGTTTTCATAGAGCTATTACTTAATTTTCGTATACAATACAAAAAAATTGGTTATGAGTGATTACGTAATTACATGAAACCCAATTAATTTAAGTTGAGCAAAAAAAAGACTACAATGTGGTGTGTCTTTATAGTTAGTTCAATAAAACACGAAAAGAAAAGTTTTTACTCTATATTAGGTATACTAAATAACACTTGTTAGAAATAATAAAAAAATTTAATTACAATTGATATTGAAATTTTAGTATTCAACTTAATACTATTTAAAATATTTGCATCTTTGTTGGTTTCAGCGCGACTTTGCACAACAGTAATACAGTATATCCTTATTACTTCCTGAAATAGTTGTACATAATGATGCTTAACATACACACTAAGTATTGTTATAAAGATAACAGATTGCGACACTTGCTAGTTTTATTAAACGACCCCCTTTGACAACCTTCTGCTTGAAACTTACCATTTAACGCTGTATCAATGTTTCATTAATATTATGTTTATAAAAATGCTTCTCAAGTTGGTATAAAATTTTAGACTAGAAAAATGAAATAACTTTCAAGAAAAATTATTGATTTTTATAACCTATATTATTTAACTACAATCGCAATTTTAAAGCACTATAACTTTTGACCCACACGATTCCACTCAAAAATTTTTACATATTCTTAATTTGCATTTAACAAACATTAAAAAAAAAAAATTTTGAAAAAAAAAGGGTATAAAGTAGATTTATACAATATTACCAAAATTTATACTGTTCGTTTCAAAAACTATTATATAGCCTAAAAATGTTAATATATGTTTACAAGGAAAGCAGAAATAATGATTTATTTATGAGAGTATGGTTAAACAACCTTACATAAAGAAAATTTTAGATATAATATTGGGAACTAATAATTATAATAGACAAAGAAAAAAGAACTAAAATTATTTCAGCTTCTTTCAAAATTCTACTTTAAATTTTTTTTAATTAATATTTTTCAATAACTGATTGGTTTAAGTAGTAATATCCCATATCCCAATAGAAATTTTTACTGACATTTACATTTATTTATTACATTTTTTAGTTATGATTAGGATATAAAATGTAATAATACATATATATAATCAGTAAATATCAATTTTAACAATGTTAATCAGAAATTATTCACTTTATAAAAATAATCTCACCTTTACTATGATTTTTTATTTTTATTCTTTCCATTTGTAATAATCAAAAATTTATTACTGTAAAAGTAAACAAAAATTATTTTTTAGAATTTAATAATAAACAGACATTAAAATATACAAATCACCATTAGCCAAAATATTATACTAGAAAAAGATGTAATCTAGTGCAAAATCTTGTTCACTGCTCTAAATATACAAAGAGTACATTGATTAGACCTGGTCAATATCCTAATATCATAGTCTAAATCTTGTGTTTAAATAAAAATTATTTTTGCAGTTTATATCAGATTTTTTAAACATAAATAGCAAAATACATTTTAATAAAAATACAACACTTTAAAATTATCAAAACCAGATTAGCTATATATATATTAGAGCACAATTTTTTATTCTTTTTCTGATATCATATTTTATTGAATATATACGTATTTTTTGACTCATAAATTGACTAAAACTATTTTTATACGTTACTTTAAAAAAATTGTTAACTTCTCTCTGCAATTTTGTTAAGACAAACAAAATAATCATAACAGAGAATTACAAGATGCATTAATCCAAAAAGTTCAGGATGCCATCAGTATTCTCCCTAAAGTTTACTCTACTTAAATGAAAAAAAGACGAATGCGATAAGAAGACATATCTATTAAAAATTGACTTTTTTAAAACCGTTAAAATTTTAAATTGTAGAACTCAATACATTGAAAAGTTGGCAGCACTGGTCATTAATTTTAAAAATAATGGTACTATGAATTCACCTACTCTAAAATTAAAAATTAGTCTTAACCATTAAATAGACAAGATATTTTCTATTCAGTGTCTCCACCTTGTAGTATAATTTAAATGTTAAAAATTCCTAACTCTAAAATACACAACAATTATCGAAATTTAAAACCCCAAATATGTAACGGGAGATTACAGAAAATTTTTTTTTTTCAAAAATGTATTGATTTATGTATGTTTATTTATTTTTAATCTTGTTCATTCTCCCCTTTCTTATCCCTTAAATTTTTATAAAATCTTTACTGGACGATAATAACTTTTGAACCGTTATTTGAGAAGATATTTTATTACTACTTTATATCTAGGTGGAAGGAGTAGTCCGGCTCAGGATATGTAATAATAGAAGTAATCACTTTTTTGTTAAAATAAATGTCATTTTTCATTTATATTGCTAAAAAAATGTAGATTGGAAATTTTTTTTCTTTACCTATAACATAAAATTTTTAAATGTCTTTGTTTTTATATGTATAAAAAATTACTTAAGACTGTAAAAACGAATAAATTGTAATATTTCGTGTTTTTTCTTGAAAATCTCTTAATACATAAAGTAATTTAATTCAATTGACAAACGTTTTATCCAACTTTTTTGCTTATCTTAAGAATATTTTTTCTTATTATTTCCTTACACCTCTCCATGATGTCAACATGTTATGTTTATACATAGCTACAGTGATATCATTTTTTATGAATAAATTGTTCATACTTAACTTTTATATTAAAATATAGAAAAGGAATATTCAGAAAACAAATAATAAAATTAAATTTATAAAAAGATTATGTTTTAAGATTATTTTGTATAAACATATATATATATATATATATTATAAAATTTAAGATTTAAATATATAAATCGCGGGATTTTGTTAGAACACAGTTTTTGGTCCCACTGGTTGCGGTATATACCAAGTACCACTGCCTTGCGTTCGACTTCTCAATACCCATGTAAACTCAAAAATTAGTTTGTGATTGTCGCCGATCATGTGTGGTTGTGTTTTCCGTTCTTGAAACATGTGCTGGCTATTAAACGTTGGCCGATCGTCGATGTTGTTAATATTGTGCGTCCGTCTATCCTGTGATAATGTCAAATATAGTTACTGTTGAAAAGAAATCGGAATCCAAGTCTAATCTTCAGTACTCTCCCACAATTCGTATTCATGCAGACCTCTTTGAACCTACTGAAAGCAGATATCCTGTTTTCAACTATCAGAAACTACTCGTCGAAGAAGTAAGCGACTGATAGTCTATCAGAGTTGCAATACGCATAATTTGTGCAGTGCGTGCTACATAGTTTTTCGTAATATGCAGCATATTGATGCAATTAGTAGTATTACGGTATATTTGGGATTCGGTGAGAAATAATATCCATAAGAAATTACTATTCTTGGAACATTTATTTGATTTTCTTTATAATTTATTTTTCTGTACCAAATTAATACCATTATCTCATTGAGTACTGTTTAGTATTACTGTTTACAATCTGCATTGGAGTATTTAGGGGGTGATACTGATTTATGTATTAAATTATTTTTTGGCCATTTTTATTTATTTGTCTCACACTAAAGTTTGCTGCTATTATGTGTTTATCATATCATATTTTCCTATTGAGTTTAGTTGAAATATGTACAATAATTTGTTAAAAATTGTTTTGATTTGTTATTTAGATAGCCAATTATGTAATAATTGGATAATTATCATACTATTTGTTATATTTCTAAGATTTTTGGAATATATATATACTTATGAATAATGAAATTTAAATTAGACTAATTTTAGTAATATAATTTTATTTTTTTTCAAATGTCTCTTCTAGGTCTATTATAATATACTGCCCAGAAATGTTTTTTTATGACAAAATTTAGTTTTTAAATGTAGTTGAGAATGTTTTTTATTATTTTTATTTATTTTTTAGTTATTATTTTAAATTTATAGTACATATTTTATTATATTATTCATTCCTTATAATAATGTCATATCTGAATAGTTTTAATTTTAAAAAAGGGGAGCGATTAAAAAAAAAAATTAAAAATATATTGATAATAAATAACTTAATTTGATCATAATCAGTTAAATCGTAAATTTTAGGTATAATAATTTTACTGGGATATACTACTTTTATGTAAAACTTGGTAACAAGTAAAACTAAATAACATCATATTTTGAAATATGACATTATTAAAAATAAATAAATATAATGAATTTATGCATGACAAATAAAATCAGGCATAATAGTTTTCCACAAAATCCTATTGTCAGCATTTATAAAAGTTAAATGAAATGGCTTGTGTTAAAACTTACATTCTTAAATATTTTTTAAGAAATTTAAAATCTCAAACATTAAGTAATTTTATATTCAATAGTGTAATATTTATATCATTTAAAAAATTATAATCATGATATTTTCTATTCATAATTATTTATTTTTGAAATTTAAATATTTAAGTTGTTAATTCCTAAATCTAACTTTGGTATCATCCAGAAATTTAATAATATTATTTACAATAACATCAAATATTTTGATTTCATATTCTAATATTTGATTTTTGTTATTAGACATTAAGACATCAATAATTATGATTATGATTGTAAAACTACATTAAATTTGTGTAATGAAATATTGTTTGCTATAATTATACATATTTTATTGTAAAGTCTTGGCAGAATATTAAATAATCCTGTGTATTGGCCAATTAAGATGTCAATAATTCCTAAAATTTTATACTTTATTTATTAAAAGATATTTTGATAAATTTCTTCCATGTTACTTTAGTGGTATAGTTATAGGAGCATGTTCCATTATTGACCACCATATTTATCAAATATTTTACATTTTTTAGGGTACCATAAGCTTATCAATAAGATTAAAAATAAATATGCACATTTTTTTATTTTTAGAATTTTTTGTTAGTGATTTGAATCTAGATATTTTATAACTTATTTTAGAATACATTATGAAATTTATTATTAAAAAAAATTACAGTATATTGAGCCATTAGACAACACACAAATAAATTATATTCATACTAAGACTTAGATTTTGAATTTTTAGAAAAGACGACGTCGAAGAGATCAACAGTCAAATTTGTTTGACGACAATGATGAATCAATAAAACAATTAGCTGATCATTATGAGCATAAATATGTAAGTTTTTATAAATTTTCAAATTAATGTATTATTATGGATTAGAATGAAAATTCACAAATTTCATTTTTGTTTTAATTAAATTAAAGATTTTGGGTATAACAGCCAAAATAAAAACATTTTTTCATATAAATATTTTCTTGATGAAACTTGCAATGTAAATTTTGTTGAAACAGTTATATTTGTTCTAATTAAGTTATACTCTTATAATTTAAGTTAGTTGTAAAATGATCAAAAAAAAAAAAAAAAAAGGGGAATGGTTAAAAACTTAAATTTTTTTTAAATATATGCTTTCAACATATTTTGAGAAAAAAGTCATAAAGTAAAATCAGGGTTAGATGATATGATTTGGTACTTAAATAAATTATCATTTTGCATTTATTAGGGATCTACTAATGTCAAAAAAAAGAAAAAGAAGAAAACTGCTTTCTATAATTATTCAGAACTTGCAGCTGGTTATGATGAAAATGATTCATTCATTGATAATACTGAAATAGTAAGTATTTTAGTTAAAATGAATTTGTATAATGTAATTTTATTACTTTTAAAATAATAAAAAAAATCAAATATTCAAGTAAAATATAAATTATAGAATTTGAGATGTAGTAATGTAATATTAAACCCATTAGATTTTATACACTTTCATCTATATCTAAAACAAAAATCTCTTCTTCTTCTCCCTTGCCTTTATCTCATTTACTTGGAGTCAGTCAGCTAAACTTTTACTTAATATGTTTTCTCCATCGTCTGTGTATTTCAGCATTCTTTATATCACTCATTCTTAATTACATCCAACAATCTATTTTTGGGTCTTTTTCCTCCTCTTCTTCCTTTAAGGTTTATTTTTATAACCGTTCATACAGCTCCTGATTTCACTTCAAATTATCTAAGCGTATTTTTTCTCATCTTATTCACGATTAACACTACTCCTATGCTTCCTCTTACATATTTATTTATTATCCTATCTTCTCTTGTCACTCTACTCATCTATCTAAGAAATCTCATTTCTGCTTCACTCATTCTCTACTCTACTTTCTTATCAACCCTCAACACTCTAAACCATACATCATTGTTGGTTTCACTCTAGTCTTATAGAACTTACCTTTTAGGCTGATTAGGATTCTATTCAAAACACCAGACGTTTGTTTTCACTTAATCCATCTGTATTTAATCCTATGTTTTACATTCTCATAAATATCACCATTCATTTGTACAAATGATTGTCAATATTTAAAACTTTCCACCTTAATTATCAAGTCTTCGTTTTTTGTCTTTACCATACTCGTTTCATCACCCTCATGTTCTCTTTTGTCAAACTTATACTCTATATACTCTGTCCTCTACTAATCCTTAATCCCTGACCTTCATGGGCTGCTCTCCTTATCACAAGTCTGTAGTCAATTTTTTCCTTTTTTCTTCTAATAAAACTATTATCAGCAAACAATGAATTCCTCGTTTTTCTATACATAATTTTTACCTACCTTAGTACTAATACTTTCATACATATATTCTATTACATTTATATAGGTTTCTGGCATTCTTTCTCATTACTGTCCACTTTAAACCTCTCTTAACACTCTGTCATACTCCTACTCTAAATCTATGAACACATTATATAACTTTTTATTCTTCTCCCTATACTTTTCTATTAGATGTTTCACACAAAGTACCAACTTCAGCATTGACTTTCCAGACAAAAAACCTAACTGATTTTTAATTATTGATGTCTTATTTTTTATTCTTTGTCACTTTTATTTTTACCCAAATCTTCATATTATAACTCATAATCTTTATGTCTCTATAATTTCCATATTAATGTATGTCTACATTGACTTTAAATATAGATATTTATGGGTAATTTATTTTTTAGTTTGATGAAGTTATGCCTGAAGAAGTTGAAACAGCTCATGGTGGTTATTATGTAAATACAGGTTCTTTGGAATTTAAAAAAGTTTATATTTCAGAAGATTCTGAAGATTTAAAATCTAGTCATCGTCGTAAGGTAAATATTTTTTTAGTTTGTTTTTAATTTAGGTATATTGAAACCATAGTTTATTAACTAATAAAGTAACTAATTAATGATACTTCTATTTGAAATTATGAGAAATTAAGCATATTAATAGTGCTTTA
>NW_026099572.1:32485397-32522067 GCF_025091365.1 Daktulosphaira vitifoliae | reverse complement strand
TAAATTAATATATATAAACTATTAATTTGTTAAAACTATAGACTTCAGAGACATCTAAAGGATCATCAGTTAGTTCTGAAGATGAAAAAGAACCAATTAAACCAGCAAATTTAGTTCAGCAGTCTACTGTTTCTATCAATGGCAAGACTAAAAGAAGACAGTCTATTGATTCTGATAGTGCTAGTTCTTTAATTCCTACTAAAAAGAAAAAAATGAACTCTGTTAAAGTATTGTTACAAGAGAAAAGAATTCAACTACCCGAGCTTCAGCCAAGTTGTTGCTTTATAAATTTTAATTTTAAATATTTTTTTGATAATTTTTATTTTTTAGGCTGTTCAAAAGATACTCAGTTTTCATCAACTGTAGAAGCTCCAGTAACAGAGATCAATGTAAACTCAATCAACGATACTATTGAATCTGTAATTAATGCAGCTTGTACAAAACATCCAAATTCAACATGTAAGATATTAATAAGTTCAATTCAATTAATTAACAGTTTAATAAATATACTGAGTGAGTCACGGAGATGTAATAAATCCAATAATTATTTTATTGTTTTTTAATTTTGAAAGTAATTTTTTATTTTTACAATAAGTTTTGATAGGTATATATTTTAGGATAAGTACTCATCAAATTACAACCATATTAATCTTTGTAGTGAAAATAGAATGCAGGCAGAATATACACACATCAGTATGGGTTGAACAACACCCATCTATATTCTGTCTTATTTTTTTTTTTACTGCCCACAGTGGGGAATTCAAAATAATATAACTTTTCCACAAAAAATTAACTTTTTCAACTTAATTTTTGAAAATATGCTATAATTGTGTTAAAATTCTTGGGTTTGTATTTTATTTTATTTTAAAATACTCGACAAGGAAAGTAGACTGATTTTCATAAATACTATAAAAATATAATTGACATAGTATAGAAATTTATTTAAATTTTTTTGCTTCTTTTAAGTCAAGGAAAATAAATTTGAAATTTGAACTAGCTTTAATTGCCATATATATCCATCGGAGTAATGTGATGTACAGATGCTGAGTTAATAACACTTGTGTCTTTCACGCTTGAGGTACAAAGTTCAACATCCAAATGGGATTGCATTTTTTGCTTAATTATTTATGAGTTAGAAAAAATTTTTCAACTCATTTCATTTTTATCTCACTTAGATTCAATGAATATCATGAATATAAACTATTGTAACAAACCCTTCAAATTTTATACGTGTTAAAAGTAAAGAAATATACAACTCCTTTTTATTTTTATAATATCTCTGTAAAAATTACAATATTATGTTATTGAATATCAATTTCATACTAAATTTAATTAGTATTTATTCATATGTTATATTTTTAAATCAAAGAACCACTAATCAGGATATAATTAAGGAAATAAATGTTGATGTTGCTTTTGTAATTATCCACCAAGTTCTTGTAATTAAACACTATATACAGATTTGCATTGAAGAATTTCATATGATAGTGATTTTAATCACTGTCAGATATTATCTATACTTGTCTTAACTATCCTACTTTCACACTGTGTTGTGCCCCATTGTGCTACCCATTTTTTTGTGCTTATCAAAATGAGCTGTGTAAAATTTGGGTCCAATGTTTTATGGTTATCCCTGCCTCTGGGCTTCTTAAGTTTATTTGATGTTACAATTTTAATAGAAATAAAAGATTTATTTGATTACTTTTTTTTTTTACTTAAAATTATGAAAGTAAATCTCACGTAAAGGAAATTTTACGGGAAATTAAAAATAATAACATAAATGTTATTTTTTTAATAAAGAGCTTACAAAATTACTACATACAGTAAATAACATATAAAAATCTTAAAAATATGTTATAACTGATTTTATTTAATTTTACTTATTTATTTCATTGTATTCTTTAAAAAATGCTTATTCGGGTAAAAAAATTTAATTTTTCTATACCAAGTACGATAGTTATACTAGATTAATTATATCATGACTAATTAATTAATTATTATTACTAATCTATTTAAATTTCCTGTATTATTGCAATTTTTGGTTATCAGTTAGGGTTTTTGATTAATACTAATATCTGAAAACTATGGTAGCCAAAATTTTTCCAAAATGATGTTGGTGTTTATTTTTTGTAGACATATTTATTGCAATCAAGTTTATGTTTAATATTTTGTAATAGTTAAACAATTATATTATTATAGCAATCAGTGGTGAGAATGATGTTAATCCTCAAATTTTAATGGAAATCATTGAATCCCTTAAGACTGAAGCTAAATTAGTAACTTCAAAAAACACAAGACTTTTTTCAGATCAAATGAATATGTTACTATTAAGGTAAACTAATATTTTATTATATTTTTTAGTGTTTTAGCTTCAATGCGAAGTTGAGTAGGTATTAATTTTACTATGATATGTATTTTTTTTTGTGTGTTACTACTTTTTTTGAGCTCTACCAAACCGATTTCTTTCAATAATATGTCAAATGATCACAAATCGTATTTAGTCAAAGACAATACCCTTTAAAAATTGAAAAATTTCCCTTGTTTCCCGTAAATGAGGGAAATCTTCGCTAATTTTTGAAAATTCTTAAAACTTATAATCAGGATATAAATAAGGAAATAGGAGATCATGTAGCTTTTGAAATAATCCATCAATTTTTTTAAATTAAACACTATCTACAGATTTCCATTAAATAATAAAAATAATAATGTGATTGAATTAATATTATAGTAGTACAGTCTTATAGAACACAATCACTGCTTTGACTAAATAAGACACTTGCCTAGTCCTAACAATAGTTCTAATTTAGATTAGTTGTCATTTACAGACATATCAACACAAGATCATTTTTTAAAACTGTCATCTGATAATGATTTGATTATGAACATAATTTCATTATATAAAAATTTAAAATAATTAAAATAATTGGTCAAATTGTTTTTTCAATTGATTGTAATTATCTTTTTTATGTAAACCCTTAAAAAAAAAAAAATACCAACTTACCTACTTTAAATAATTTTATATATTAATGTTTTTGAAAGTTGATTGTAAATTAAATTTTATCTAAATGTAAATTTGTTTCAGTCTTGAATACCAAAAAGAAATATTTTCCTTTAATGCTAATTCAATTTATGAAATGTTGGCTGTGTTTATGGTATGTGACAAAGAAAAACTTGTTAAACAAGTAAATAAGTTAGTTGATGCTGAAGAAGCTAAAATTTCTGATCTAATTATAAGGTATGAAATTTTTTTTAATTTGTCAATTGTAAGTGTTAATAAAAATGTTTTTAATTATTCTATTTTATCTGCTATAGTTAGATGAATTTTATAAGTAATTGAATTTTATATTTTGTACAGATTAAAAACCTCTATTGAAAATTCTATGCCTGCTGTTATTGAGCAATATAATATTGATTGTAAAACAGTTATGGAACGAAGGTATTACATAATATTAGATTAAAAATGAAACGACTCAATCAAAATTGTTTTTAATTTATTTAAATTTTTTAGAAATGTAAATGGTAATCTCGTTGAGGGTATGAAATCAAAACCAGGTCCTAAATTACCCCGCCGTAAATTTCCATGGACTGACGAATTTAGGTATAATCTTCGTATCATGGTGAAATTTTTACTGAAATATAATTATAGTTAATAATCAACTTATTTGACTGTTTTTTGTTACAATAACTCATGATTTTTTAAAGTCTTTTAGTATAGTAATATAGTAAATTTATGACACTTGAAGTGTAATAATAATTTATTATTAAAGTAATTTAATTATACAATAGGTTTTTTATCTATAAAATTAGTTTGTTTCTCATTTTTAAGTTGAATGATATTTTTAATTAATTTATTTATGAAAAATTATTGATGATAATTTTCATTATTATTATTATTTCATATTTGTTATTATTATTTATTAATAATATAGGTTTATTTTTTGATTTTTGATTCACTAAAATTTTAGTGAAAAACATGTTTTTGTGATCAAATTATATTCTTGAATTGAATATTTCAAACTATATCTTTAGTTGTATTTGTTGAATATAACTGGGAATATAGTCATATTGTTAAATTTATTTATAATATTGTATAAATATGTTTAGGGGTTATCTAAGAGAAATTATTAACATAAGAACAACTACTTATTCAAAAATCAAAAGGATTGATTCAGTAGATAGTTATATAACCAAATTTCTTAATAATAGAATAAAACCATTATGGCCACTAGGGTGGATGAAGGTCACCATTCTTTTAAAAGAATCTAAAGTCAAAGATTCTAGGTAATTATCTTAAATTTTTAATTTATACTGAGTAGTGGTTTTACATTTTTCTATCATATATCTTAAATAGAATTCATTAATTTTGAATNACATATTTCTATCTTAAATCTTAAATATAATTCATTACTTTTGAATGAATCATTATAAGTACCACAAATAGTAAAAAAGAAAAGAATAGCTTATTGTTTCTAATGTGTTTATATTTTTTTCTTGAATTAGCTGTGAGATAAATCAAAATAAATTATGTTTTTTTAAATAGAAATTCAAATATTCTTATTAATATATTTACCCCCCTATTTTAGCTTCGATGCGAAGCTGAGAAGGTATTGGTTTTACTATGATGTGTTTTTTTTTTTTTTTTTTTCTGTTACCACTTTTTCTCAGCTCTCACCGAACGGATTTCTTTCAAAGATACGTCAAAAGATCACAAATCGTATCTAGTCGAAGACATTACCCTTAAAAATTGAAAAAAATTCCCTCGTTCCCCGTAAATGGGGGAAACCTCCAAAAAAATTACAAATTTAAAAATCGCTAATTTTCGAAATTTTTTCAATTTTTTTTACTAAAAACTGCCGTAACTTTTTCAAAAATGAACATATCAATATAATTTTTTTTTATATAGATGCTTGATGTCTTTACTTATTATTTGGTATATTTTTTTTGTAAATCTGACACTTAACCTGCCCACAGGGGGGGATTTGAAATGACAACTTTTTCACAAAAAATTAACTTTTTCAACTTAACTTTTGAAAATGTTCCGGAAGGTCTGACACTTTTATATATATCTTAAATTAAAGCTAATGTAATGTACTTTAATTTGAAAAAAAATAAATTTGTTCTCTGCATTTGTCTTCATGGTGAAAACGGCTACCAATTGCTATTTTTGTGTGAAAATTCTCGATTTTATAATTTACATTTTTTACTTTAAAGTGCTATAAATTTTTGAAAAATATATGGATCAATACAATTTTTTATGAGAAATAATATTTTTTTATAATATTTTTTTATAATCTCTTTTTCATTTAACATACTATATCTTAATCAGGATATTATTAAGGAACTAGTAGATCATGTAGCTTTTGGAATAATACACCCATTTTTTAAAATTAAACACTATCTAAAGATTTGCATCGAAGCGTTTTTTTTTTATAGTGATTTTAATCACTGTCAGATATCATTATACTTGATCCAACTATCCCATGTCACCACTGTGCCGCGACCCCCCTTTGCTGGGTTTTTTTTACTTGATATAGAAAACTTGTACTATGAAAATTTAGTCTTGATCAAACAACATGTATCATTGAGGTTGAAGTTTGACCAAATAGGGTATTTTTTTAATTTTTCACATTTATAAAATGTTCTAATAGTTTTTTTCTAAAATTTATCATTAATGTTATAATTAAAAATAATATTTTAATTTTGTAAATTTAATAGTCACATGACTATTTGCCATGTTCATGCCATATGTATAAGATAATCAAAATTTTAATGGTGTGTAGTTTTAGTTTTAGTTATATAGGTGGGTAAGACTTGCCTATGTACTCGTCTTACAGGTTCATTGTGCGTACATCCTACCGAAATATAAATTATTCAATTTTTTCACATGTGTTAATACCGAAGTGTTTTTAGACTAGGTCGCACCTATATATATTCAAACAGTCCTGTTCTAGCAAAATGAAGTATCTCTTTGGATTTTAGGTTCTTAATATCTACTTTTCAGGATAAGATTTTCCCTTATGTTTAGATCTTAATTTGGCCAGAGTATCACATTCACTCATAATGTGAAATGATTATTCCTTTTCTGTTACATACTTCCTGCACAATGGTTATTCTGTCACTCCCATTGTGTATTGTTTAAGCAGATGACTGTGTCCTGTCAGTGTAGTCCAGTCAAAGTGTTTTTTTTTAAATCTATTCATGTTAATAAGTTCTTTTATTAGTAGACAAGCAGTTTTGATTGTGTAGGTATCGCTAGGTAACACCATATTTTCCTGTGTTGTTCTCTACCAGTTTTTGGGTAGTACTTTGAGAGATTGCTCCGTAAGTCCCACCACTTGTTCTGGTTCAACGTAGGTGTTTTCTACACATTTCCTTGCTGGAAAGTTTTCTTTTCATTACCAGTCACACTGCTGTGTCATAGCATTATGCTAGTATAACTATATTGAACCTTGCTAGTGATTCTGAATTTCCTTTCATTCAAGGACTAGCTTTGTAGTCACATGGTTATTACTAAGTGCCTTTAGAGCGGCTTAACTATCTTTTGGGATAGTTATGTTTTTTTTTATGAGTACTAGCAGGTTTTAGGCCTTTACTAGTATTGCCATTACCTTTGCTTGGAACATATAGGGTGTTGTGCCCATTGACATGCTGATATTTAAGCATGGTTTATATCCTCAAATACCAGTACCTACCTTTCCTGATTTCTTGGAGCTGTCTGTATAAATTACAAACCCTACTTTTCTAGTCATGTGGTTTATATTCCATTCCCTACATTTTAAGATCTCAATTTTGTAGGGGGTGTTATTTTGGGAAATAGATTTGATACTATTTGAGGGATATCCCATTATACTCTGGTCTATCTCTTCTAACTTTTTTTTACTGCTAAAATATTATTTATTTTAAACAATTGAGTGTAATACCATGATGTTAAAATTTGTTAGATTTAATAATGGGGTGGGTTAAGTCCCCTTTACACAGCATTAAAGTAGACTAAATTGTTTTGATTTATATCACAGTTAATTCAACAAAAAAATGTAGACACATTAAAAACAATAAGCTATTTTTTTACCTTATATGTGATATTTATAAATATTTGGTGTGGTGGGGCGCGGTGGTTATACTGGTTGTTAACAAAACTCTAGTGTTAAGCCGTGCTTACCGCCGTAGGTGAACGGATGGGTGACCATGCGTGCGCTTCTACGGTGGCGAAAAAGCACCATGTTCCCACTGCACTTAAATTTCCCCAAGATATACCAATGGTATTAACCAACCTAGCGGTTGTAAAAAAAAAATATATATTTGATAAAGAATTTTTATTTGATGACTTGTTGTAGAAAAAAATAGTTAATGCAAATGTAACAAACTATGTTTCAGATTTAAGATAAAAATATGTATATATTTCCATTTTAATTATTCTTTTAAAATAAAAGTATCTTCTAAATTACTCTAGTAATTATATATGTATATTTATGTTGACTTATTTTCATTGAAATTTTAATGATAGTCATTATTATATGTGTTTGATTTATCTAACAAAACTAAATTACAGGCCAAAATTAACTAAAAAGCAAGCATTACATAACAGTCCATCAAAACTATTAAGTGCTATTAAAATAGCGTCAGAACATAAAGTGTCAAAGTCAGCTATGAGCAATAAAACACATAAATGGACTAAACAAAAAATAAATAAAGTTGGTGACTCAAATGTAGAGTCAAATTCTGTTATTACTAGTCAAACTAAAATGGTTCCTCATTCAATGTCAACAAAATCAAAACCTCTTCAAGAATCTTCGAACTCCGTTGCTATAAGTTCAATAAACAATGATTTATGTCCTTATCAAGCTACAATTACAACAGCTTCTTTGAATGGCGACAAATCAAAAGAATCTGATTGTAGCAGTGTTATTGTGAAAACAAAACCACAAACTGGAGAAGTATTAGACTTATCCCCCAATAAAGTTAGCTCTTTGCCATTTACGTTGAACAAGTTTAAAGATGTATCAGTAATTAATAATAATTTATCACATGATAGTAGCAGCCCTGGAAAAACGGTAAGAATAAATCAAATTTAAGCACATTTATAGTATTATATTTTTGTTTTTTTTTCTTTTAAATATAAATTTATTAAAGTTTTTATTATTTATTTTTTAAATTTTTTTCACAAGCATAAAATGTGTGATTTTGTTCATTTTATTTACTTTACTTAAAATAATAATATATCAATTAAAATATAAATTACCTGTTGTTGGACAGAATGAAGATTAAATTTATAATTAATATTTTTGTAAATTATATGATGTATAAAGTGTACATGTTGGCTAATGTATTTATTCTTATTTTTTGTCGTTTGTTTTATTTTCTTGCATGGTAACAATTTAATTGTTTATTGTTTAATCAATTAACCTTCATATTCAATATACTAAAATCTAATCTAAAATACAAAATCTAAAATATACTAAATCTATTCATTCTTTTAATGGGATACTTTGGTATAGTATATAATTAACTTTGACTCCTTTTTATATATTGTATAAAAAGTGATAATTATTTATATGGTATAAAGATTAAAAAAAAAAANAATGGTGTAAAGATTAAAAAAAAAAGTAAACTTACTAAATTTATTTAAAAAATTAAATTTATTGTTTAAAAGTATCAAATTAATTTTAAAATAACACTATAAAAGACTGGTCTTTAATAACTTTAATTTTTGAGATAAACTCATCTATTCTCAAACTGCTTATGTTTTGATTTATTCAAAAAATAGGTTAATAACTGATATTTTCTAATTATTTGTACGAAAATATTTTTTTTTAACATGAATATTAAATATTAGTAAATTTACTCGAGACTATAAATTTACTTGATATAAATAATTATGTAAACGTTTCTCATAATTTTAATTTTAGGGGTTTAATTTTAATAAATATTTTCCAGTGACACAAATGTCTTAGTTTATTTAATTTTTATAATTAACTTTTTAATATTTTTGAAATTCATTACATGCTGATTTTACTGTCAAAGTTAATAGATTATTTCTGATCATAATTTGTTTTTTATTCTAATGTAAGNCAAAGTTAATAGATTATTTTTGATCATAATTTGTTTTTTATTCTAATGTAAGATAATCATAACAAGATTATTATATTGTATGGAAATACAGAAGTGTCATACACCTGAATATGACGACAAGTTTTATACTGTATACTTCAGTATTAATTTTAGAAATAATGATTCTTAAATTTAAAACAAGAATTACCTTATTTTTTTGTTTATTAAATATTTTTTTGGGGTGCTTAAATTTTATTTTTTTTTTTTTTTTTGTTAAGAAAATTTGAAAAATATTTTCGCTCTTCGAAAATATGTCTGGTTACAGTAATTAATGTTATGCTCAAATTAAAAAATTTGTCTCCTGAAATCGAATGTATTTTAGGTTCTGGTCTCAGGACTTAAGTTTTGGGGGGAGCCTTTTACTTTTATAAATGAGTAAATGAAAAAAAGTTATTTTCCAAAACATGTGGTATCTGGGACCTCATTAAATTTTAACTTAGATTCGTTAAAATGTTATGATAAAAAGCTTTTTCTGTTATTTCAACTCATCAATACTAAATTAGTCTATGGTGCATTGTTATTGTAAATATTTAATCAAATTCAATGTTAGTAAAAGAGCGGTTGAGTAGAATAAGTTTTTATTCGTCTTTTCAAAGATGAAAAAGTGTATTTTAGTGTAATAAATTATGAAATTATTAATCATTTTTTACAATAATTAATTTTAATACATTTTTATGAGTTAATTTAATGGAGAATCTTAGTATTTTCTTTGTAAAAATTTATATTTATGTATAAATTTATAGTTAGGAAAATTTTGTTTACTATCGGCCCTTGCAAATAGTTGGTCTTATATAAGGTGAATGTCTTAGACCTAACGGACAATGCTTGTCATTTTAAATACAATTATGATTTTATGAACATTTTTTTTTTTTTAATAATTATTGCCTTAGAGACTACGTCCTCAAAGCAAATTTTGTAAAAGTATATTTTAGGATATGTATTCGTTGAATTACAAAGCAATTTAAAACAATAAGTGTTTATGGAATTTTTTTAAATTATATATTTTTTTATTAGTATAATAGGAATTATTTTTTTTGTATATATAATAAAATATATGCTTTGAACACATTCTATGAAGGCAATAATTATTGAAAAAAAATAAATTCAATAAAATGTTAATTGCATTTAAAATATTGTAAAAATGCAAATTTTATAGTAATATGAAAAGCTCAAAAATTTGAGACAGTTGGAATTTTTATTGGTCTTTATAGTATTGTTTTTTTCGAGTTTGAATAAAAAACTAATAGACTTGTATTATGATGCAATGATGTAATAATTTAATGATTTGAACATAATGATATAATTGGATTTGGCATATGACACTTAGTTATTCAGTTATTCATATAATTGTAAAGAAAGTTACAAATATTTTGCAAATTTCGATAGGTTCTTCCTTAGTTTGGAAGTAAAAAAAGACAACTAAATAATGAAATAATCGCCACATATTGTGTTTTAATAATTGAGGAATAAATAAGAGAAATACTGTTTAATATTTTTTTTGATCGCGTACTTACCCTGACATTAAGGAAATGCATCCCCTTAATAAAATATTTAAACGTGATACACAAGGGACCTCATGTTAAATAAAAATCGAGATATTATTATTCTACTATTAGTTATAAATAATCGAATTGATTTCTTACTTATCTAACACTGATTATAAACATACATAGAATACTATATAGTATTCGTCAGAATTGGTCATTAATTCAACAACTTCAATTTACGAACAATTTTAGAAAANTACTTGAAATATTGTAAAAAACATAGATCTTTTTGAACTGAACTTTTGAAAATGTTCCAGAAATACTGCGTCCTTTAAACATACATTAAATCAAAGGTTATGTTATATACTATCAAATGAAAAAAAAAATTTGTCCCGTCATCTTATCTTCTATGTGCAAATGCCTGTCGAAAATTAAAAAAAAATGTAATGTTTGCGATAAAAATTACCTTTTATCGGGATGTTCTTTGTGCTTAAAACTGCCATAACTTTTTCAAAAATGAACAAATAAAAATAATATTTTTTTGTATTGAAACCTTAGATATTTCCCTTTCATTTGATATAATTTTTTTTGAAAATCTAACACTTATTCTGCTCACTGGGGGGGATTTAAAATAGTTACTTTTTTACAAAAAATAACTTTTCAACTTAATTTTTGAAAATGTTCTGGAAATACTGCGTCTTTTAAACATATATCAAATTAAAGCTTATTTTATGTACTATAAAATGAAAAAAAAAATTGTCCCGACGACCTATCTTCTATGCGCAAATGGCTACCATATTCAAAAATATGCTATATTAACAAAATTTTTTTTTTTAATTTAACACTATCTACAGATTTGCATCGAATCGTTTTTTATGATAGTGATTTTAATCACTGTCAGATATCATCTATACTGGACCCAACTATGCCACGACCCCACTGTGCTGGGTTTTTTTTTTTTTTGTTTATATAATAAAATATATGCTTTGAACACATTCTATGAAGGCAATAATTATTGAAAAAAAAAAATTCAATAAAATGTTAATTGCATTTAAAATATTGTAAAAATGCAAATTTTATAGTAATACGAAAAGCTCAAAAATTTGAGATATTTGGAATTTTTATTGGTCTTTATAGTATTGTTTTTTGCGAGTTTGAAAAAAAAAAACTAATAGACTTGTATTATGATGCAATGATGTAATAATTTAATGATTTGAACATAATGATATAATTGGATTTGACATATGATACTTAATTATTCAGTTATTCATATAATTGTAAAGAAACTTACAAATATTATGCAAATTTCGATAGGTTCTTCCTTAGTTTGGAAGTAAAAAAAGACAACTAAATAATGAAATAATCGCCACACATTGTGTTTTAATAATTGAGGAATAAATAAGAGAGAAATACTATTTAATATTTTTTTGGTCGCGTACTTACCCTGACATTAAGGAAATGCATCCCCTTAATAAAATATTTAAACGTGATACACAAGGGACCTCATGTTAAATAAAAATCGAGATATTATTATTCTACTATTAGTTATAAATAATCGAATTGATTTCTTACTTATCTAACACTGATTATAAACATACATAGAATACTATATGGTATTCGTCAGAATTGGTCATTAATTCAACAACTTCAATTTACGAACAATTTTAGAAAATGGTTACCTTAAATTAAAAAAAAATTATATTGAAGTATATAAAATTTCGCCTGTTAAAATTATAATCATACCGAATTAACGTCGGAATTCAACAATTTAGTTAAATAAAATTAACAATAATAAAAGAAAGCAAAATATGTACTTGTCACTAAATTTTACATAATAAGCACATTTAGTACTGAAATGTATAGATAATAGATTTTTACCGAAAATAGTCTTATAATACAAACCTTATTTAACGGGTAATTTCTTTTTAAGCTATTTTTAGAATACACTTATGTAGCATAAAATAAATCAAAAATTAATTATTTAATTTTTAANTTTAGAATACACCTATGTAGCATAAAATAAATCAAAAATGAATTATTTAATTTTTAATTTAATATTAGGCAAAAATTTATTCCCTTATTAAATTTTAGATATTAACTATACTGTGATGAAACGTTATTTTTCATATATATTAAAGTAATCTTTTGCTTATGATTTTCTCAATTATTTGACATTCTTTAATTGCATGACTTAAAATGATGTGCGAGTGATTTCCTTTTTGTGTCTGACTTTTATGATAATTAGTTTTAAACTAAAATGATTATTAGTACAATGAACAATTTTTAGGACACTCAAAACAGTCAAAAACAACTATCTTCAAATGTTATTAATCAACCTATTTCACGTAAACAAAGATTGCTTCAAGAGTTAAATAGTCCTTTGTTAACAGACCAACAGAGAGTTTCACATAATAACTCTCCAATAGAACTTCATAGTACAATAAAAAAAGTTAGTTTACATAACTTTCTGGAATTGCATGATAATTATTCCTTATTTGCATTTTATAATTTAATAAATATATTACAAATAATATGTTTCAAAGGAGAATAAAACATCATCTTTATCAAAGGCTGAAAATTCTCAAATTGATGATAAGCCAACAGCTAAAGATTTATTGAGTCAAATTATAAATGACTCCTTAATGGATAATACAACACCATTACAATCACAATTAACAACATTCTTTAAACCTGTATGATATTAATATTCAATATTTTAAACTCGAGTTAACTCGTTTGTATTATTTCATTTACAGAAAGAAAGTCCTACAGCACCCATAACAATTAAAAATCAGGAGTTAAAAGTAGAATATAAGGAGCAATCACATAGCGATCAGTGTCCAACTAAAGCTACATTTAATAACAATCGTGCTTCTAGTATTGAGTTGGCTGAAAAAGAAGCTCAAGAAGTTATCAAAGATTTATTAGTTCTTAACCAATTGTCATCAAGTTCTTCATGTTCGTCACGAAACTCTAAAGAAAAAGATGCATATAAGAAACAAACATCTTCCATGTCAATGTACTCAATAAAAAATCCTTTTGATACTGTAGTCAATACATCGTTAGGGGTTATAAATCATCCAGCATTTAGGAATTCTTATAATACAGTAAAATTTTTAAAATAATATTATATATTTTAATACTGATGTTTTTATTAAATGTATTTATTTTTTTATACAGTCAAGTAGTGGTATGTCAAAATCATATGATTCTTCAAAATTAACTTCAATTGGTATTCCAAAAATGAGTTTTGGATTTCAAGATGAATTCTTCAAGCATATGGTAAAAACTGAAGAACCCAATTCTCTTTTAGCTTCAGAAAACTATCAGTAATATAAATTTATTACATTGTAATACACATGTTAAACAACACACATTAATAATACTTTTTTAATTTAGAAAACAAGAAGTTGATCATTATGGTATATTACCGAATAGTTCCCGAACTCCTGATGTAATTTTTATAATAAATTTATATAAAGCCAAAATTTAATTGGTATTTTTGTATTTCAGAAGCACTTACATCAACAATTTTATTCATCATTAAATACGAAACCAAAAACTGATTTAAGTCATAGTTCAATATCATATAGTAGTAAGTTAAAGGGCTCTTATTTTTTATATTATTGGGAATCAATGTTGTGTAGTAGTCATGAACTGTAGTTCAACATGAACTACAGTTTAAATTCTAGAATAATAAAATAAACTTCAAATAACAATGTTAAGATTTGATGTGTTACTACGTTATGCCTCTCATCAAAATATTCTACACAATAGTGACAAAGATAATGTAATAATATTAAGGAAAAAAGAATCTATTACTTATACAGTGTTCAGAGAGTAAGGAAACAGTTAAATTTTTATAAACAATGAGAACAATAGAAATCCGTTTTCTTACTTACTGAACACTATTTATAGAATTAATATAATAAAAATAATAATCTGTTATATATTTTTTAGACTCAAATAACTGAATACATCTTAACTAGAATGATGTACATTCTTGTTTAATATAAAAAAGCGCAGCTCAAATTTTATAACATATTATGAATTTTTAAAATTGCTTAATTTGAAGAGCTTGATGTAATATTTTGCAAAGACTGTTATAAGGATGTTTGGTAATATTATCAATAATCTTCCATTTATTAATGTAGAATAATTATATATTTGTTGTTATTTTTATAATTAGTATTACAATAACCTAGTAGTATTATTATTAATGGGCTCAGCTCAAAACAAATTTAAATTATTTTACATCTTGTAAATTAGTTGTAAAGTATTATGTACATATTTTGTTTATAAAATATATTTTTTACGTAAAAAATGAAGAATCATCCAGTTTTATTTGTTCAGTATACATTCCATTAAAATCCATTCTGAAAAAATTTATTTACTATCATTATTTTTATAATAAATGTTTATTTATTAAGTAAAATGTTAATGTAAAGGTAAAAATATTATTGAAGTATATTAATTTTTGCCAAAATAAGCAAAATGGAATATTAAATAAGAAATAGTTCATAATAATGAAGTTAAGATCAACAGAAATTATTATTAACAGTGTTGGTTTTGCAAATTATCCTTTTTTGTTTTATGGTATACACCGATTGTAAGCATATACCCTTCATATAGTACATAAGTATTATTTTTTTAGGGTATATATTAATTCAAAAAATTGTTAGTGGGTAAATATACTCTCCAAAACACGCCATTGATTATAACCTATATGTAGACTATTACAGTAGATTTATATGAAAATAAAGAAAATCCAGAGTTTATGGAATCAAAATGACAAAAANATATTAATTCAAAAAATTGTTAGTGGGTAAAGCCATTTACTCTCCAAAACACGCCATTGATTATAACCTATATGTAGAATATTACAGTAGATTTATATGAATATAAAGAAAATCCAGAGTTCATGGAATCAAAATGACAAAAATATAATTTTGAAAAAATTGAATTTATTGTTTGAAATATGCTATTTGTCAATTAAATGATGAATTTAACAGTAAAAAGTCTTGTGATATACTTCTGCTAATTTAACTATTACATATGACAGAAAAAAAAATAATAATTTTTTCACTCATTCGGTGTAATAAGTTTCAAAAAATTATTAACTAATAGCCAATATTACAGTCAAAACATAAATAAAATGTAGCTTTCGTTAAATCTTTTAATGACAATAAATTCAAAGTTACTCTATGTTAATGGTAATTAAATAGATTAATTTATCAGAAATTAAGAATATTTTTACATTAATATTTCATTAAAAAAAAAAACATATTAAGGCTTGTATAATTAATCAATTAGTATTATCATGAGTTCCTATTTACTTATAAAAAATAAATTAAATATATATATACATATTTGGTAATATTAACTGAATTATAATAAAATAATAAATATNAATAAATGAAATATATATATATTTGGTAATATTAACTGAATTATAATAAAATAATAAATATCAATTCTCAGCAAATTTATGTATTTTATTTAATATGAAAAAAAAATAAGCTTAAGTTTAAAACAACTAGCCAGTATTTACCTGTACAAAAAGTTGCATATAATATTCCCACTATTCATTTGACCCATAATTCTAATACATTTTAAAAGATCAATCATTGCAGCTGTAAATTTGTTTTCCAAAATTTGTATGTTTTTTTGAAAATCTAAGGTTGAACTGCTATTACTTTTAGGAAGCTGAAATAAACATTTATTGCATAAAAATTTTTTTTCTGAGTAATTAAAAATCAAAATAAATGCACATAGTTTTAATACTTAGAATTTATATTAAAACTACTATAAATAATAAGTAAAAAATTTTGTTACTTATATTTATTTAAAAATCTTTTTTATTAAACGATTTAAGTAAAAATATGGCAAAATTATACTATTAATATTACCTCCAATATATAATCACTAAACTCCATGCACAACTCTAATAAATATCCACTGCTTTTCATTAGACTTGGATTTGTCACCATACAGTTTTTTAAACATAAATTTAAAAATTTTTGTTGTTCATCTAATAGTTCATCAACATTTTTAACCTATTGACAGTTAAACCTTAAGTAAAAAATTACAATCTTTTTTTTAATAGATTATTAAATACATTAAATTGTATAGCAGAAGTAAACGATTGCCATTGTGTTTCAATAACTTCTTCAAACATATAATATTCAAGGTTTTGTACAAATAATAACATATTTTGTCTGAGATTGAATGCTTTTTTGTATGTTAAAGATGACGAAGATACTTTTTTCAGTTTTTTGTCTACAAGCCACACTCTACAATATTAAAATTGATTGGTTATATACTATTATTAAAACAATAAATTACCTAAGTCAATAATAATTTACTTTAGAAGTTGTCGTTCAACATTTTTGCATAATAGCAGTAAACGAAATAACATTTGATAATTTGATATAACAGTTTCATTAAATATTAATGAAACAGGCCATTGAGTAGATAACCCCAAACAAAATGACTGTATTCCTAATAAGTTTGAAGATGGTTGGAAATTGATATAATCTAAATAAAATAAAAAATAATTTAGTATAATCGTGTATACACAAGTATACAAATAGCATTGTAAATAAAATTTAAATTAAAAATAAATATGAATTATAGGAGGCCTATCCAATCAAGCTTATATATATATATGAAGAGTAAAATTTTTAAATGTTTCGTATCAATTTTTTTTTTTAAGAGAAATATAATAAACAAAAAATAGTAGTAAAATATATCAGCAAAAATTTATATTAAATTCTACGAGATATTTACAGTGTGTGTGGGTTATTTATTATATCTAAAAACAAAATTTTGTTAATGACAGTTTTAACTTCAAGGTCTAGCTAAATAGTTTAAAATATGTTTTAAGTACAGGAATTTTAGTTTATACTATAGAATGTTATTTTTCATTAAATTTTATTTAAAAATGTTCACTGTGTTTAGCAGTAATAATGTTATTTTCATAGGTAGTTGTTATTTTTTAATTGTAGTTTAAAATTTAAAAGTCCCATTCATTATCCTGTAAAAATATTTTGTTTTTTTGATCTTCTGAAAAACTACCAATTTTGATTTGACTATTTTCTTACAAGAACCGTCTATAAATATAGCATCCAAAAAATAAGAAAACAGGTTAATTGTTATGTACAATGAAAACAATAGAAACCTTTATCCTTACTGAACATTCCATTTATATAGTGATGTATTCAGAAGGTTAAATTTTACTACAAGAAGTTATTTTTACTGTTTTAAAATGATATATATATATATATTGTGTATTATTCTTTGAAAAATGTGTATAGTTTTTTAATATCAAATTTGAATTACAAGTATAAGGATAAAAAAATTTATATGTATTTTCTCGTTTATAATAGAGGTAACTAAATTGTGTCAGTAAGTTGATTTTTTCTTATGTAATGGTACATTTGTAATGTAGCACAACCTGATAAGTTAACACACACCGTGAAATTGATGTCAATAAATGGTGATCAGCAGTCTGCTAATCGATGTTGATTGATGCACAATTAAATAAATAAAGATAAGAGATACTGTAAAAATTGCAGTTTCGTTTGTTACACTTATTTAATGAAATAATTACAATAGTTATTTTATAATTTATTGAACTAAAAATTATTTTATTTCTAAAATTTACCCTTTTCTTTATCAGTTTGAATAGATAGAATTTTAAAAATTTGAAAACTGAGAGGGTCTTTTTTTAAGTCCATTTTAATATCATCTTTATATTGATCAATGCATCCTACATTGACTCGTAGACATATATCTAACAATGATTCTAATCTATTGTAAACAATATCATCTGTAGGTTTTTTTAATTCATCATCACAAACATCCAATAGATGAACCACAAAATCCCCTTGTTCCAGAAGAAAATACCGTTTAATAGATCTAAAAAGATATAAATTAACATAAAAATAATTATTTGATCTTTTATTTATACATTTAAAGTTTTTACACTTGTTTAAAATTATGTGTACAATATTAAATTAAATTATGTAAAAAGATAAACTAAAGATTTGAATTTTAATATACTAAGAAAAACTATTATGTAAATTGTTTGTTTGCTTTATAAAAAAAATTTGAGAATTTTTCTTAATAATGTGTAAACCTTTAGAAAATAAAACTCAGTAAAAATCATTTGTAAAAATTATAACTATGAGTTATTCTTAAATAAATGTTTATTAAATAATATTTATCAAATGTTATTAGATATTTAAAATATACATATGCTACAGGTAGCATCTAATTGGAGAGGAACTGAATTAGAGTGTAGAATAACATTCAAAGTATTTGAAACATTTACTAAAAATTGAACTTGTTTATATTGACATTTTTTTTTTGGTAAAATTAGAACAATAAAATTTATGTTTCATAAAATATAAATGAAAATTACACATTATTCATTAATGTTTGTGAATATGTGAATGTGTAATCATAAGTGATATTTTTTTTAAACACTGTATCTATAATGTTTAGTAAATCAGTGATTTTAGTACTTATTATCAAAATATTTTCCATTGAAGTATATAGTTTGTCCCTTTATTATTATTACTACAAAATATATTTACTTCAGTCTGTTCATGAGATCATAATCATTTAACAACATGTTTAATAAAGTGCTACTGGCAAACATGTATGAGTTGTTAATTATTTGTAAATAATTGGATGAGCACCATAGTGAATACACCAATTTTTCATCATCAGCAGGTTTATAAGACAAATAAAAATTTTCATTATGTTCTGTAAACACAAAGATTGGTTATATTTTAAAAGCTTACAAACGTTTTACAATTAATTTTAGCTTACTACAATTATGCATAGCATTTAAATATTTTCCTGTTCTAAGAATTATTTCTTTATATTTTTCTAAATAAGTTGGAACATACTCATGCCTTATTGTGTAACATTTATTCCAATATTTCTCAGTATCATCACTTAATATAAGATTACCACATTTTATCATAAACTGTAAATGATATTTAAGATAAATTTATATTGTTTAGAAAAAAAAAAATTTTTAGTACTTCATCACAAGGATCAAATATTTGTCCTTTCAACATCCACTTTTCAAGAGAATCAAAAAATGGAGTAGTTGACACTTGAGCCATTCCATCCAAAAGATTTTTCAGTGCTTCATCAGCGCAACATTCCAACATTTTTTCATGTAATACAGAAAGTGTTTGACCTCCTCTTTTTTTATCCTACAATTAACAAAATATAAATATAATTAAAAAAAAATGATTAGTAAAAAAACCTTTGTTATAATAGATATGATGTCAGATATGAATTCCATTTTTGATATTTGTTTTTCTGCAGCAGAAAATAATATTTGCAAACTTAGTTCTCCATTTTTATGTTGATTTTCTAAGGTTATTATGAAATTCTACAAAGAAATTATTTTTATTAGTACCAAATACTTTTATAAATTGATTCATTCAAATATTTTATGATAAGTGTAGTTTTATTTTTTTTTTCATATTTTACGTTTTCCCTTAAATCTATTGTTTGACTGACTAAACTTTACTAGCTAAAGCTAGTTTTGCTAGCAGTTGGTATGTAAAAATTAATAGAGTATCATTAAAAACAATGTTGTTAGAGGTTTATAACCATTAAGCTTTAAAAGCAACAAATTATTCACTATCCTTATTAAGAAAATTGAGATTTTAAAGGTAAAATAAATAATTCTAAATAAAAAATAATAAATTCTATAAAACATAATTTTTAACCAATATTTCTGAATGCTTGATTATAATATATTTTGTATATATCATATAAGATATATGATATTGAAAATTAAAAGACATTTAATTTGACAACAAACAATTTTGGTCGAAATATACTTGAAATATATCTTACTTCATGTATTAAAAGTATGAAGTGGAATTATTTAAAAAACAGTATAAAAAAAATTATTTTACAATTTTTTCCAAATTAATAATAAAAAAACATAATATTGACTTTATTTAATAGAATTCATACTTAATAAATATATTGAAAAGTTCTTGAATTTTTTACAACAAAAGAATAAAATATTTTAACAAAAATAATATTACGAATTTCAGACATCTACTAAATTATATATTTTCAAATTTATCCCAAAATTACATCATGTTAATGTTCTATAATTGTCTAAACATTAAATATCTTCTATAGTCAGAGAAATACAGGGAACTCCACATGTTTTGATAAATTTAATAACTTTCAATCTACTGAATATTTTGGGTTTTTTTTTTTTTTAGCAACTATTAAACTTTAGGATTATAAAAATATCAATTTAAAATTTACTTACTAAGTAATCTCTTATAAATTTTTCTAAATAACATGCTAATGCTTGATTAACATATCCATTGTGACCTTGCCGGTTTTCTTCACAATAACGACAAATAATAGCATAAGCTGAAGCTAATCTTAATATTTTTGGTATCAAACATTGATATTCTGGTCCTTAATTCATACCACAATTAATAATTTTATCAGTGATAAATTTGTTAAAATATTATGAACAATATATTTACAAACCTATAGAAGCATTGATTTTAAAGCTAATACTTGTACCATGTTTATAAGGTTTGATAAACTGACCATGAAATCCTTGGAGACAACATAATATATCTTCAATAATAAATGTTTGTTCAATAGATGATACATCTGAAAACATTATAAGAAAATAAACAAAATTAATTATTACTCATATTTAAGTGATATTTGTCATATTTTTATGTTGTCTAAGAGACAGAAATTGGTTATAACAAAATTTAATTACATTTCTACAATACCAACAATTTTTAAAAACATCATATGTTGTCGGATGCATGTTATTTTTTAATAATACACTGATAAAATAGAATTTAGAGAAAAAGAAGAATACAATACTTCAAAGAATAAAGGATAAGTAGAAATAAACTAGGTATAGGGTGTTTGATTTTAATGGGATAATAATAAAATTGAGTAAAAATGAAATTGTAGTGATATTGAGAAAAAAATAACGATTATGTGAAGATGGATATATTGGAGAAAAATATCAAGTGCTTAGGATTACTAAAAAATCCTAATCAAGCTTATATGTCAATTTTATAAAACAGTAATGACTTTTAGATAAAAATATTAAGCAATACAAAAATATAGCAGTAATAAGTGATAAGGAAATGAAAATATTAAGATGGATTTGTGGAGTGATTAAAGGGAACACAATAAAAAATAAGTACACATGAGGTAATATGTGTGAGGTGTTAATAGTAAATAAAATTTGAGAGAATAGATAGATAGAATTAAATCTTGTTAAAGATAGGATAATTCAGTTTGATAAGTTAAGAATATATACATTGAAAAAAAAAGTGAAATAGTAAAACAGAAAATGAGTTGGATTAGCTTATGAATGATGTAGAATTAAAAACTTAAATGAGCTACTATATATCGAAAAACTCATTAAAGAGTTGCTCTCAATTGAAGGGTCTAGTACAACAACCTGGTAAGTCTACCAATAAAAATAATTTACCAAACTGTTATCTACTAATAATAATGGTTAAAATAGTCAGAAAAATTATATTTATTTAAAACTAACAAAAAGTTATTTGCTAAAAAATCGACCTTGCTTAGTTGTTGTACTGAGCTCTTTAATTATACAAGTAATACATAAATATTCAATTGACTAATCAATGTTAAAAAAAAAATAACCAGTGTTAGTAGACACTATGTCAAAGTAATCTAATCCTTGATATTTTCTAATATTTTTCCACAATGGACATGCATGATTAGTATTTGTTTTCATTGAAATTTCTTTTTCTTTCAATTTAATTTGTTGTTGTTTTTGAAATTCATTTCGTATCTGTTGAAGAGTAAATATATTTTGAATTAGAAATTACAGGCAAATATTTGTTATATAAAACTAGATAATTACTTCAATTTGATCTTTCAAGGACTGTATGTTTTCAGAATTAGGCAAATCACGTTCATATTCTCTATATCTTTTTTCTAAAAAAGCTGTTAACTTTTTATCTTCACTTATTTCTTGAATCAAATGCATAAACTTATTAGCAAGTTTGACATTACTGAAAAATGAATATTTAAAAATTAATCTTTATTACAGAGTTTGTGATTGACATAATTTTAATATAATAATTCACCCAATTTTTTTTAATTTTTCATTAAATTTATGAGGATTCTCAGAATGAGGTAAGATTTTTTGTAATAACGCATCCCTTGAAATATGGGGTGTATTTTTATCACTTCTGTTCCACCCTTCTAATTTTTCTATAATATCTTGAACTGTAGAAGTAGATCTGGAGTAATGTATTAATTGAAATTTTATTAGTCTTTTAAACGTGTATTCAATATAAGAAAAATAATCACCTGAAGCTCGTTATAAGTTCTTCAATTGGTTTTTTTGTTTGATCCATATTTTAAAAAATAACTATCATTTTGTAAAAAGAGCTTTAAAATTCTCAAAGTATAGCACAGTAAATTTAATTTTAACAATAAATATGTAGTTGTTACATTTTAATGTAAAAAATTTAATTTATTTATCAGCAACGATCAACTCTAATGTAGGAGCTCATAAACTCACCGATCGTTATATTTCTGTATAGTTATCACTCTTATCAAAACCTCAGAGCGCGAATAATGCCATTGTATGTCTACTAAGTTCATTCGTTTTCGCAATTATTGCGCGGGAAAAAGCGAACAAATATTTTAACACCATTATCAGAATGATTAATAAAGTGAATATTAATGATTTACCAGTATACAAATTAAATATTAGTAACTCTTACAATGATAATTATGTAAAGAAAATTCTCTTATTATTTTTTAGTTTCATACAACTCTCGATTTATCATTTATTAAGTATATTTTTACATTATGCCCTATGCCCTATGTCTTATAAGGAGATCAACTTTGTTTTTTAAACGGCAATATACATTCAACTAGCTTATAAAATAAATAAAAAGGTTTAAGTAAGAAAATGACTAGTCGGTATAGACGTTAATTTCGGAAGTTAGAATTTTATAACATAGACTGGTGATAAGGGGCATGTAGGACAATATTTATCATTATACATAACATATATCTAAGCGTTTTTGAAATAATAAGTCTCGTAAAATAATTGGGTATTAAAAGACATATTTCTATTGTTAAATATACAAAAATAATCTTTTATTTTCTTTCTTCTGAATGACTTCAGAAAAATTGAGACACGTTTTGTAATGTTAACTATAATAAACACAAGTAATTCTATGATATACGTGTATTCATAATACATATCAAGGTATTACTGAAGATAATAGGATATGTATAGATAATTTTTTTCTTATTGAGCCATCTTTCTTATTATATTACAAACCTTCAACTTATTTAAATACTATATTAAATTTACCCAGATGTGATTAATAATCAAAACTTAACATTTTTTCTTAAAATTTGTAAGATTAATTTTTAGCTTCAATGCAAAGCTAAGAATTAATTTTACCATGATGTGTTTTTTATTGTGTCTGTTGTCACTTTTTCTGAGCTTTCACCAAACCGATTTCTTTCAATAATACGTCAAAAGATCACAAATCGTATTTAGTCAAAGACATTACCCTCGAAAATTGAAAAAAATTTCCTCGTTCCCCGTAAATGGGAATCTACAAAAAAATTACAAATTTAAAAATCGCAAATTTTCGAAATTTTTTTTTAAATTGCCATAACTTTTTAAAAATGACCAAATCAATATAAATTTTTTTTCATAGATGCATGATGTCTTTACCTTTCATTTGGTATATTTTTTTTATATATCTGATCCTTTACCTGTCTACAAGAGAGATTCAAAATGACAACATTTTACAAAAAATTAACTTTTGAAAGTGTTCCGGAAAGTCTGACACTCTTATATATACCTTAAATTAAAGCTTATGTAATATACTTTATCATGAAAAAAAAAATTTCTGAATTTATTTTGTCTTCACGGTGAATATGGCTACCGAATGCTATTTTTGTGAAAATTCTCGATTTAATATTTTTAACTTTATTATGCTATAACTTTATGAAAAATGTATGGATCAATACAATTTTTTCATAAGAAGAGTATTTATATACATCTTTTATTCGACATACTTTATCTTAATCAGGATATAAATAAGGAAATAGGAGATCATGTAGCTTTGGAATAATACACCAATTTTTTAAAATTAAACACAATCTAAAGATTTACATCAAATCGTTTTTTATGATAGTGATTTTGATCACTGTCAGATATCATTATAATTGTCCCAACTATGCCACGTCACCACTGTGCCGCGACCTCCCTGTGCTGGGTTTTTTATATTAATTATGATCAATAAGTTTTAAGTTGAATCATCATATTTAAATTTATACATTTTCAAAAAATGTCAAAATGAACATGTTAATGGATCTATTCCCATAATCTTCTTCTATTTGACTTCTATTTATTCTATAGTAATGTCATTTTAAAATATCAATTTTATGATAATTGGTTTAATGATGATAGTTATAAAAAGAGTAATAATAACGAATAACGGTAAATGAGTTTACACGCTATACCGACTACATATTTGTAATTTGTGGATACTATTGTTAAACACCACTCGTAGTAGATAATTTCAATAAATTAAACTCAAATATTATGCACTAAATTCATTGATAAGTATATGTATTTTTACACCATACCACCGTCCAACGACCTCACGCAGGGAGCGTCACCGAACAGTTGATATAATATGATTTTATAATAACTGATATAAACTGATCTGACTAAATAAACAAATTATCACATATGTTTAACACTATGAACATTTATAATTTTTTAAAAGTATTTCATATCTAAAATTGTTGTTAAAAAACATGAAAAGTACGCATCTTTATTAAATAGATTAACAGGTTATCTAAGTACTTTACATATTTAGAAATAAGCTCAAAAATACTATAATTTAAAATTGTTCAAACAGTGAATAATTTATCATATATTATTATAAATTTCTAAGCTATAAAAAATGATATAAAAACATGTACATATGTTTTTATATAATTTTATAGTTCACTTGAATTTTTTTTTTATATATAAATGATTTAAATAACTCGTCTAAAAATAATTTTTGAAGCTTATAAATTAATGTAAATCAATTAAATCTTATTTTGAAATTCAGAGCTAATTAAGTATCAACAATTCGACGAGTTGAAAAATGATTTTTAACCAATTTGGCATATTAATGATAACTTTATTGATATATAACGGACTACAGCAATCTAATTGTATGATCAGGGAATTTTCCTTGATTAATTTAAATTTAGAAAAAGCATTGAAACTTGATACCGGATTTGATTACCCCGATTATAAAGAATTATGTAAATTAAGCGAAGATGATCGCATGCAAAAAATTTTGACAACAACAGAAACTAAAAAAATTATTGGTAATTACGCATCAGATATAATACATACGGATTTATTTTGTGGTAATGTTTATAATATATTACATTACGTGAATTTAAAATCTATTAAAATTCATTCAACAAAAGAGGAAGTTAATCTAAGTCCATCAGTCACTAGTCATATGTTAGTTACTGTAATTAAGGTTTGTAAATATTTCTATGATATGCCTCTTTGGGGCATTCACATGTATATATATTACTTTGAGTTGCACAGAAAAAACAATCTACCCAATAAAAATATAATGCCAGTGTATGAAAAATTAGTTTATGAATTGACTCAATCTAGTGAAAAATATTGTCGCCAAAAAAATAAATACTCAGTCGATATGAGCACTTTGAATAATTTAAAGGAATATAATATAAACATAGATAATATTATATCTGTAATGAATCAAAGAAAAGAAACTAATAAATTTTTATTAGACAATGAAGAATACAACTTGGTATCCCTAAAAAATATTTATCGTTGCGACATAATAGAAAAAAAAGAATTATTGAAAATCATTTTAATGGACTTTGGTGAACAAAGTGAAGAAAATTTCGAAGCGATATACAAAGACATTTTTCAAGAATACATAGATGCAACAAATTATTATTGGTTTGATCTGTGGATTAAACAAATTGGTAAATATCAAGAAAAATTATTGAATATTTTTAAAACTGTTTTATTTCACTTGATGAAAAAATATGTAATGTATCTAGAATTATTACGTAAGGAAGACGAAAATTATATTTTCGCACACTGTTACAAAGTATTTTTAGAAACTTCTATAGATAAAGTTTATTTGTTTGATAAAATGGTAAGTGATAGTTACACTTATGAGACAATCTTGAATTCGTTTGAAGCTGGACAACTTACTGAAAATATGTTAAATAATTCAATTTTTTTAAAAATTAGTAAAATTGAAAGTTTAATGAATAAAATTAAACCAAAATCTTTCAAATTTTTATATGAGAATATCTCTGATCAAGAGTACTTATCAAGTTTAAAGCTCCATAATGACCTTTATGTAAAATGTGGAGTGGAATTAAATGATTTGAGTGATAAATTACTTGATCAACATGCTATCTATAACCGAATTGGGTGGAATACTAATTTTATAAGAATGTTCTTGTATATAAAACATTTAAATCTTTTATTCAATGAAACAAAATCAAAAATAGTTCATTCATTTATAAGATATTCACGTCGCTCTGTAAGATTTAATATCTATCGTTCAAACGAGGAAATGAATACTGTGACATTACTAAAATTGTAATATTACCTTAGAGTTATATTTGTAAAATCTCTTGTTTTCAATCATATTTTACAAAGCCATAAATTAATTTGCATTTTAAAAATAAAAATTATGTGTTCTATTTCGTTACATTTAAGAAATAATTTTTGAACTTTTGTTTTATACCTAAAAATATGTTTAAATATATTATATTATTAAAAATAAATAAAATTTATTTTTTTAGAAAAATTATTGTTAAACATTTTTACATATAACCAAGTTATATACAATCAAATTGATAAAATAAAATTTAATAAATAAGATTATTGGAAAATTACGATATGTAATTAATGAGAATACTAACACTCACAGTATTATTAAAAATAAAATTATCTATTCCAGTTTCATCAAATGGACGAACATGTCATACTCTCGTTTGCCATAGATTAAACATCTACAATTTAATGGCGATTTGCTAAACTGTAATGTGTTTATACTGTAATTTGTAGCAGTGATGGCTAAAGAATCTTCTTTAAAGATTATACAAAAAGAGCTACTCTCCACATCTCAAGTCATTGGTCAACTTTTTCCCTATTTTCGATTACTCTCCAGGCAAAAAACCAAACTGGATCTTTGTTACTGATGTTTCTCCTCTTATTCTTTTGTCAATTACTTTTTTCAAAATCTTCATACTATGAACGCAAGCTTTATGTCTCTATAATTTCTACACTCCTGTATGTCATCTTCTTTGCCTTTCAATATCGGCACCACAATATTATTTCTTCATTATTTTGATTATTATATTATCATTATTTATTATTTTCATTATTTATCTGTTAGTAGAGAATTTAATTAAAAAAATTCTTTAACTACATTATGCCAATACCGCCTAATATTTTTCATACTTCTACTGGCACTTTATCTGATCCTGTTTCTTTATTCTTTTTATTGACGCCACAGCTTCCTATACCACTTTCTCACTAATTAAATTTACCAGTTGCTTGTTCCATTAGATATCCTCTAATGTCTCTTTTGGATACTCCTCATAAAGTAATTTTTCAAAATCTTCTGTCCATCTTTTTTTCACATCATCATCAATCGTTAGCACCCTCTTATCATGACTTTTTATACACCTGACATTGTAATAACCTTTGACTGTTTTTCTCTTACTTTTGCAAATCTATAGACTTCTTTTTCATCTTTCTTTGTTCTTAACTTATCATACAATTCATCATACCTCTTAAACTTCGCCTTACTTAGCGCACACTTGGCTTCTTTGCACAAGCATTTATACTCCATCTAATCTTCTCTCGTGCCATACTTAATAATGCTTTATCTTAATCTCTAAGATTTTCTGAATATCCTAATCCTATCACCCGGTTTCCTTTTTTACTGACATTTTACTCTTATTCTCACTAACAATCTCCTTTACAGCATTATTTACATAACCAGCAAATCTCTTGTTCTCCTCTATTTTCCCGTCTTTAAGAACTCTTTTTCTTCTTTCAATTTCCATCATTGGATCCTAGATTTTCCTCTTGTGTTCTTCCTGTTTTTGTATATTTTCTTCCCACTACACCAGAACTCCATTACCATCAGTCGATGTTGTATAGTTACACTCTCACCTGAGATAACTTAACAATTTTTTACTCGCTTTACACTCTCTTCCTTCCGCATAAGATAACCTAGAATCTATTATATAGCTTGTTCTAGATTTTATAATAAGTAATAGTATATAGTAGTAGTCTATACTAATAGACTATAGTAGTCAGGTATAGCAATAGTAAGTTCATGCGATGAAATTAATGCTGATACTAAGTTGTAACATTTTTAATATGTGATATTAGTCACGTCATAGAGACTTGTTTTGTACAATCGCTAATCATTGCTATTAATTTTTGTACATGACGCATTAGTGTCATAGTGTGAACTTGGTTTAAGGCATATAGCTAGTGCGTAAAAATATTATGTAAAACTATTGCGTATAGTTAATTATAAGCTTAATTATTCAGTCGGATATGATTTTGAAAATGTCTATTTTGTTAATTCTTTAAATTATATGTAATATTTGAATTGAAACAACTAAATTAAATTGTACATAAAAATATTTGGCATAATTTAACTGAACCAAATAATTATAACCGGAGTTAAAATATAACTCAAACTATTTAGTCAGCCTAGATTACATTATAATCACCTTAAAAATAATGTATTACGAAAGTTAAAGAGAGCATAATTAAAAATAATTCAGAAATACAATTATTTAATTCATAAATGATATACATCTTGTCTATTTGTTATGTAAATAGATAAGTTAAACGGAACACGAGTAAGAACGTAAGCATCAAATGAAATCAGTATGCGTTTATATACGTAGTGATTACATATTATTTATAATAATAATGTATTTTACCACAATATAATACAAGAAAATTTATTGATTTTGCCAAGTAAATATTATTCAATGTATTATTTTTGAAAAAGAAAAATAACTATTGCACCCTTCTATGGACGGACAAAAATATAATTAATATAGAAACTAAATGACTATAGCATAAAAGATATAGGAAGCAAAAAAAATAAATAAATAGTTTAACCACTATATACAGAACTACAATACTACCTTATATTGAGTATGGAGATATAAATTATTATTTTTCTTAATCAAACTTGCTAAAATTCTAGAAGAATCTATTTTTCAAATGAAAAGAATACAATCTGTTCTTTAATACTGTTAAAACACTCAATTTTAAGTTCAATTGTTAAAAATAATATATTTTTTTTATAGATGAGACTAAAAAACTTATACCACATTTTGATAACATTACTTAAAAAGAGGCAATCTAAGAGAAAGAAAAATTACAAATAAGAAGTTTCAAAAATTTTGGGACGATGCACTTAACTTTAGTTATTTTAAAGTAATAAAAAATTTTCATAAATGATATTTGTCTATCACACCATGAGTGAAGAAGTTATTATTATTAGAGTAAGAATTGGATACACCTTTTTGGCTAATTCTACCTTATTTCAAAAAATTAAAAACCAATTTGTGATACATTTTTACAATATAATGTATTCTCACTGGCTGCTCAAAATACTCAAATGCCGTAATAATTATAGTAAATTACCACTCAAAACACTTAGAGAAGAAAATGGAAAGACAATATGTCAGCTATTTACTAACTTAGGTTTAACTAATAAATTGTAAATAAAATTTATTGAATATTTATTTACATAACAATATACAAATAATTATCAAATTCACCGTAAAAATATAAGTAGATAAATTTCAATCTAATAATATAGTCTCAGAGTTTGACGGTTTCCACAGTTTACAATTAGATGGGAACCTGGATGAAATTAAATATTTTTTAGAAGTGGTGCAAATAATAGATAACAACATCAATGCAAAAAAAGCACTGGGTTACGATGATATCAACCTAAGAATGATAAAAGAGTTACCTCAGAAAGCGATTGTTTATCTTATACACATTTTCAATGCAATCTTGCGAACTGAATACGTCCGAAACTTTGGAATACAGCTCAAGTCATAATGTTGCCAAAACTACCAGAGTAGGTAACATCTTATAGGCCAATATCGCTCTTACCTTGTTTATTTAAGCTTTTTGAAAAAGTTCTTCTTAAAAGGATAAAATTACTAATAGAGGAAAAACAGCTTTTACCTGACCAACAATTTGGCTTCCGTAATAAGCACTTTACAATTGATCAGGTTCATCGAGTTACCAATGTGATTCATCAGTACTGTTGCGCATGCATTTGATAAAGTTAGCATGAAGGTCTACTTTTAAATATAAGAAAACAACTACCACACACTTAATGTGCTTTAATGGAATCTTATTTGACTGAAAGGGAGTTTTGGGTCATGCACGAGCAAACTATGACAGTTTGGAAAACTATATCAGCAGGAGTACTATAAGGTAGTGTTTTAGGACCTATTCTGTATTTATTTTATACTGTTGATTATTCATCAAATAACGATACGGCAACTGATATGTTTGCTGATGATACGGTAATATTAGCAACCAGTTATAATCAACAGTCTGTAACTGAAAACTTACAAAACTCGATCAATAACATCTTCCTATGTACAAGACGATGGAAAATTAAAATTAACGGTGACAAATCAGTACGTGTTAATTATATACTATGTAATACCAATAATATTCCTGTTACAATGAATTATCATGTAATCCAACAAAAAGATTTGGCAAAATACTTAGGAATGCATTTAGACTGACGTCTTAATTGGAAACATCATTCACGCCAAAAAAGTTTGCAAATACAACTAAAAATGAAAAAGATTATATTGACTGATCGGGAAACATTCNAAAAAAAATTATATTGACTGATCGGGAAACATTCTGAACTTTCATTAATCAACAAACGTCTACTTTATGTGGCTATCATAAAATTAATTTGGACTTATTGTATATAACTGTGGGGTTGTACTAGTAAGTCTAATATTGTCGTTATTCAATGATGCCAAAATGTTGTACTCCGTACCATCGTTTCAGCTTATCATTACGATAGAAATGACATAATACTACACTGTAATATGAATTTGCCTACAGTAGCAGAAGAAATAAAGAGATTTGCCCGCAAACATGAGATTAGAATAACAAACCATAGTAATACAACCAACAGCCATTCAACTTTTGGACAACTCCGAAGNTACAACCAACAGCCATTCAATTTTTGGACAACTCCGAAGACATCAGACGCCTTTAAACGTCATAAACCATAGTTTAAAAATTAGTTTTTAAATTTGGTTAAGGAGCCACCTCACTGGTTTCACTCCACACAGGTGTATTCTTTATTAATTGTTAGAAAACTATGTTTCATGTACAATTATTGTAAAATATATTTAAATAGATAATTTTATCGTTTAAATAATGAAGTCATTTGATAGTTAGAAAAAAAAACTGCTCTCCTAAAACGACAAAAATGTATTTTTCTCTTTTTAATATTTAAAGTCATTAAGTGATACAGAAGTAATATTAATGTAGCATAAAGAAGAAGAAATAGAGGAATGTAGGCATAAATCATTGATAAATTTCCAGAAAGCAGTAGGGATCATTTGCTAGGCATTCAAGAATATCATGTGTAATGCAATGAATTTTAAAAACGTATTGGAGCAATTTTTGAATAACAAATTTTTAAATAAATATCACTGCCTTGACTAACTTTAAAATATTTTGTGCCATTGAAAATAGCTAGTACTGATAAGTGATAATACCATCAGTAAGAAGTTGTTTACTGTGAAGTAATTTATGATTCGCATACAGTGTGGCAGCAATCGAAAACAATAATTTTTTATAATATATTGCACCTTTTATTATTATTTTTATTGTTACTTCTCCGAGTAAAATTGTTGATTTCACTCCGCGTAGTTTTTTTTATACTGAACGGCCAGTATTCTGCTTTGATAATATTTAGATACACCACGGCAAAGATGAACAGTCCAACGGGCACTAGAAGTCCAGCGGCGATTGGATTGGGGTAGGGCTGCTGTGGCACCGCCGACGTACCGTATGACCGTGAGTTTTGGGATGGCGGAAGGCGGTGCGCAACGATAATCCAACGTGCTGAGTAACGCAGCAGTCACCGCGCGGCAGTCCTGACTGCGATTTCGACCGCACCGTGCCTAACGGTTATTTTAATTTATTATTTTTTTTGTTGCTTATCATTTTTAGTTAATTTTTTTGCGTTTTTGTTTTTGTTCAAATACATTTAACGATTGTTTTAATTTTTAACATAGTATTGGATAACGATCTTACAATGAATAACTCGACAAATTTTAATTCAGTTTCTCTTAACACACGAAGTCATTTGTAATTTTTGGATCGAATTCAAATAATTACTGAACTCATCACGATCATCATTTACTCGTAAGAACAAACCGAGGTTAGTATAATATCATTATAAGGTATTATTTAGCTTTACACCTCTATTTGTCGATAGTAAGAAGTATTTTTTTAACTATGTAATAAAGCAAAGGCAAAAATAAATTAGAATACTAATAAATAATTATAATGATGAAATAATTCAAACCATATAGCGGATGCGGGCGTCACTAGAAGGGAAAAAACATTGGGTACAATATAATAATAAGTTATTGAATTAAATGACGTGTCTGTTTATGTATGCTTTTTTCTTATCCCGACACATTGTTATTCATCTATTTGATGCGCCCTAGTACGTTTTAGTTCAAGTAGAAGTCTGATATAAATTAAACACGGGGTCAGACGATAGTTGAAATGTAGTGAACACTCACAGATACGTCCATGTAAATCAATATGTACACTTAGTCAGTATTACTTCGTGTACGTTGAGCACACGTGTTGTTTGGGAAGGCTAATTTTATTTCTTCTGCACACGGTAAAATGCACTATCGACTCGGAATCGGGCGGGACCGTGTCTTAAAGGGCTGTGTAGTGGCTGCGTGTTGGTTAAATCGATTGCGCATAGAGTGCAATGCGCAAAATTTGCCCTTGTCCAGTTACTTGGGTTTGCGAAAATATCAATAAAATGGCTTTGCTTTAACCTACTCATGACACCCTGGAGGAATTGGTGCACGGAAAAACTTAAGGCTTTTGTGGTCAGGTTCAAATATTTGTATAAGGATGTATTTAATAAAGACCCTTCTGTCTCTATTAAAAGGGATAATATGGAAACAAACAAATGTTTGACTCTGATTTTACTAATTATTATTGGTTTGTAGGCAGTTAAAAAAACGTATAAAATGAATACGGAAGGTTTGCTTATCTTCCAAAATATCAACATTTATTGATTATTATAATCTATATAGTTATTTAAATATATAGATTATAATAATCTAATAAATATAAATAATTCATCAAAAAAAAAAAAAAACATACAGCATTAAGTTGAATGTAGTTTTCAAATGTATTTGTTTAATATTTAAAAAGATTAAGCAATTGTAATGTAATTGAAGAGAAATAAACATTAATGTTACTTTTGTCATGATAAGATATTTTTGTTGACATTGAATATTAAATATCAATAAAATAACGATTATTGATAATTACATGGACGTTGAACATACTGACTGTGAATATGAGATTTGTTTAGGTGCTTTATTGAGAAGTCATGTAAAATCGCTTATCTTAACGGTTTTCATTGTATATTGTACTCGGATACAATAGCAAAACTAGTTAGATTGTTTTCATCTACCATTTTCTGCAACTTAAATTTGTATAGTAACATTATATAAAATAACAACACGTTTAAGAGTATTGTGTAGAATTAATAATAATAATATGGTATCGAAATCAAAATTTATTGCAAAATTTTTTGATCTTATATGAACAAAACATATAAAATATATGTTCTATTTTACTGTACATACCACATTAGGTTATTTTGCTAGAAATGATCATCAACAAACTTGCATGTTTTTATTGAAAATTAAATATAGTGTATCAAAGATTTTCAATTAGTTTTTACTTTATGTACACTCGTTTAATTGGTTAATACTTCAGCGAACTCATCTTCATTTAACATGTGTAACTTTGAATAAAAGTTTGTTTTACTCATCAGTTTACCGATCCGTGTTAGAAATTCATTAATGTTTTGCATTAAAGTTAAAAAAAGGTGTAATACTCTTTATTTATTGTAGCCATTTAATATAATAGCGTAAAAAAAAAACATTTTAGCTAGCATAAATATCATTCCTATTTTGGTGATAGTCCGTTATAATTTAGCCGTGTGGGAGTTTTAACGCACGTGTGTGTACTTTATTTTAGGTTCATTATAAAAATTTTTGTTTACATTAATATTTAAATTAGTCTTAACACTTAAAATATTACTCATAGCAATAATAGTAACATAGAATGAGCTTGACTTTTTAAGTGACTAATGTTATAATAGGAAATGTACTGATAAGTTAAGAATATAAACATATAGTTCAGTAATATTAATAATATGCAGGGTAAATATTGTGATCATTATTGTTTAGTATCAGGATACAATGATAATATTTATTTTTTTAGAGCTACGTAAATAATGAAGACGTGTTAAAAATTTATTCAACGAAATTAATTAAATTTTACGAAAAATTTAGTGAAAGGAAATTGTATAAAATTATATTAAAAAAAAAAAATCTATAATTGCACCATTATCATATTTTATAAAAAAACGTATAAGTTTTTTTAAGAAGCTGGCAATTGAATGAAAATCTTATTCCAAAATAAATCTAAACATAAATATAAATTTTATAAACATTCATAAAGATATAAGAAAAATAATTTTAATTCGTCAACTAATAGCTTAAACTAAAAAAAAATGTCTGTTTTTTATCCTTGTATATTCAGTTAGAAATAACATTTTATAATGTCTGTATTCCAATTTAAGAATATATTTATAGTTATGATGAATATAATTAAAATATTAATTGAATGCAAGATGATATTGTCATAGTATTATAGTTAAAGCAATTATTTGTGACTAATTTTTTCTTACTGAAAATTAATTGTAGATAAATGATAAAAAAGTTCATGCTTCTGTCAATTTTATAAATTTTTAATATTTGTATATTTATTTTTGCTTTTAAAAAAAGTACAGTCATAATCATTATTCGAAAAAAATTTACTGTTACTAATGATAAAAATGGTATTCAGGTTTTTAAATCCAACTTAACAAATAAATATGTTGTAGTAAAATTGTAAAGTTTTAAAAAACTTTTTTTTGGCAAAGCTGTGAATATTTTTCAAACATTGTAACGAAAATATAATAGATTATTGATTATTTGGTATATATTTATCTATAAGTAATAAAATATCACTAACTCATGAAGGGTTAGTGATATTGCAAAGTGTTAGCATTTGACGATCCAAAAACTTCATGGTTGATTTTTATCAATAAGTTGTTTTGCTTGAAATATCTAAATAACATGTTTCTCGGTAACATGAAGTTTAAATTTGTTAATGACATTTTTCCACTTAGACTTTCCCAAATAAACTAACTTTTACTTTGGCAAAATTCAGAAGCTTACTATTTATGACAAATATTTTCGGTAGTATTGTGAAATATGAAAACATTCAGATTAATAGGTTTTCAATATAAATAAATTATTGTTTAGGGTATATTTATTATATTCTTAATAAATATATATGTATACTAGATGTTTACGGAACAATTAGGTGTCATATTTATCTTATAGTGAGTTGAACTTTTTTTACACTCATAATTTGTCCAAATATAATTTAGTTTTTCAAGGACATTGATATCGAAGGTCTTAAATAATTATCGAATAAGATACGCTCTTCGGTTATGGAAATGTATATTATTTGTGTAGTTAATAAAATGATTTAGTATTAACATATTTACATATAGGTTGTTTAATGTGGTAATAAACCAATGAAA
>NW_026099572.1:32426980-32485297 GCF_025091365.1 Daktulosphaira vitifoliae | reverse complement strand
TTTATAAAACATAATTTTCAACCAATATTTCTGAATGCTAAATTATAATATATTTTGTATATATCATATAAGATATATGATATTGAAAATTAAAAGGCATTTAATTTGACAACAAACAATTTTGGTCGAAAATATACTTGAAATATATCTTACTTCATGTATTAAAAGTATGAAGTGGAATTATTTAAAGAACAGTATAAAAAAAATTATTTTACATTNTGGAATTATTTAAAGAACAGTATAAAAAAAATTATTTTACATTTTTTTCCAAATTAATAATAAAAAAACATAATATTGACTTTATTTAATAGAATTCATACTTAATAAATATATTGAAAAGTTCTTGAATTTTTAACTACAATAACAAAAGAATAAAATATTTTAACAAAAATAATATTACAAATTTCAGACATCTACTTAATTATATATTTTCAAATTTATCCCAAAATTACATGATGTTAATGTTCTATAATTGTCTAAACATTAAATATCTTCTATAGTCAGAGAAATACAGGGAACTCCGCATGTTTTGATAAATTTAATAACTTTCAATCTACTGAATATTTTGGGTTTTTTTTTTTTTTTTAGCAACTATTAAACTTTAGGATTATAAAAACATCAATTTAAAATTTACTTACTAAGTAATCTCTTATAAATTTTTCTAAATAACATGCTAATGCTTGATTAACATATCCATTGTGACCTTGCCGGTTTTCTTCACAATAACGACAAATAATAGCATAAGCTGAAGCTAATCTTAATATTTTTGGTATCAAACATTGATATTCTGGTCCTTAATTCATACCACAATTAATAATTTTATCAGTGATAAATTTGTTAAAATATTATGAACAATATATTTACAAACCTATAGAAGCATTGATTTTAAAGCTAATACTTGTACCATGTTTATAAGGTTTGATAAACTGACCATGAAATCCTTGGAGACAACATAATATATCTTCAATAATAAATGTTTGTTCAATAGATGATACATCTGAAAACATTATAAGGAAAATAAACAAAATTAATTATTACTCATATTTAAGAGACATTTGTCATATTTTTATGTTGTCTAAGAGACAGAAATTGGTTACAACAAAATTTAATTACATTTCTACAACACCAATCATTTTTAAAAACATCATATGTTGTCGGATGCATGTTATTTTTTAATAATACACTGATAAAATAGAATTTAGAGGAAAAGAAGAATACAATACTTCAAAGAATAAAGGATAAGTAGAAATAAACTAGGTATAGGGTGTTTGATTTTGATTTTAAAGGGATAATAATAAAATTGAGTAAAAATGAAATTGTAGTGATATTGAGAAAAAAATAATGATTATGTGAATANGATATTGAGAAAAAAATAACGATTATGTGAATATGGATATATTGGAGAAAAATATCAAGTGCTTAGGATTACTAAAAAATCCTAATCAAGCTTATATGTCAATTTTATAAAACAGTAATGATTTTTGGATAAAAATATTAAGCAATAAATACAAAAATATAGCAGAAATAAGTGATAAGGAAATGAAAATATTAAGATGGATTTGTGGAGTGATTAAAGGGAACACAATAAAAAATAAGTACACATGAGGTAATATGAGTGAGGTGTCAATAGTAAATAAAATTTGAGAGAATAGATAGATAGAATTAAATCTTGTTAAAGATAGGATAATTCAGTTTGATAAGTTAAGAATATATACATTGAAAGAAAAAGTGAAATAGTAAAACAGAAAATGAGTTGAATTAGCTTATGAATGATGTAGAATTAAAAACTTAAATGAGCTACTATATATCGAAAACTCATTAAAGAGTTGCTCTCAATTGAAGGGTCTAGTACAACAACCTGGTAAGTCTACCAATAAAAATAATTTACCAAACTGTTTTCTACTAATAATAATGGTTAAAATAGTCAGAAAAATTATATTTATTTAAAACTAACAAAAAGTTATTTGCTGAAAAATCGACTTTGCTTAGTTGTTGTACTGAGCTCTTTAATTATACAAGTAATACATAAATATTCAATTGACTAATCAATGTTAAAAAAAAAATAACCAGTGTTAGTAGACACTATGTCAAAGTAATCTAATCCTTGATATTTTCTAATATTTTTCCACAATGGACATGCATGATTAGTATTTGTTTTCATTGAAATTTCTTTTTCTTTCAATTTAATTTGTTGTTGTTTTTGAAATTCATTTCGTATCTGTTGAAGAGTAAATATATTTTGAATTAGAAATTACAGGCAAATATTTGTTATATAAAACTAGATAATTACTTCAATTTGATCTTTCAAGGACTGTATGTTTTCAGAATTAGGCAAATCACGTTCATATTCTCTATATCTTTTTTCTAAAAAAGCTGTTAACTTTTTATCTTCACTTATTTCTTGAATCAAATGCATAAACTTATTAGCAAGTTTGACATTACTGAAAAATGAATATTTAAAAATTTATCTTCTGTTCTTTATTACAGAGTTTGTAATTGACATAATTTTAATATAATAATTCACCCAATTTTTTTTAATTTTTCATTAAATTTATGAGGATTCTCAGAATGAGGTAAGATTTTTTGTAATAACGCATCCCTTGAAATATGGGGTGTATTTTTATCACTTCTGTTCCACCCTTCTAATTTTTCTATAATATCTTGAACTGTAGAAGTAGATCTGGAGTAATGTATTAATTGAAATTTTATTAGTCTTTTAAACGTGTATTCAATATAAGAAAAATAATCACCTGAAGCTCGTTATAAGTTCTTCAATTGGTTTTTTTGTTTGATCCATATTTTAAAAAATAACTATCATTTTGTAAAAAGAGCTTTAAAATTCTTAAAGTATAGCACTCAAGTATAATTCTCAAGTAAATTTAATTTTAACAATAAATATGTAGTTGTTACATTTTAATGTAAAAAATTTAATTTATTTATCAGCAACGATCAACTCTAATGTAGGAGCTCATAAACTCACGGATCGTTATATTTCTGTATAGTTATCACTCTTATCAAAACCTCAGAGCGCGAATAATGCCATTGTATGTCTACTAAGTTCATTCGTTTTCGCAATTATTGCGCGGGAAAAAGCGAACAAATATTTTAACACCTTTATCAGAATGATTAATAAAGTGAATATTAATGATTTACCAGTATACAAATTAAATATTGGTAACTCTTACTATGATAATTATGTAAAGAAAATTCTCTTATTATTTTTTAGTTTCATACAACTCTCGATTTATCATTTATTAAGTAATTTTTTACATTATGCACTATGCACTATGCTAAGGAGATCAACTTTGTTTTTTAAACGGCAATATACATTCAACTAGCTTATAAAATAAATAAAAAGGTTTAAGTAAGAATATGACTAGTCGGTATAGACGTTAATTTCGGAAGTTAGAATTTTATAATATAGACTGGTGATAAGGGTCACGTAGGACAATATTTATCATTATACATAACATATATTTAAGCGTTTTTGAAATAATAAGTCTCATAAAATAATTGAGTATTAAAAGACATATTTCTATTGTTAAATATACAAAAATAATCTTTTATTTTCTTTCTTCTGAATGACTTCAAAAAAATTGAGACACGTTTTGTAATGTTAACTTTAGTAAACACAAGTAATTCTAGGATATACGTGTATACATGATACATATCAAGGTATTACTGAAGATAATAGGATATGTATAGATAATTTTTTTCTTATTGAGCCATCTTTCTTATTATATTACAAACCTTCAACTTATTTAAATACTATATTAAATTTACCCAGATGTGATTAATAATCAAAACTTAACATTTTTTCTTAAAATTTGTAAGATTAATTTTTAGCTTCGATGCAAAGCTAAGAATTAATTTTACCTTGATGTGTTTTTTATTGTGACTGTTGTCACTTTTTCTCAGCTCTCGCCGAACCGATTTCTTTCAACGATACGTCAAAAGATCACAAATCGTATCTAATCGAAGACATTACCCTCAAAAACTGAAAAAAATTTCCTCGTTCCCCGAAAATAGGGGAAATCTTCAAAAAAATTACAAATCGCAAATTTTCGAAATTTTTTCAATTTTTTTTTAAATTGCCATAACTTTTTAAAAATGACCAAATCAATATAAATTTTTTTTTATAGATGCATGATGTCTTTACCTTTCATTTGGTATATTTTTTTTATATATCTGATCCTTTACCTGTCTACAAGGGAGATTCAAATTAAAACTTTTTTACAAAAAATTAACTTTTGAAAGTGTTCCGGAACGTCTGACACTCTTATATATGTATTTTTATACCACACCACCGTCCAATGACCTCACTCAGGGAGCGTCACCGAACAACAACTGATATAATATGATTTTATAATAACTGATATAAACTGATCTGACTAAATAAACAAATTATCACATATGTTTAACACTATGAACAATTATAATTTTTTAAAAGTATTTCATATCTAAAATTGTTGTTAAAAAACATGAAAAGTACGCATCTTTATTAAATAGATTAACAGGTTATCTAAGTACTATACGTATTTAGAAATAAGCTCAAAAATACTATAATTTAAAATTGTTTAAACAGTGAATAATTTATCATATATTATTATAAATTTCTATAGCTATAAAAAATTATATAAAAACATGTACATATGTTTTTATATAATTTTATAGTTCACTTGAATTTTTTTTTTTATATAAATGATTTAAATAACTCGTCTAAAAATCATTTTTGAAGCTTATAAATTAATGTAAATCAATTAAATCTTATTTTGAAATTTAGAGCTAATTAAGTATCAACAATTCGACGAGTTGAAAAATGATTTTTAACCAATTTGGCATATTAATGATAACTTTATTGATATATAACGGACTACAGCAATCTAATTGTATGATCAGGGAATTTTCCTTGATTAATTTAAATTTAGAAAAAGCATTGAAACTTGATACCGGATTTGATTACCCCGATTATAAAGAATTATGTAAATTAAGCGAAGATGATCGCATGCAAAAAATGTTGACAACAAAAGAAACTAAAAAAATTATTGGAAATTACGCATCAGATATAATATATACGGATTTATTTTGCGGTAATGTTTATAATATATTACATTACGTGAATTTAAAATCTATTAACATTCATTCTACAAAAGAGGAAGTTAATCTAAGTCCATCAGTCACTAGTCATATGTTAGTTACTGTAATTAAGGTTTGTAAATATTTCTATGATATGCCTCTTTGAGGCATTCACATGTATATATATTATTTTGAATTGCACAGAAAAAACAATCTACCCATTAAAAATATAATGCCAGTGTATGAAAAATTAGTTTATGAATTGACTCAATCTAGTGAAAAATATTGTCGCCAAAAAAATAAATACTCTGTCGATATGAGCACTTTGAATAATTTAAAGGAATATAATATAAACATAGATAATATTATATCTGTAATGAATCAAAGAAAAGAAACTAATAAATTTTTATTAGACAATGAAGAAGACAACTTGGTATCCCTAAAAAATATTTATTGTTGCGACATAATAGAAAAAAAAGAATTATTGAAAATCATTTTAATGGACTTTGGTGAACAAAATGAAGAAAATTTCGAGGCGATATACAAAGACATTTTTCAAGAATACATAGATGCAAAAAATTATTATTGGTTTGATCTGTGGATTAAACAAATTGGTAAATATCAAGAAAAATTATTGAATATTTTTAAAACTGTTTTATTTCACTTGATGAAAAAATATGTAATGTACCTAGAATTATTACGTAAGGAAGACGAAAATTATATTTTCGTACACTGTTACAAAGTATTTTTAGAAACTTCTTTAGATAAAGTTTATTTGTTTGATAAAATGGTAAGTGATAGTTATACTTATGAGACAATCTTGAATTCGTTTGAAGCTGGACAACTTACTGAAAATATGTTAAATAATTCAATTTTATTAAAAATTAGTAAAATTGAAAGTTTAATGAATAAAATTAAACCAAAATCATTCAAATTTTTATATGAGAATATCTCTGATCAAGAGTACTTATCAAGTTTAAAGCTCCACAATGACCTTTATGTAAAATGTGGAGTGGAATTAAATGATTTGAGTGATAAATTACTTGATCAACATGCTATCTATAACCGAATTGGGTGGAATACTAATTTTATAAGAATGTTCTTGTATATAAAACATTTAAATCTTTTATTCAATGAAACAAAATCAAAAATAGTTCATTCATTCATAAGATATTCACGTCGCTCTGTAAGATTTAATATCTATCGTTCAAATGAGGAAATGAATTCTGTGACATTACTAAAATTGTAATATTACCTTAGAGTTATATTTGTAAAATCTCTTGTTTTTTAATTAGATTTTATAAAGCCATAGATTAATTTGCATTTTAAAAATAAAAATTACGTGTTCTATTTCGTTACATTTAAGAAATAATTTTTGAGCTTTTGTTTTATACCTAAAAATATGTTTAGTACATTATATTTATTAAAAATAAATAAAATTTAAAAATAGATAATGCAAATATCACTAATCAATTGTTTTTAGTTGATAATTTAAACGATCTATGTAAGAATAATATTCTTTAAAAATTATTAAAATATACAAATTGTTAATTTATACAACTTTTCTTATTGAATGTCAGATTTCTCAAATACCGATTATGTAAAGGGTTAAACAATTATTTCAAACAAAATAGGTTCTAACAACAGTTATACTAATATATTTTGGAATATAAAAATCTATCTAATTTTCACCGCCAAAAGATACCAATTTATAAAAAATCCGGAAACTCAAGGTTATTATATTTTATAATATGCATGTAATTTTTGAAAACGTGAACACCAATAAGTTCAAAATTTACATTGGACTTGTGGGATATTTTAAATGTGTTTAAACTGTTTAAAAAATATCTAATAAAAATATAAATGAACTTGTTTTTAAAAAAACCCGCTGAAACTAAATAGTATAATAAACCTATTCACACTCTTTTTTATATTTGCACCAAAATTTTTCATTTTCTATGACATTGAGAAATACTATATTTAATGTAAAAATGGTATTAGTAAAAGAAAAAGCAATATTTATCCGATCTGATTAATATTCTAAGGTGAAGTAATGTCCAATGATAAATACTGATAAATATTTAATTTTAATGATTCTGTAAAATTTATTAAACATTTTAAATTTAGCATTTATTAAATATTTATAAGAGATTGTATATGAACTATTAAATGCTGACATGATTTTCAATTAACGGTTTATGAACGGATTCTTTTTTAAAAGAAAAAAAGCTAGAACGAGTTCAGTTTTTTAATAAAACAAAAATTTTGTATACTATAAGCATTAAAATTATAAAATATTGAATTTACAAAAATATCAAACTTAATAATAATTAATAAATATATATATATATTTATAATAATAATAAAATAATTTTTCAATTTAATGAGAATATTTAAAATTTTTAAAAATAATAGTTTATTGTTGAGCTATTACACGAATAATTAATATTATGCTACCATCCCTTATACTTTATACTCATAATAACTTTCGATTTTAAAATGGAAATCCCGATTGTTTTTATATCATCAGACTTATTCAATTAAAAACAAATTATTCGTTTATTTTTTAGCTTCGATGCGAAGCTGAAAAGGTATTGGTTTTACTAAGATGTGTTATTTTTTTTTTTTTGTGTCTGTTACCACTTTTTCTTAGCTCTCACCGAACCGATTTCTTTCAATGATACGTCAAAAGATCACAAATCGTATCTAGTCGAAGACATTATCGTAAAAAATTGAAAAAAGTTCCCTCGTTCCCCGTAAATGGGGGAAACCTCCAAAAAAATTACAAATTTAAAAATTGCTAATTTTCGATTTTTTTTCAATTTTTTTTACTAAAAACTGCCAAACTTTTTTAAAAATGAACATATCAATATAATTTTTTTTTATACCTGCCCACAGGGGGGGATTTAAAATAAAAACTTTTTCACAAAAAATTAATTTTTTCAACTTAACTTTTGAAAGTGTTCCGGAAAGTCTGACACTTTTATATATACCTTAAATTTAAGCTAATAAAATATACATTACTATGGAAAAAAAAAATTTCGGACTTTATTTTGTCTTCATGGTGAAAATGACTACCGAATGCTATTTTTGTGTGAAAATACTCGATTTTATTTTTTACATTTTACATCAATACAATTTTTAATAATATTTATATCCCTCTTTTATTCGACATACTTTATCTTAATCAGGATATAAAGAAATAGCAGATCATGTAGCTTTTGGAATAATCAACCAATTTTTTAAAACTAAACACTATCTAAAGATTTGCAGCCAAGCGTTTTTTATGATAGTGATTTTAATCACTGTCAGATATCATTATACTTGACCCAACCATGCCACGTCATCACTGTACCGTGACCCCCCCCCTTCTGGTTTTTTTTAACTTTATAATGCTATGACATATTGAAATGTGTATGGATCAACATTATTTTTTTATGAGAAATAATATTTTTTAAAAATCCCTTTTTCATTCGACATACTTTATCTTAATTAGGATATTAATAATGAACTAGCAGATCATGTAGCTTTTGGAATAATCCACCAATTTTTTAAAATTAAACACTATCTAAAGATTTGCATCAAAGCTTTTTTTTTTGATAGTGATTTTAATCACTGTCAGATATCATTATACTTGATCCATCTATGCCACTTCACCACTGTGCCGCGACCCCCCTGTGCTGGGTTTTTTTTATTTAATTTTTAATAAGATACAATTGTTCAAAGTAAATTGTTTCATAAATTCGTCAAAATTGGAATTTATAATATGTTCAGTAAGTAAGAAACGTGTTTCTATTGTTGTCATTGTTTGTAACAATTAATCAGTTTCCTTATTTATTGAACACTCTGTATGTAGATATTCATATATCTACATATATATATATATATATATATATATCATATTCAAATATATGATATATTTATATAATATATTCAATTATATGTTATACTTAACGAATGCTATGAGATGCAATTAAATATTTTATATAAAAATCGTTTAAAATTTATTTTTCTAGAAAAATTATTGTTAAACATTTTTACATATAACCAAGTTATATACAATCAAATTGATTAAATAAAATTTAATAAATAAGATTATTGGAAAATTACGATATGTAATTAATGAGAACCCACCCACAACATTATTAAAAATAAAATTATCTATTCCAGTCTCATCAAATGGACGAACATGACATACTCTCGTTTGCCATAGATTAAACATCTACAATTTAATGGTGATTTGCTAAACTGTAAGGTGTGTATACTGTAATTTGTAGCAGTGATGGCGAAAGAATCTTCTTTAATGATCATACAAAAAGAGCTACTCTCCACATCTCAAGTCTTTGGTCAACTTTCCCCTATTTTCTTCTAATAAAACTATATCATCAGCAAACAACATGCAGTATGGTACTTTTCTTTATATTTCCTTAGTAATTTTATCCATTATTATAAAAAATAGATAAGGGCTTTAAGCAAAATCGATTACTCTCCAGACGAAAAACCAGACTGGATCTTTGTTACTGATGTTTCTCCTCTTATTCTTTTGTCAATTACTTTTTTCAAAATCTTCATACTATGAACGCAAGCTTTATGTCTCTATAATTTCCACGCTCCTGTATGTCATCTTCTTTGCCTTTAAATATCGGCACCACAATATTATTTCTTCATATTTTGATTATTATATTATCATTATTTATTATTTTCATTATTTCTCTGCTAGTAGAATTTAATTAAAAAAATTCTTTAACTATTATGCCAATACCGCCAAATATTTTCCATACTTCTACTGGCACTTTATCTGGTCCTATTTCTTTATTCTTTTTATTGACGCTACAGTCTCCTATACCACTTTCTCACTAATTAAATTTACCAGTTGCTTGTTCCATTAGATATCCTCTAATGTCTCTTTTGGATACTCCTCATAAAGTAATTTTTCAAAATCTTCTGTCCATCTTTTTTTCACATCATCATCACTCGTTAGCACCCTTTTATCATGACTTTTTATACACCTGACATTGTGATAACCTTTGACTGTTTTTCTCTTACTTTTGCAAATCTATAGATTTCTTTTTCATCTTTCTTTGTTCTTAACTTATCATACAATTCATCATACCTCTTAAACTTCGCCTTACTTAACGCATCCTTGGCTTCTTTGCACAAGCATTTATACTCCATCTAATCTTCTCTCGTGACATACTTAATAATGCTTTATCTTAATCTCTAAGATTTTCTGAATATCCTAATCCTACCACCCGGTTTCCTTTTTTACTGACATTTTACTCTTATTCTCACTAACAATCTCTTTTACAGCATTCTTTACACAACCAGCAAATCTCTTGTTCTCCTCTATTTTCCCGTCTTTAAGAACTCTTTTTCTTCTTTCAATTTCTATCATTGGATCCTAGATTTTCCTATTGTGTTATTCCTGTTTTTGTATATTCTCTTCCCACTACACCAGAACTTCATTACCATCAGTCGATGTTGTATAGTTACACTCTTACCTGAGATAACTTAACAATTTTTCACTCGCTTTACACTCTCTTCCTTCGGCATAAGATAACCTAGAATCTATTATACAGCTTGTTCTAGATTTTATAATAAGTAATATTATGTAGTAGTAGTCTATACTAATAGACTATAGTAGTCGGGTATAGCAATAGTAAGTTCATGCGATGAAATTAATGCTGATACTAAGTTGTAACATTTTTAATATGTGATATTAGTCACGTCATAGAGACTTGTTTTGTACAATCGCTAATCATTGCTATAACTTTTTATACATGACGCATTAGTGTCATAGTGTGAACTTGGTTTATGGCGTATAGCTAGTGCGTAAAAATATTATGTAAAACTAAGGCGTATAGCCAATTCATAAAACTATTGCGTATAGTTAATTATAAGCTTAATTATTTAGTCGGATTTGATTTTGAAAATGTCTATTTTGTTAATTCTTTAAATTATATGTAATATTTGAATTGAAACAACTAAATTAAATTGTACATAAAAAATATTTGGCATAATTTAACTGAACCAAATAATTATAACCGGAGTTAAAATATAATTCAAACTATTTAGTCAGCCTAGATTACATTATAACCACCTTAAAAATAATATATTACGAAAGTTAATGAGAGTGTAGCGACCAAAACATACGCAACGAATATTCTCGAATGTTCTCGTTATCAAAAACCTTCGAGAAACTTCGATAACGCCATAAGATAACCTACGCGGGTATAGAATATTCTAGAATTAGCGAGAGCCTTATCGGAGCTATATATATATCGGAAGAATCAGTCAGTTCAGTTAGTTCAGTTCAGACTGTCTAGTCCGCGATACGCTACACGACCGCTACACCCCGCCGCTGTTGTCATCGTGTATTATGTTTACTTCGATTATTTTATTTTTCCTTACTGTATATACATATATTTTCTTTTAGTGTTTATACGTCTATTTTAGTGTTATAATTTTGTTTAATAAAAGTCTACCGCCATTTAAATAATTGTGTGTTGTAAGATATAACCCACAAATTGGTGACCTCGACGTGATGGCGCAGACAGACGAAACAATTGCTCGAGTAGCCGTCAAGATACCGGATTTCATTTCGTCAGATCCCGAACTTTGGTTTGCTATGGTCGAAGGAAGTTTCGCCAGCGCGGGAGTCACTGTTGACAGTACAAAATTCGGGTATGTAGTTGGAGCATTACCGCCAAAATACGCAGTGGAAGTCAAGGACATAATTATGACGCCGCCCTCAGACAGTAAGTACGCCAAAATTAAACAAGAGTTGATAAGACGTCTTAGTGCCTCCCAAGAGGAGAAAACACGCCAACTTTTAGAACGCGTTGAGATTGGAGACCGTAAACCATCACAATTTTTACGCCATCTCCAAAGTCTGGCCGACTCTTCTGTTCCGGAAACGTTATTGAAGACACTTTGGATGGGCCGTTTACCGAAAAGTATACAGGTAGCGTTGGCAATAGTGAAAGATAGTAAGCTTGAAGATCTCGCTGTCCATGCGGACAACATCGCAGACGCATCGGGTCCTTTACTACCACAAATAGCAGAAATGTCGAGAAGTGACACTTTTGAAGCCATGTTGAATCTTAAGATTTCTCAACTTAGTCTAAATATTAATCAGGAGATTGCAGCGTTGAGAAGTGAAGTGGCTGCGTTAAATACTCGCCCCTCGCGTACTCCGGACTCAAGACCAAATACTTACCGTCCAAGGTCACGATCTCGAAGCCGCACTCATCATGGCGCAGACGGAATATGCTGGTATCATTGGCGTTATGGATCCCAATCGAAAAAATGCAAGGAACCTTGTAACTATAAATCGGGAAACGGGACGGGTCATCACTGATGACGGCCAGTGAGCCCGGTCAGTTTCCACGCCGTCTTTTCATCACAGACCGAACTTCCCAAACTCAATTTCTCATCGATACGGGCGCCGACTTGTGTGTTTATCCACGTAGTGCTGTTCCAGGCCACCGCGTAAAAACCGATTACGTCCTATCAGCCGCCAATGGCACGCCTATAAACACCTACGGCACTATCACGCTCAGCCTAAACTTCGGACTTCGTCGAGATTTCACTTGGAGATTTGTGATTGCGGAAGTATCCAAGCCCATCATTGGTGTTGACTTTTTAAGTTTTTACAATCTTTTGGTAGACGTGCGCAATCAATGTCTATTAGACGGACTTACACAACTCACCACTCGTGGTCACGCCGTCAAGTGCTCAATACCATCTATTAAGGTCGTCGTGGGAGAGACGAAATACGACGGTTTACTACGGGAATTTCCAGAGATCACTCGACCGTTTGGGACCCTGAAGGATATCAAACACAGCACTAAACACTTTATCCCGACGACACAAGGACCCCCGGTATCTTGTAAACCACGACGCTTAGCACCTGATAAGCTTAAGGCAGCAAAAAAAGAGTTTGAAGCTATGATCCAACTAGGCATTATCCGACCATCCCAAGGACCTTGGTCATCACCATTACATCTAGTACCAAAGAACAAAACAGATGCATGGCGTCCTTGTGGGGATTACCGCGCTCTAAATGCCCGGACTATCCCAGATCGGTACCCTGTTCGTCATATACAGGACTTCGCGCACTTTCTCCACGGTAAAACGATTTTTTCAACTATCGACTTGGTTCGAGCGTATAATCAAATCCCTGTAGCTGAAGAAGACGTCCCTAAAACTGCAATTGTGACACCATTTGGACTTTACGAATTCCTCTTTATGTCTTTTGGACTTCGAAACGCAGCACAATCGTTCCAACGATTTATTGACGAAGTACTCCGTGGACTTGATTTTTGTTTCAGTTACATTGACGACATACTCGTGGCATCTGTTTCTGAAGAAGAACACATCAAACATTTACAGATCATTTTTGAGCGACTACGCGAATACTCTCTGGTTCTCAATCCTAAAAAATGCGTTTTTGGACAACCAGAAGTAAAGTTTTTGGGCTACATGATTTCTAAAGAAGGAACACGTCCTCTACCTGATAGAGTCGCTGACATATTGAGCTACAAGAGGCCAACGTCAGCTAAGGGTCTACGACAGTTCTTAGGTATGTTAAACTTCTATCGTCGTTTTATACCTAGAGCTTCAGATGCACAATCACCACTAAGTGATCTCTTAGTACCTAATCTAAAAGGTAAAGCACCTATTAATTGGACACCAGAAGCAATTTCAGCGTTCGAGAAATGCAAGGAGGAACTCGCCACAGCCACGCTTCTCGCGCACCCATGTGACAACGCTCGACTGGCTATTGTAAGCGACGCTTCAAACACAGCGGTTGGCGCAACTCTCCAACAGTTCATCAATGACGAGTGGCAACCCCTCGCCTTCTTTTCCAAGAAACTCACGGCGACTGAGACAAAATACGGAGCTTACGATCGAGAACTTCTTGCGATCTATCTCGCTGTCAAACATTTTCGGCATATGGTGGAAGGACGCGAGTTTGTTATATACACCGATCACAAACCTATCACTTTCGCATTTCAACAGAAATCGGATAAGTGCACACCACGACAATTCAGACACTTGGACTTTATTTCACAATTCACCACGGATATTAGGTACGTTCCTGGTAAACAGAATATCGTGGCTGATACCCTATCACGCGTGGACGCATTATCAGACACGTTAGACTACACTGCTTTAGCAATGTCACAACAGGGAGACGACGAATTGAAAAAGTATGCACAAGAAAACACCGGATTGCGACTTAAGCAAGTGGAATTACCAGGCACGAATGTCTTAGTGTTCTGCGACACATCAACTTCAATCGCCAGACCTTTTGTTACAAAGCCTTTTCGACGAACAGTTTTCAATACCATACATCGCCTTGCACATCCAGGAGTTAAAGCCACAGTGAAGCTTGTAAAACAGCGGTTTGTGTGGCCAGGAATTGACGCAGATTGCAGACATTGGGCACGGGCATGTGTCGAATGTCAACGAGCCAAAATCACGCGACATGTCACAGCACCCCTTGGGTCATTTTCTCTACCGTCTCGAAGATTTGAGCATGTTNTCTATTTTCGTGTTATAATTTTGTTTAATAAAAGTCTACCGCCATTTAAATAATTGTGTGTTGTAAGATATAACCCACAAGAGCATAATAATTTTTAATTATTAAAAATAATTCAGAAATACAATTATTTAATTCATAAATGATATACATCTTGTCTATTTGTTATACAAATAGATAAGTTAAACGGAACACGAGTAAGACCGTAAGCACCAAATGAAATCAGTATGCGTTTATATACATAGTGATTACATATTATTTATAATAATAATGTATTTTACCACAATATAATACAAGAAAATTTATTGATTTTGCCAAGTAAATATTATTCAATGTATTATTTTTGAAAAAGAAAAATAACTATTGCACCCTTCTATGGACGGACAAAAATATAATTAATATAGAAACTAAATGACTATAGCATAAAAGATATAGGAAGCAAAAAAAATAAATAAATAGTTTAACCACTATATACAGAACTACAATACTACCTTATATTGAGTATGGAGATATAAATTATTATTTTTCTTAATCAAACTTGCTAAAATTCTAGAAGAATCTATTTTTCAAATGAAAAGAATACAATCTGTTCTTTAATACTGTTAAAACACTCAATTTTAAGTTCAATTGTTAAAAATAAAATATTTTTTTTAATAGATGAGACTCTAAAAAACTTATACCACATTTCGATAACATCACTTAAAAAGAGGCAATCTAAGAGACAGAAAAATTACAAATAAGAAATTTCAAAAATTTTGGGACGATGCACTTAACTTTAGTATCTTTAAAGTAATAAAACATTTTCATAAATGATATTTGTCTATTACACCATGAGTGAAGAAGTCATTATTATTAGAGTAAGAATTGGATACACCTTTTTGGCTAATTCATACCTTATTTCAAAAAATTAAAAAACAATTTGTGATACATTTTTACAATATAATGTATTAATAATATATATGTAATAATCACTGGCTGCTCAAAATACTCAAATGCCTTAATAATTATAGTAAATCACCATTCAAAACACTTAGAGAAGAAAATGGAAAGATAATATGTCAGCTATTTACTAACATAGGTTTAACTAATAAATTGTAAATAAAATTTATTGAATATTTATTTACAAAACAATATACAAATAATTATCAAATTCATTGTAAAAATATAAGTAGATAAATTTCAATCTAATAATATAGTCTCAGAGTTTGACGGTTTCCACAGTTTACAATTAGATGGGAACCGGATGAAATTAAATATTTTTTAGAAGTGGTGCAAATAATAAATAACAACATCAATGTAAAAAAAGCACTGGGTTACGATGATATCAACCTAAGAATGATAAAATAGTTACCCCAGAAAGCGATTGTTTATCTTATACACATTTTCAATGCAATCTTGCGAACTGAATACGTCCGAAACTTTGGAATACAGCTCAAGTCATAATGTTGCCAAAACTAGGCAAACCACAAGAGTAGGTAACATCTTATAGGCCAATATCGCTCTTACCTTGTTTATTTAAGCTTTTTGAAAAAGTTCTTCTTAAAAGGATAAAACCACTAATTGAGGAAAAACAGCTTTTACCTGACCAACAATTTGGCTTCCGTAATAAGCACTTTACAATTGATCAGGTTCATCGAGTTACCAATGTGATTCATCAGTACTGTTGCGCATGCATTTGATAAAGTTAGCATGAAGGTCTACTTTTAAAAATAAGAAAACTTAGTGTGCTTTAATGGAATCTTATTTGACTGAAAGGGAGTTTTGGGTCATGCACGAGCAAACTATGACAGTTTGGAAAACTATATCAGCAGGAGTACTATAAGGTAGTGTTTTAGGACCTATTCTGTATTTATTTTATACTGTTGATTATTCATCAAATAACGATACGGCAACTGATATGTTTGCTGATGATACGGTAATATTAGCGACCAGTTATAATCAACAGTCTGTAACTGAAAACTTACAAAACTCGATAAATAACATCTTCCTATGTACAAGACGTTGGAAAATTAAAATTAACGGTGACAAATCAGTACGTGTTAATTATATACTATGTAATACCATTAATATTCCTGTTAAAATGAATTATCATGTAATCCTACAAAAAGATTTGGCAAAATACTTAGGAATGCATTTAGACTGACGTCTTAATTGGAAACATCATTCACGCCAAAAAAGTTTGCAAATACAACTAAAAATGAAAAAGTTATATTGGCTGATCGGGAAACATTCTGAACTTTCATTAATCAACAAACGTCTACTTTATGTGGCTATCATAAAATTAATTTGGACTTATTGTATATAACTGTGGGGCTGTACTAGTAAGTCTAATATTGTCCTTATTCAATGATGCCAAAATGTTGTACTCCGTACCATCCGTTTCAGCTTATCATTACGATAGAAATGACATAATACTACACCGTAATATGAATTTGCCTACAGTAGCAGAAGAAATAAAGAGATTTGCCCGCAAACATGAGATTAGAATAACAAACCATAGTAACACAACCAACATCCATTCAACTTTTGGACAACTCCGTAGACATCAGACGCCTTTAAACGTCATAAACCATATGGCTTAGTTTAAAAATTAGTTTTTAAATTTGGTTAAGGAGCCATCTCACTGGTTTCACTCCACACATGTGTATTCTTTATTAATTGTTAGAAAACTATGGTTCATGTACAATTATTGTAAAATATATTTAAAAAGATAATTTTATCGTTTAAATAATGAAGTCATTTGATAGTTAGAAAAAAAAACTGCTCTCCTAAAACGACAAAAATGTATTTTTCTCTTTTTGGCACCAATCTTTTAAGCCTCTAAGCCATTTTAAACTTCGTGTCGAAGCTAAAAAATGTTTAAAGGAAGATCATGAGAGTAACTATAAAAAGTAGTATTATTTAGTTTGGAAGTAAAAGGAGGAATTACAAATGGAAAAAAAGTAATTGGAAAATAAGATAGCATAGTCATTAAGTGATACAGAAGTAATATTATTGTAGCATACAGAAGAAGAAATAGAGGAATGTAGGCGTAAGTCGTTGATAAATTTCCAGAGAGCAGTAGGGATCATATGCTAGTAGTATAGTATTATATTAGTTAATATTATCGGCAGATATAATAGAATATATATAAATAAAGCAATTCTGCCAAATTCATGAAAATTTGCATATTTTATCATTTTTCTGGAAAACTAATGGATTTAACAAAAAAAATGTTAAATCTAATTTTGTACAAAATATTTAAGTCTACAATTTATATTCTATATATTTTTTTCATTGAGCATTCGTTTACGAGTCAAATAAAAATAAACGAAAAAACTACTTTAATTGACCAACTTTCAATCTGACAGTACGGTTTTAAATTGTCTGATCAACCTAACATTGTTTATGGTTTCTTTATACGCTTATATGTACAACTTCAAGGAGTGAGACCTAAAAATATCCTAAGTTCGAAATAAGAAACACTCTATTAGGCATTCAAGAATATCATGTGTAATGCAATGAATTTTAAAAACGTATTGGAGCAATTTTTGAATAACAAATTTTTAAATAAATATCACTGTCTCGACTAACTTTAAAATATTTTGTGCCATTGAAAATACCTAGTACTGATAAGTGATAATAGCATCAGTAAGAAGTTGTTTACCGTGAAGTAATTTATGATTCGCATACAGTGTGGCAGCAATCGAAAACAATAATTTTTTATAATATATTGCACCTTTTATTATTATTTTTATTGTTACTTCTCCGAGTAAAATTGTTGATTTCACTCCGCATAGTTTTTTTCATTTTAAACTGAACGGTCAGTATTCCGCTTTGATAATATTTAGATACACCACGGCAAAGATGAACAGTCCAACGGGCACTAGAAGTCCAGCGGCGATTGGATTGGGGTAGGGCTGCTGTGGCACCGCCGACGTACCGTATGACCGTGAGTTTTGGGATGGCGGAAGGCGGTGCGCAACGATAATCCAACGTGCTGAGTAACGCAGCAGTCACCGCGCGGCAGTCCTGACTGCGATTTCGACCGCACCGTGCCTAACGGTTATTTTAATTTATTATTTTTTTTGTTGCTTATCATTTTTAGTTAATTTTTTTGCGTTTTTGTTTTTGTTCAAATACATTTAACGATTGTTTTAATTTTTAACATAGTATTGGATAACGACCTTACAATGAATAACTCGACAAATTTTAATTCAGTTTCTCTTAACACATGAAGTCATTTGTAATTTTTGGATCGAATTCATATAATTACTGAACTCATCACGATCATCATTTACTCGTAAGAACAAACCGAGGTTAGTATAATATCATTATAAGGTATTATTTAGCTTTACACCTCTATTTGTCGATAGTAAGAAGTATTTTTTTAACTATGTAATAAAGCAAAGGCAAAAATAAATTAGAATACTAATACATAATTATAACGATGAAATAATTCAAACCATATAACGGATGCGGGCGTCACTAGAAGGGAAAAAACATTGGGTACAATATAATAATAAATAAGTTATTGAATTAAATGACGTGTCTGTTTATGTATGCTTTTTTCTTATCCCGACACATTGTTATTCATCTATTTGATGCGCCCTAGTACGTTTTAGTTCAAGTAGAAGTCTGATATAAATTAAACACGGGGTCAGACGATAGTTGAAATGTAGTGAACACTCACAGATACGTCGATGTAAATCAATATGTACACTTAGTCAGTATTACTTCGTGTACGTTGAGCACACGTGTTGTTTGGGAAGGCTAATTTTATTTCTTCTGCACACGGTAAAATGCACTATCGACTCGGAATCGGGCGGGACCGTGTCTTAAAGGGCTGTGTAGTGGCTGCGTGTTGGTTAAATCGATTGCGCATAGAGTGCAATGCGCAAAATTTGCCCTTGTCCAGCTACTTGGGTTTGCGAAAATATCAATAAAATGGCTTTGCTTTAACCTACTCATGACACCCTGGAGGAATTGGTGCACGAAAAAACCTAGGACTTTTGTGGTCAGGTTCAAATATGTGCATAAGGATGTATTTAATAAAGACCCTTCTGTCTCTATTAAAAGGGATAATATGGAAACAAACAAATGTTTGACTCTGATTTTACTAATTATTATTGGTTTGTAGGCAGTTAAAAAAACGTGTAAATATGAATACGGAAGGTTTGCTTATCTTCCAAAATAACAACATTTATTGATTATTATAATCTATATAGTTATTTAATTATATAGATTATAATAATCTAATAAATATAAAAAATTCATCAAAAAAAAAAAAACATACAGCATTAAGTTGAATGTAGTTTTCAAATGTATTTGTTTAATATTTAAAAAGATCAAGCAATTGTAATGTAATTGAAGAGAAATAAACATTAATGTTACTTTTGTCATGATAAGATATTTTTGTTGACATTGAATATTAAATATCAATAAAATAACGATTATTGATAATTACATGGACGTTGAACATACTGACTGTGAATATGAGATTTGTTTAGGTGCTTTATTGAGAAGTCATGTAAAATCGCTTATCTTAACGGTTTTCATTGTATATTGTACTCGGATACAATAGCAAAACTAGTTAGATTGTTTTCATCTACCATTTTCTGCAACTTAAATTTGTATAGTAACATTATATAAAATAACAACACGTTTAAGAGTATTGTGTAGAATTAATAATAATAATATGGTATCGAAATCAAAATTTATTGCAAAATTTTTTGATCTTATATGAACAAAACATATAAAATATATGTTCTATTTTACTGTACATACCACATTAGGTTATTTTGCTAGAAATGATCATCAACAAACTTGCATGTTTTTATTGAAAATTAAATATAGTGTACCAAAGATTTTCAATTAGTTTTTACTTTATGTACACTCGTTTAATTGGTTAATACTTCAGCGAACTCATCTTCATTTAACATGTGTAACTTTGAATAAAAGTTTGTTTTACTCATCAGTTTACCGATCCGTGTTAGAAATTCATTAATGTTTTGCATTAAAGTTAAAAAAAGGTGTAATACTCTTTATTTATTGTAGCCATTTAATATAATAGCGTAAAAAAAAAACATTTTAGCTAGCATAAATATCATTCCTATTTTGGTGATAGTCCGTTATAATTTAGCCGTGTGGGAGTTTTAACGCACGTGTGTGTACTTTATTTTAGGTTCATTATAAAAATTTTTGTTTACATTAATATTTAAATTAGTCTTAACACTTAAAATATTACTCATAGCAATAATAGTAACATAGAATGAGCTTGACTTTTTAAGTGACTAATGTTATAATAGGAAATGTACTGATAAGTTAAGAATATAAACATATAGTTCAGTAATATTAATAATATGCAGGGTAAATATTGTGATCATTATTGTTTAGTATCAGGATACAATGATAATATTTATTTTTTTAGAGCTACGAAAATAATGAAGACGTGTTAAAAATTTATTCAACGAAATTAATTAAATTTTACGAAAAATTTAGTGAAAGGAAATTGTATAAAATTATATTAAAAAAAAAAAATCTATAATTGCACCATTATCATATTTTATAAAAAAACGTATAAGTTTTTTTAAGAAGCTGGCAATTGAATGAAAATCTTATTCCAAAATAAATCTAAACATAAATATAAATTTTATAAACATTCATAAAGATATAAGAAAAATAATTTTAATTCGTCAACTAATAGCTTAAACTAAAAAAAAATGTTTGTTTTTTATCCTTGTTATTCAGTTAGAATTAACATTTTATAATTTCTATATCCCAATTTAAGAATATATTTATAGTTATGATGAATATAATTAAAATATTAATTGAATGCAAGATGATATTGTCATAGTATTATAGTTAAAGCAATTATTTGTGACTAATTTTTTCTTACTGAAAATTAATTGTAGATAAATGATAAAAAAGTTCATGCTTCTGTCAATTTTATAAATTTTTAATATTTGTATATTTATTTTTGCTTTTAAAAAAAGTACAGTCATAATCATTATTCGAAAAAAATTTACTGTTACTAATGATAAAAATGGTATTCAGGTTTTTAAATCCAACTTAACAAATAAATATGTTGTAGTAAAATTGTAAAGTTTTAAAAAACTTTTTTTTGGCAAAGCTGTGAATATTTTTCAAACATTGTAACGAAAATATAATAGATTATTGATTATTTGGTATATATTTATCTATAAGTAATAAAATATCACTAACTCATGAAGGGTTAGTGATATTGCAAAGTGTTAGCATTTGACGATCCAAAAACTTCATGGTTGATTTTTATCAATAAGTTGTTTTGCTTGAAATATCTAAATAACATGTTTCTCGGTAACATGAAGTTTAAATTTGTTAATGACATTTTTCCACTTAGACTTTCCCAAATAAACTAACTTTTACTTTGGCAAAATTCAGAAGCTTACTATTTATGACAAATATTTTCGGTAGTATTGTGAAATATGAGCACATTCAGATTAATAGGTTTTCAATATAAATAAATTATTGTTTAGGGTATATTTATTATATTCTTAATAAATATATATGTATACTAGATGTTTACGGAACAATTAGGTGTCATATTTATCTTATAGTGAGTTGAACTTTTTTTACACTCATAATTTGTCCAAATATAATTTAGTTTTTCAAGGACATTGATATCGAAGGTCTTAAATAATTATCAAATAAGATACGCTCTTCGGTTATGGAAATTATTTGTGTAGTTAATAAAATGATTTAGTATTAACATATTTACATATAGGTTGTTTAATGTGGTAATAAACCAATGAAACCAAAATTAAATATAATTACTACTTCAAAGTTTCAATTTTGTGTAATGATATGTTCGAATGAATTTGTCAATGGTAACGTTTATTTTGTTTGCAGATGGCATTACTAGTAGAATCGCGGTCTTTCCGGCCGTTCAAGTCCAGTGAAGAATACCTGTACGCTATGAAAGAAGATTTAGCTGAATGGCTTAATGGTTTATATCCTGAACTCTATATAAATGTTAACAACTTTATGGATAGACTTGATACTGGCGTTGCTCTATGCAAGGTAATTTTATTCAAATAAATTAGTTGTATTTACTTACTAATCTGGTTTTTTATTACAATATCCTTAAAATACTCTTATACTGATAAAACAGAATAGCTATTTACATTAGATAAAATATATTTCTCTGTGTATCCATTTGGCAACGAACTTAATGTTTTTGAGTAATTTGAGTTACTTTAATGAATCTTAAAAACATAAAAAAAAATGTAATAATATTAATAGTTCTTTAATATTACTATACTAATTCTGACTGTTAAATGTAGAAATCAACTAACATTCCAATTATTATAGAAATATCTATATAATTGAATATTCTTAAAAAGTTAGTAATTTGATATCAGATGAAATTTCCATACCTCCTTTTCAAAGTAATGTAAGATAAAAATGATTTAGAAAAGTGCATTCATAAGAGTTTAGGAAAATGTATTTTGTACCAAAAATAACACGAGCGTTATTATTATTTATCAGTTTTTAACCAATTATCTTTAAAAAGATTTATGGTCAGTATATATTTCGTATATTCAGGGATCGAACATCCCAACTCCTTGTTCTTATATATTATATTTAAATCATATTAAATGTGTGTGTGTATATAATGATGCAAACGGAAATGAGTTAAAAATGAAATAATAATCTCAACTATTGTTGAAAAAGTGAAACACTTTCACACACTATAATTTTTTTAACCGGTTGTAAATTCAGGGGCCAATGGAATCTTCTTAATTTTATTTAAATATTTTCAATGTTCCTCAAAAATAATATTCATTCTATTTTTTTTTATCAATTGTCATTGTCTTTATGGACATATATACGAGTTAATTTAAAATCGTTTTTAAAGAATTTTTGTGACCTTAAAACACGTGCTTACTTGGCAACCCTACGATTCTTCAACCTAAGTATGTTATTAAGTACTATGTTTTTATCAATTATTAAAAGTCTTAATTTATTATTTACAGAAATTAAAAACAAAGTGTATACATTTTCATTTGATATCAGAACACTCTTCAAAGTTTCTAATCCGCATGCCGCTAAACAATATTATGTCGCGTATGAGTGTTGCACGATTTTCTCTTTCCTGTAGGAAATCACGTACTTCGTGCTTCTTTCATTTATTGGTAGTTTCCGTTAAATTATGAAAACACTTTAATACACATTTTATACGAACAATAAAAGTGCATCACCGTTCCTAACATTACATTGTCATTTTTTAAATGCAATAACTTATCAATTACTACTAGTAAGAATATTTATTGTCTTATACTTGACGAATTGAATATTTAAATTGATTTTAAGTGCNTTTGACGAATTAAATATTTAAATTGATTTTAAGTGTATTTCTATAGGACATTTAGTAAGTGGCTATATTATAGATTCCTATACGGATATCTGTTTTTAACTAATCTTTGACGTAAACAGTTGAAAAAATGAAATTTGGTCGTATTATTTAATGTATTTTGTAATGGATTAAAATAAGAGCCGAATTAAATCCTTATTTTATTGCAGAATTGAAGTCTTAGTTGGCGAGCTTTTACTTGTGCAGTTTCCTATTGAATGGCCAATAATTTATTATCGCAATAACATTGCTACATTATTGTACATTTATTGATATTTTATAGAAAAATCTATCGGCATGACTATTTAACACTGCAGTTCTAGGTAGATTTAGTCGATGTCTATATAAGTGTCTCTGGTGGTATACTGTCACTGAGAAAAAGAAATATGGAAATAAGTTTTAATTTTAACACTTTACAGGCAGTCATTGACAAAGAAACAGGTTTTATGTCCCTCGTTGTACAGTATTAATCATTATGTCGAATAGCTGTGTTCCATTTGAATTCATAATGTAAATTAAGTTAAAATCGAGGACGTTTTAAAACATTTAATAATTTTAATAGAAATAAAACAAGAGCTATTTTCCGTCCAAATTATTGTTCTCATCATTATGTAATAACAGAATCAAATTATTATACCCTGGCTGCATACCCCAACTCCGGAAATGCGCGCATCAATCTTGACTCGTCATAAAAATAAAATGTGAGAAATTTCTGAATTATTTTTATTTGATATCATTATTATTTTAACACATGCACTCTAAATACAGCCAATTAGATACCATGTAATGCGAAAAACAAACATAAATCAGGTCAATGTCTTCTTATTCACAGTTATATATTATAAGTAATTATTACCATTATTATCTGTTTTAATTTGATGATCAAACATTAATTTTTTAATACACAGTTATCTTCGCTTCGTTAGGTCAAATTTTAGTCATAAATAATAACTCAAGTTTTCAACCGTCTCTATAATTTACTTCCGTAGAAATAAAATTTTAGTAGATTTTAAATTCTTTCAACTTGAAGTTTTTTCTTTACGGGGTTAATATAATTGGTATGTTTTTAGTTATTTTCCTGTAGTGTTTTACGATACGAAAAAAACCTATGTTTATTTCTATGAAATAAGTGTCCTCTTTAAATAATAGATATTCGATATTATGTTTAACCGTTTAACGGTTAAATTAAAAACGACCAAAAAATGGTCAACGTTGACCAACTTGTATACTCTTCTGTTTTGCCGCTATGATCCAGTGAACGTGTTGGATTTTTCTAGGCGGATTCGCACATCTATAGCAAATGGTGTTGGTGGTTTGTGGGTCATAGAAAATATGTACCACTCGGAATGACTGGCAAATACTGATAATGACTTTATTAGGATGAGATTAAAGTACTGAATATTGTTTAATGTGTGTGTATATATTCTCAAGTCCATTGACTAACATTCGTAATTATAGAAATCGTATCACTTTTAATGACTTTGCTAACAGAATGGGCTGAAAAAATAGCATCAACTTATTGTATTTTGGAAACCGGTTTTTAGGGCGAATAGTACGAGTGTCTTATCGTATTACAGAATTAACTGCGAAATAGTATTACAAGTAGTTTTATTTCAGTAGGTTTAACATTTTTATAGGAACATTTATATTGTCAGTCAAAGGTAGCAGTGATTATGATATCTGATACATGCGATCGGTATATCATCATCGGTTACTTGGCCACTGAAAACGACACGGTGGCGTTTCGAATGAATAACATTGCTATGACGTATTGCCAGAACGTGTAAAAACTAAAAAACTACCATTCATTCATAACGGTCAGGCCTCCTGTAAACCGTAGCCGTAACGATATCGCCCGACCTAATACGATGATTCTGTCCGTCACTATTGTACTTCGTTCAGTTTATAAGAACATTACTTTTCGTTTAATGGCATTTTTTTAAATGCATTTATGTGATTGTTACGAGTTTTACGCTAACCAACAAATTGTAATTTTACTATGAACTTTCAATTCCTTATGGTTAAATTGATATTTAAATAACCTTAGTAGATTTTCAAATCAACATAGGCCAAAAAATTTAAATAATAACCAATTTGTCTTCTCAATATTTATAAAATGAGATAAAAGAATAAATTAGCTCATAAAAAAAATATTCGTGCCTATAATTACTCAGATAAATTTAAACGAAAATACTGTATTTTACTAAATAACTTCGTGGAATAACAATAAAAACAACTAATATTGAAATTAGACACTTTTAAATTTCTACTAGTTAAATTCTTTCTGTCAAATTAAAGCATCGCGTTGTATTATTGTCTGTAGTAAGTTAATATTAATTTCAAAAATTAATTAATTTTGGATGATTTTGACTCTTTAGATGTAACCGCAGATGATTTCCGGTTTACTGGAAAGTGACACACATCTTATTTTGATTTGATCAAAACGACATAGATTTATGCTGTGCAATTCTAGTGAAATGACAAACAATAGATTGAATTAAGAGAAAATTGGAGTATTCTCGATTTAAGTTTTGTTATCGACATTTTACTGGAAAAATATCCATGGTTCATTATTGATACAATTCGTTTTGCTCTACATTGACTTTTTTAGCATTTTTTTATAGTATTAGTTAACATATTTGTTTATATATTGTGCTTGCTTTCAGCTTTTCGATCATTAATCGTTGAAAAATCTAAAGTTATTCTTTTAATTTGAAATTTATAAATTTTAGTCATATTATTGTGTATTATTAAAAAAAAATTACTGCAGTTCGTTCTTTTATCGATGTTAAAGTTTAAAATTAAAAATAAATTATAACGTTTCATAATAAGCCTATCAATATGAATAATATTACAATAAATTCTGAATAAAATTATATCTTGGATTATTAAATTTCACCTTTTTTAGTTACCACATAAATTCAATTAAATAAGTTATTATTTAAAATGACATTGGAAAATAAAGTTAGATGAAAATGTTCAATTTTCAATATTTATAAATGATATTAGAAACACATTATTTCATGGAGAATTTTTTCTTAATTTAAATAATACCCTTTTCAATCTTGTCCTTCCAAATAAACTGCACTATATTTTCGTAGAAAAAAAATCAACAATTTCTAGAAAAAATGTCAGGAATTTAGGTATATATATCTAAAGTTCTAAAAGTTATGTTTTCATAAACTAACCATGAAAATATTCATTGCTATTTTATGTAGTTAGCCATTTTCCTAACGCATTTTAAATTACATGCATATCAATTTTGACATAATATGTCAATTATTCTTATAAGGGCTTATGTGTATTAAAAGTACATAGAAGCCTTTAAAATTTAACCTTGTTTTAATAACAATGAAATGACCCAATTTACTTTACTTCTTTATGTATGGTCATTTTTCGAAATAAAGATTGACCAACATTTTAATAACAACTAAATATTTCTATCAAGAACAATGACAATAATATTCTATGCTATAATAATATTTACTAGCGGTGAAATTTTGTTTTTGTTTATTGTTTGTTTCAATATTAAAGGTGGATGCTTAAAAATTACATAATGGTACTTGATGCGTATAAATATTTGAAATTTCCACGCCTAACTACAAGTATTTAACTAAATTTAACTTCCAATAATCAAAAAAATTTAATCAATGAAGAAATATATTTTGTATTTTATATTCATATAAAGTATACACGGTACTTCTATGTGTATACTGTTTTCGATAATCGACCTTGACATGCAAACAACAACTAGAACGCAGTCGTAGTCGTTAGGTTTTCATCAAGTTTCAATAGACTTTAACATATAATTATATTATGTAAGAATTGTAAAATTTTGTTTTGTTTATTCAATAATTTTATTTAGCTTCGTGTGTTTTTGCGTAGTAATGATTGTGTAGATCTGAAAAGCAGTAAGAATAATCTAAATATAATTTTGTTTTTCTAGCATGCTAATTGCGTGAGGAATTATGCCGAAGACCACGTGAACCGGAGACAAGCGGCCGGAAAGTCTAATATTAGCGGCATTGCTACCATAGTTCTTCAGTTACCAGCCGTTAGATACCTACCCGGAGCCAAACCCGGCACGTTCTTTGCCAGAGACAATGTTTCAAATTTTATTACATGGTGTAGAAACGGATTAGGTGTTTTTGAATGTTTACTATTTGAAACTGATGACTTGATCATGCGCAAAAACGAAAAACATGTAATACTCTGTTTGTTAGAGGTGAATATAGTTAAAAACTCATTTGGAATTTTTATAGTCGACTGTATAAATGGACATCATCTAAAGTTCCAATACTATTATTAAATTAAACATCATCTAAAGTTCCAATACTATTATTAAATTAAACATCATCTAAAGTTCCAATACTATTATTAAATTAAACATCATATACATCATGTTAGGTGGCCAGGCGAGGTGCTAGAGTTGGTGTGCCAGCCCCAATGTTAGTCCAAATGGAGAGACAAATAGACCGGGAGATTGCAGCTGATAAGAAGTATGCTCAATTTTCACAGGGTACTGATTTTAATGACGAAGATGATACAGATTTAAGTGACGGAGAAGACCTAACTGAATATGGTCCATTACCTCAAATTGTCACAAATGATCTAAAGAGCTTAGATGAAATGGTAAGTTGTATTAAAATACAATTATTATATAAATCAATAATTACTATACCTTTGAATNTATATAATTAAATAATTACTATACCTTTGTATTAAAGTGCTGAAATGGTATTTAATTTATTTTACAAATTAAAAATTGGTTTTGATTACAATTCGTTAACATTAGAAGTAGTTATTCGTTTCTGTATTAAACAACAATTTAAAAATTTATATAAATATCAATATATACAAAAATAAACGTATTTATTTTTATGTACTATTTAGTATGTGTATGATTAGTGGTAGTTATATTTCTAACCTTAATTTCAGTTGTACTGGTGATGCAGTGTTCATTGATGTAGGAGTTCAAATATAGTTGATATTCGTGCGTATTTATTCGCTGTTCTCTCAAACATAGTTTGTTGATATTTCCATTTAATTCATCATGAAAAATCTTTTTGTTACTTGTTAGTTTTTATTTAGAGAGAAAACGAAAAACAAAAGTGTTCATTTTTTAATACATAGATATCATTACGTATTTCATTTCTTTTTTAAAACATAACCAACCAATTATTTTATCTTCTTATCACTTTGTTAGGCATGACAACATTTTTCCAGCGCCGCCACCACATAACGCGAATGCAAAAGTCCCACACGATGTTGCCGCATATTATACAATAATACGAGTAATCATACAATAATAGTACATTTACAACATTTCATCTAAACTGTACCATTACAGTGCATTGTGTTGATTTTAATAGTTTAACAAAGATTTATACAAAACTAGAAAAACTACTATTAAACTTCTTCTGTTCATAGTTTTTAGTTTGAAATTCGTTGTTTTTGCTAGTTTTTTTTTTTCAAAAATGATTTGCTCATAATGTCATTAAAATTTTTCTTGAAGTTACTCGTATAGTTACAAATTTGTTTAAATTACTTGAAGTTAGTGGTTTGTTTACTTTATAAGATACTTAACTAGTATCATGTTTAAAAGAAAATGAATAAAAATCAAGATTAAGATTAAATTATACGATATTTTGGTATGTTATGTAAAATAACATTTTAGAAGTTCATATTTTGTAATTTCACTGAATTTTTATTTAATTTCACCTATTGTTTTTAAATAGCCACCGGTTTTAGGAAATTTCACTGTGTTGTATTTACTGTTTTCCAGGTATCTAGTTTAGGTCACCTTTAAATTCGAAAGCCGTAGAGAAATTAAAAAAAAATTAAGTTATGAAATGTTATTATGAGTATCATTAATAAAATAGTCAATGTAATATTCACTATATTTATTTCAATTTACTTAATCTTGATTGTGTCCAAAGGCACGTAAAACTCAGCTTACTTATTGTATTATTTTATTTATTTGCAAGATTTTCTGATTTCGTTGATTAAATTACTGATGATTTAAATAAAAAAGAGTAACGAGCGTGATGAAAGTACAGTTTGTAAACATAATAAACTAGTTAAATGACTAGTATAGTACACGGCTACTTTTATAAATATAAGTTTATTCATTTTGTAGTTAACTTTTTATCATTAAAATTTTTTTATTTTTTGAAATATTTCCAGTACACCATAATAAACGATGACTGTCAATGATTCGTTGAAAAAAAACTTTGTAGTGACTGAACTCGCTGTTGAATTTCAAAGAATGGAAATGTCGGCATCTTCATTACTTTTGCTTAATGTAAAAATTGTGAATATTTCTACATGCTATTCCAAACGTTTTATTACTTCATACAAATAAAGTCTATGTGGTTTAATGAAACCTCAATACAAAATGTTACACATGGATTTATTGACGGGAGAATAATTTTCATTTTTTAACAACATTGTAGTTTCATAAATTAATTTTATGTAAATTTTCTGCGTAATACACATTTTGTTAGCGGATGCTATTCTGTATTTTGGAATGTGTTTTTTGTGCGCTGCTTGACATTATTTTTATTTTTTCTCTTTTTCATTACCGGTGTGATGCTCGAATAAGTATTTCAGTTTTTTCTCTACTGCCGCGGTTCGTGTGAACGGCCTTGATTGTTATTGGACGAAAAAAAATCATCGTGACATTGCGAATTAACGAAAACAAAGCGTTAGGTTTACTTCGAAGTTGCCGACCTTACAAACACCACGTCGGCGTCCGACCTGAGGTGTTACTTGTGTTTAAATGCCGCCTATCGAATATACTTAACACATTCGTGTATATATTTATAAGAATAATACATATCTACCCGTAATTAAAAAAGTCGGTACAATGACACCAGAGAAAGAAGTAGACTGTTCGCTATTGTAGTAATTAAAATAACATAGATCAAAATGTACAATTTAATTCGAGAGAGTTAAATAACTATCGAATGCGTTGTTCATTGTAGCAAACGTCGAGATAAAAAGAATACTTTAAATTATATTTTGAATTATATTTTGAATTCCGCTGTGAAGGCATAAAGTCAGAATATCTCAAGAAAACAAAAACAATATGTGTAGTGTATTCACAGATTTCAATTTTTTAGTTTTAATGGTTGTGTTTAATCATCGAAAATTGCCACTAACAATCTAAATAGATGTCATTAACTTAAACTGAATTAATGTATTTTTGTCAGACAAACATGACAGCTTGAATAACTGTTTGGGATGTTTAGTTACTTGTTACATACTAGTGGCATGTATAGATGTTATATCGAAGAATTCGATAACACGTTATTGAAATATATGATTGTTGGTGAAATTTTTTGCATATTGGTATTTTTCGATTGCCTAAAGTTTACTTGCTAAAANTGGTATTTTTCGAATGCCTAAAGTTTACTCGCTAAAATACCATTCCGGAAACACAATACGTGACGACCCATTAGTTTGTAACGTTAATATGTACTTTCTAATGTCAGCGAATCATTCATCGCGAGTTAATTCGCTGTAAACTCGTATTCATAAGAGCCGTCGCATACAAATAGAATTGATGCGTACGGTGGCCGTGCCTGAAGTATATATGATAAAATCGTACCACTTGATTAGTTTTGAACTATTGCTTTTTAACTGGATTTAACCGTTCGCCGTTTAATATCAATATACTGAATTACTATGCTATTCGTTAATAATTATTTATGAGAATATTTTATTATTATTTTTAATGGCGGACGACAAACGCTACAGCGCAAACTCAATTTTGTAGTGTTATTATGATGTGATACGTTGACGTATTGTTTACTTTGTTAAGGTACGAGATTTGGTGGAAAGGTGCAAGTGCCCAACTCAATTTCCAATGATTAGGGTGTCCGAGGGAAAATACCGGATCGGTGACACTAAAGTTTTGATATTCGTCAGGGTGAGTTCGCACCATTTTACAGTACGAGCATAGATTAAGTGTACTTACTCGTTTTTAATGGAATACGTTATTGAGATATTCAAATCGAGTATTTACACATAATCCTTGTGGTTATTAGATTATGTCAAGTTTAATTTGGTATTAATTTATGCGCATCATGCGTTTTGTATGGCCATTGTAGATCCTCAGAAGCCACGTTATGGTCAGAGTGGGTGGCGGATGGGACACGCTGTCTCATTACTTGGATAAACACGATCCATGCCGATGCAAAACTGGTAAGCTTTTTGCTCCTATAGATTGAAACCACCAGGAAAATACTGTTTTTATTGTCTACTATGGTGTAAATGACTACTATAAATTATTGATATTATTACTATTAATGTTTTTTTGCACAAAAACTGGGTTTATTTATTTTCAATTTTATTTTACCGGTCATGATAGCAGTAAATAAAAAAATAAATCTGTAGAAAGTGTAGTAAATATAAAATAAAAGTGCATCATTTGTTGTATATTTTACAAAGTTGATAATAAAAATAATATTAACAGTGTAGGATAGTTATTGGGACAATTATTGCGTTAAATTGGCACGTTGTGCCAACATTGTTCACCAGTGTGTAGCATACAGAGTGTATTGACTTAATAGCCATACCTCCTACATAGTTTGATATGTTTTTACGCTTTTCATTGCTTGTATGTAGCTTATTATTATTATTTTTTTGTTTTTCTTTTGGCATACAACGTTTTCATTTAAACAGCACATCGAGCACCTGTGTCCGCAAAACTGACTGGAATCAAAAGCGGCGGGCCCACGTTGGAATTGTCGCATGCTCAAGTCCACTACGACAGGTCGGTATTTATGGCAAACTTATAGTATTTCACTAATAAAGTTTATACTGATTTATTTNTTTATGGCAAACTTATAGTATTTCGCTAATAAAGTTTATACTGATTTATTTTATGTAATGAGTTTAGCGTATGTGAAGTAGAATATATTGCATGACTTATCTTTTAGTGGCAAAGTAAAATAGAAAATAACGATAGTGTATTTAATATACAGAATGAGAGTAAAGTATTATTAATGTGACCGTAAAACGGTTTCAGTACTTCGATTGGCCCATAAATCGTGTGGAAAATACGCGTTCCCAACTGTAAATGTTTGCGGGTGACTTTCATGTTGTTTATGAGACTACATTAAAATCCAAACTGGACATTATTAAATAAAATAAAAAGATCAAGACTAAAAATAAACGTTGTGCATGATTAAATTAAGTAAATAATCAAATTTTTGCTGTTCAGCTTGTTTGAGGTTAAGCATATCAGAGAAGTTCTTAGAGGTTATTTTAAAATTAATGATGACTTTAACGACCGTGAGAAATCGAAATAAAATACTTAAAATTTTTTTATAAAATATATAAGCAAATAAATTATGAATGTCGTCTATAGATCACCGCCACGAACACGTAGGTCGTCAACGTCAAGCACCGGCAGCAGCGGAAATGGTCACCCTGGCGGTCTAAGTTTGACTACTGGAGGTTTGAATACGGCCAAACGTGCTAGTCGCCACCGAAGCAGATCGCCATCTCCACGCGTTACCACTAGATTGAGCGCACCTTTAGAAACGGGCAGGCGAAGCAGAAGTCCAACCCCACGAAACATCGAACGTTTAACTGTTCAACCGCAGAATGGTAATAGATCAAGGTCTATAACGCCCAGCCGTCAAAAATTCTATAGAGCAGTATCGCCAACTGACCATTTACTAGTGCCCAGTGCCTCTGAAGTTAACAGAAGTCGTTCATCATCTTTCAGCCGAAGGGGCGTGGACGACACGCCAACGGCAAAAATATCAGACAATTTTACATCAGAATTGTCAAAAGAATTTCAAGACCGTTTGTCAAGAGAACCTATCGTCGAGTTATTCGAACCCAAGAAAAAATACTCCTTGGACGCTATAGACGATGGAAAAACCATTGATACAACGTCCACGTGCAGGGTTTCGGATAATTTCAGAGGGACTGAACACTATCATGTTCTTAATCCAACACCTGTAATGGCCATCGAAAGAAGACATTCGACAGTTAAAGAAGAAGAGTGCACTATAGACACCACACCAGTATATCGAGTGTCAGACAGTTTAAGAGTTCGAAAGAAATCGCATTCGAGTACTAAAGATGCTAAGAAATCCGAACCAGTAGGTACCGACAGTGGTTCTGAAGTATCAGACGAAGGTTACCGAAGTTTGGGAGTTGTAACCACCCCACCCGCTAATCAAAATTCAAATGTTGCGCCAAAATTTAACGGTAAGCGCCAAAGTTCAGTAAATTAATACATGTGTACAAAAGGTTTCATTGATCCCCATTTAAACTTTCTCGAACTCATGTAATATTTGAACACAAATGTGATAAATTTACTCAAGTTTTTAGCATTAAGCAATTTGAAACAATTAACATTTATATTGCGAAATTTACTTGCTTGTTTTCTGTTTAACAATTAAAAGTGAAAACTCCCTTGTCCGGTTTCCACTAACTCGTTTACTTCGCATCGTTAACGAGGAAGTTGTGGTTCTATGGTGTTCCATGCAGTAAAATATAATTAATACTTTTTGTTGGTGTGCGGTGTGCAGATTAGTGGAAACTCGCGTTTAAAGCTCAAATGTAAATTAAAACTTTTATTAATACTTTAGGGTATGTTGCTATCGTTTTTACTAAGCTATGTGTTACGGTTGGGTGTTAATATATATTAAATTGACACTAATCTTTCAGCTGCGAATTCAATATTTATTATATTACCGGCAAATATTTGAGATTGCTGTCGGTGTGCTTGTATTGTAACAGTTATTCACGGATAAGACCACCGCAAAGACTTGATTATGTATAATAATTAATTTTACAATGTATTACTACACAGTCGACGACCCACACGTGCATGATAGATAGCCAACAGCAGTTTGCTACGATTGGTATTCTCGTTTTGAAAATAGGTACATTTATGTACGCCGATCCATCGAACTCGTTAAAATAGAATATCGTGTAACATTAAGTACATTTAGAACAAATAATTAAATTAATTGCTTTGGATGCTCGTGTGTCACTTGCATGCTTGTTTGAACTTCAATTATTAATTAGTAAAAATGTACAAATGGATCACAGGTAAGAAAATCAAATGAACTGTGCGTAGGAAAAGAGTGGTAGAACATTGTACTATTGGTACAATACTTTAGAATTATTTACACATTTGTTTGAAAAATATTAAATAATTTCAAAGTTTTGAGTAAATTTAAGTGGCAAATTAACAAAAAGTTGGCTTAGTGATACTTAAAGTCGCTGGGTTTTATTCGATAATTTTTTTGTTAAATATTTTTCTGTTAGAGGTAAAAATGTCGTAAAGACTTCCTAAATTATTTGACGAAAATATCTCATACTGTTTTTGTGGGTTAATGATAAAAAATACTTTTGCCGCGACTTAAGCTCTAGTCAATTTGTGTTTTTCTTAAGAATGATTTAATAGGTAGTTTCATAATTTAACGGATTAAAATCAATATTGTGTTTTTTAAAGACCGTGAAATTACGTTGGCGGTGTGCAGTTTTTGATTTTGTGTCTTGACCAACCTTCTGTCCTAGTGAATTAAACTCAAACGCCTTCTCACGAGCACTAGCAGTGTCGAAATCTTAGTGGCACAACGTGTTTTTAGTTGTTCGGCTTATACATCACCTCAACGAGCTCCATAGGATAGGATAGTGTTGTTTATCTCGAGTTCTATATTTTTCTATTACGACGCACAAACGGACCATGAGAGTTATGACGCCCACACTAGACACGACGAACCAAAACCTGCACGTATGAGTGCTTTACAAGTGTTGCCCGGTGATTTGGGTCTCATTTTTATTTTATTTTTTAACAACTCTGCAACTGTCAACAGAGTAGTATGCCCACACTAAGTTTCAATTGGATCGAACATCTCGAGCAGGTGATCGTAAACGCAGAGGACTCCATGCAAATTATTTGCAGACCGAACTACCCGAAAAGAGGTTTTAAATAGCAACTGATGGTTTTTTTACTCGACACAAACTCTCCGCTTTAGTAGCATTTAAGGCTTTGAGCGTTGACGTTTTTCGTAAATTTATAATCCAGTATTTATTATTATTTTCAAATAAAATAATTTTTTAACGCAGCCCTCAGCAATGTTGTTTGATTTTTTACGATGCATATTTCTTTAAAAATCCGATTTTATTATTTGTTACGTACAACTTTATTGATCAAGTTGTAAAGTCGAAATCAAGTTATGCGTTTTCGCCTCGTCGGTCAAATTTATGTCATATTAGTTATTTCGCGCAGTACAAAATTTATTCAGCTCCTACTTTTGACGTTCGCCATAAATTATGTATTTATAATGAATATCGTATAGCGCCCGTATAATTTATCATAGATCGTGTCCAATACATTGCACTTACTTATTTACATATATATTGTTGAGAAATTCAGCCCTGTGCCTAAACAATACTGTGAATTTCGCACAATCCACCAACCGTAATGGTAATTTATTAATTTTACATGCATTGTATGCACTTGTGGTGTAAAGTTATCGAACATGGTCCTGCGTAAGAGCTTTCTAATAACCTTTAATGATTTTTATGATTCATAGGTGAAACTTGTGGCGTGATAGTTATTTAGCAACACTTTTAATAAAAATAATATTGGAAGGAAAACTTGAAATGTGAGACTAATTTTTTTTATCGTTACCCACTGCGTTTGACATGTCTGGCAATTCACTGTAACGTGCTTTTATTAATACTCGACGTTTATTAGTCCATTAATCGTAAGTGTCTTTATCGTACAGACTTGAACGTTTAATATGACTATCACAGTTATAAAAACCAACACATTAAATCATTATTAAGTAGAAACTGTGCAGTATTTACAACTTATCTTTTAAAACAATAGTATTTCATAAAAATAAAAGAGAGAGAGAAACAGTAAAAATTAAATTATTTATCGAGTGAAAAAACATGATGAGTATTTTTCAAAACAAGTCATTGGATTAATTAAAAAGGACAGAATAAATTAGGGAGACATTCCAAAGTGTGCCATTGCCGTTTTTCAAATTGTTAAATAAACAATTTTTTTCCAGAAAATGTATACTTAAATTTAATTTATATTAAAAAATTTACATTATATGCAAATTTCATGTTAAATTTAAATTTATATTACGTAATATAATATTCAATATTCAAACAAGTATTTCAACGAATTTAAAACAAGAATAGAACAATATCTTTTTAATTGTTGGTGACGGTATGCATTAAAATTTTGCCTCTTGATTATAAAACGAAATCAACAGAAGACTCTCTTTATAAGTTTCGCGGGGTAAACCATTTACTGTTAATGAAGCTGAGAGAATAGGTTGCTCACTTGAAATCTATTTTTTCTTGTTTATAAATATGAAAATATAGAAACGAAACACATAGGGGAAAAAAAGTTGTTGGGAGTAATTGTAATCTCAGAGTACGTGTTTGGCAAACTTTTCACTATATGGCGAAGAGGGTTAGGGTGTCAGTTCCGAATAAAAGGGGACAAAATCAAAGGAAAAATAGTAGTAACCTTTGATCTCGAGCATTTCCCACTGTTTTTGATAAATGTTACACCATATATCAACGGGAGTCTTCAACAGTGTAACCTAGATCTTAAATAAACACCACGAAAATATCCGCAGTGATATTTCCTTTTTGTTATTATCTCTATTATGAGTGTTTGTACAAAGAAGACCTTCTCAAGTTTGCTCGTGGAATTGGTAGCAAACGTCACTTAAAACACTGAATTAACCAGCGATGTAATATACCGGTGCTTAGTGCCTTGTAAAACNACACTGAATTAACCAGCGATATAATATACCGCTGCTTAGTGCCTTGTAAAACCACTCGACGCCCATAAAAATAAATTATTGATAGCAAATATAAAAAAAACATTAGGTGTTTTAAGTCTAACGCATTGATTTACGATTACACCTGAGTCACACCTATGCGGTCATTATTCCTATGCCGTAACCGCGGGCGGTGTCCACTGTCAGGTTTTTCACGATTTAACACGACACAATTATATGTACTTTGCGTACACGTTAAAACTTAATGTCGTTATGTATTTGCAGGCACACCTCCGCCGGTTACACGGGTCACCCGGCCGCCACGCAGTCGTTCGGCTGGTGGCAAAGAGACGCCCAGCCCTCAACAGTCACCGTTCCGTCGGAACCGCTCTACCAATCAATCGTCCAGACAACCAAGAGTATCGTCGGTGGTGAGCCGCTCGACAACGCCTACGCCTCAAATGAGCCGCAGGTCGCCGTCCATGGACGGACGTCCAACACCGGTGACGACTGTGGCCGCTCTCGGCAGGAACAACACTTGGAACGCTACCGGTGGTCGACACTGGACAGGCAAACAGCGGTCGCAAATTACGGCCGACACTTTCTGTCAGCAAGTGGCCGACATTATCAGTCAATACGCCGCACTGTCGCCCAGTCCGAGGAAAGATTCGAAGCCGGACTCGGCAATGGTGACCAGGATCCCGGCACCCGTCCAAAGATCTTAAGACGTTATATTGTGGTGATCATCTTTTTTACCAGTATTGCCTCATCTTTATACGAAATTCTCCTTTTCTACCTTTATATTTCCTTATTTCTAATTTTCGGTTTTCCCCACTCCACACATCTCCTCGAAAACAAGTTATTTGTTATGTTTACCAACAAATTATAATCTAGCGAGTCAAATTTAGTCGCTAATATATATTTTTTGTTATTATAAATAAATTATTGTAGTTGTTATTATGTACAGGGTTTAATCGTAGAGGTAAAATTATTATATACATGTGTATTTAAATTATTAACGCTAACTGTACAACGTGATTGTATTTTATAAAATGTTATGTTGTTTTTTGTGTCGGAGGATTTGTAATCGACAGAAACAACGACTTTTTGTGCAAACGGATGGTGCTAAAAAAATGGCCTTAACGTGTTAAGTTTATATCGGCGACTGCTTTACGATTTCATTCGTGTAGACATGACGTGCGCGTGTTATTAAGAATATATAATGTAATAATATTATAATTGTGTATATTTTTTAAATTACTGATTTTAATCTTTGTAATAATAATTATATTTATAAACGGCGTTCGCCGATGGTTGTTACGAGTAAAGTCGAAAAGCAATTCTTCTGTAATATTAATTATTAGTCATTGAACTACTATTAAAATTGTATAACCATATATGATATAATAATACTAATACTATGTGCTCCTTTCCATTATTTTGAAAAAAATCATTAGATTTTACCAACCTCGTCGTTGTATTGTTATGATAACGAAGTCAATAATAAAATAAACACGAAAAATATGTTTATAATAATATTGTAATATTTTTTTATTTTCACGTTGTATTAAAACTTCAGTGAATTTCTCTGGACGTCTCAACTACACTTGATCTGTACATATAACTCGTTCGCTCCTTAACGGGCGACTACCATTTTTGGTAGACTACATAGTTCTTCGCGGTTGTTGGTTACATCCGATTTAGTAATGTAATCATTCTGTTTTACGTGTAATTCAGTTGTAAATGATAATTTTAGATGTTTCTAGTTTTCAAAACTGTATTTTATTAAAAGCGTAGTCCATTACGGCGCTATTCTTTTTTTACCAAAAAAACAAATGAAGTGTATATCTGCAACGTACTGATGGCATCATTGCTGCTAAATGCGTTAGTGATGTTTTAGCATAAATTTTCCACNGCTAAATGCGTTAATGATGTTTTAGCATAAATTTTCCACTCCAAAAAAACGTCTCTACGACTAATTAGGGTGTTGAATACATTTTTATACGAAAATGGCGCGACGAGGTCTCGCGATGCCTTCGGCTGGACGTCGTGCACAACACAAGTGTACTATGTTTTTTAGGAATCTGTAAACAACATTATGGTACGCTCATAAACTGTGCACTGTCACTTTTGTGTCATTTTTCCTGAGGTTAATTTTATTTCGACGGCCGTAATCATTTACACCTTTAAAACGTGTTCATGTACGATAAAATTATAATTAGTTACTGTTGACCATCGCACAATGAATTTCCTAGGAGACATCGCGTATCAGGTACGGTATTTATTTGTTTAGTTATGAAAAACGAGTTATTTGCATCTATGTGTTGTTTGTTTATTGTTTATGGTTGCGCGAAACGTCAAAGATAATTACTTTGTTAATTGTTTTTCAGCATGTTGAACTGGAATCAATTTTTTTTAGCCTTACCGTATAAATCAAGTGACTCGTTCAAATCGGATGGAAAGAAAACAATAAATATTATCAATTATTGTGTCTATTTAATGACATTTCGTTTGATTATCAGATTATTAACTGTCGGACATCCAACAGTGAGAGAACTGACGTTTGTTTATCATTGTACTCAGATGATTACAACTGCCAAAGCTAAATTGCCGACTTTGACAATTAATAATAAAGATAAACACGAGCATTTTGTTGAATGATTAACCATTTGGATTTCATATTAAGTTCTTCTTTTGACTGCAAACGTTCCTGCGCAGTTGGTTCTTTTTATAACACTTCCGTAGTTACATAGGAAAACAAACGGAAACGCGCGAGGCCGTTGAACTGATATCAAAGAACGTTTAAATATTTTTTAGCCTTTTAGATATTTTATCTAAATATATAGATTTTAATGGCATGCTTCGTAAAGGGTTTTTGTTGATTTTATTACATCTTTGACTAGTCCTTCGATAATCGAAGACTCCATACTGTTGCGCGAGTGTAAAAAACGTCAATTTTTTGTGGGGGTTTGCGTAAGATCGGAAAAAAATTGTAAATCGATAAGAGCGTGAACAGTTTAATGTAATGTAGAGTGTACCGCCGACATTGTGGGACCTTGTTGTACCATATCCGGTCACATGGATGTTTTTAACATAATCAAACCGATATGGGCACAATCCGTACAACACATGTGTCTAATAGACGTTATTATTACAATTATACGTAGTGCGCACAAAGACTACACGTCGAAAGAAACGTTTATATGCTGATGATATGTGCAACCGGAGNATATGTGCTGATGATATGTGCAACCGGAGAGAGGTAAAAAATTGCATCATTATAACGAATGATGAAACGAAGTATACACTAATCGTTTTGTAATATTCAATAAGTCTTGAATTAAGATTGCTCATTTTTAAATAATAGATAATAACATATTACCTATAAAACACACATACGAATACTCTGATTGCTGTTTTTACTGCTTTACGGGCAGCGGCAATGTTGCGCGTGGGAAGTTCTTTGTCGGGAGCGTTACCATAAGAATTAACAGCAAATAAATACAATGTTGAAATAATAGTTGTAAAATAACTTTTGCCAAACATATCACATAGATGTTTCGTGAAAAATGTTCCTCTATCAAAATTGAAAAGCTATCAGGGCAATAGGTCATAGTGGTCCAAAAGAAATATAAGTGCTTGATAAGCTCTTGGCGATGTCATTTAAGATTGAGTACCATCAATAAAATGTTCGTTTTTTAGTTGTTATAAATTTACAGTGTTCTTATAGAAGCGTTTTTGTAAGTGTAGTATGGGAAACCAAAATTACTTCTAGCAAAATGAAGTACACATAAAATATGTAGTAAAAAACTTAGTGTCGTTGTGACCGTGATCGAAGAGGTCAAATTGTTATTATTGACTAGCCTTCATATTTATTTTATGTTGTGGAAACTGTGAACTATAGATGCAGTAGGCAAATAAAAAGAAACTGGAGACATACTTTTTGTCATTTAATATTACAGGACATAAATTATCCCATATTGTTGCTTGTCATTATGGTTTATTTATCGAAGTCTAGAATAATACTAAAGTTGATGACTAATTATTTTTATACTCCATTGCTTGTATAATAAAATATTTTGACGGATAAAATAGTTTTTTTTATTTAAACGCGAGAAACTGATATCGATGAACATTAGTTTTCAAAAAATTAATTAATCTATCCGTAAATTGTAGTTGTATTAATAACTTAAAATTGGTGTTAAATTAGTTTTAAAATTATTGGAATGAATTGAGTATTTATAAAAGATTACACACATCTATTTAATTATGGTAATTGTTTTTTTCTCTCTGGGTAGGAGATAGGAATACTTCTACGGCGCCTCAGCCAGTGGTAAGAAGTCACTAATGCGGTTGCATCAGGTCGACAGCCGGTGTAAAATTTTGTCAGAAAATATGAGGAGTCCTGACAGAACTCAGGCGGATTGTCCCGTCTCGGATGTACACGGGGACAACTGATGAGAGGAGTACGGCTGATGTGTGCGTAGATGATGTGGTAGATCGTGTCAAATGGAAGTTTAGGTTGAGGTTGGTCGACCCCAAGTAGTTGGGATAAAGGCGAGGAAAAAGAAAGAAGGTTAATGTGTTTTCAAAGCGATCTATTTAATGTTGTTTTCATTGATTTGCAGCAAAACTATTTTCGATAACGTGATTTTACTCCTCAAATTTGTAGAAATATAATTTCGCTAATTTTCCGTTGGTCACACTGTTAATAATTTAAATTTACGTTGCTATCGTTCAAATCTCATAAATTAATTGTTACCGCCATTTTACTATTATAACCACTTTATATATTACTATTATATAACCCAGTGTAATTAAATTTTATGTTTGTGATTTAAATACTACCATATAATTTTCATTTACATGAAAAATTAATATCATCGTAAGACGATAATGGGAACGAAATTCAATTTGTTTGACGCAAAGATAACGTTTTTAGTTTTATTTATTTTATTATTTGGAACAATAAATATATTTTACTACTTAAATAGTTATTGATAACGAATTGAGATAAAATAGGTTTAAAAATATACAAATTTCAATTTAATCTAACTGCGTGTTAGTCAACACAAACACTGAACGCTTTGAAAATATTTATGTCTTATAAAAAGCTATTTCCGGGTTCACGATTGTCTTTGTCATGATAAATACAATCTAAAAATGATACGTTAAACAAATAAGACAAGTTAAAACGTTGATGCTTTGGTATAAATGAAATTAGAGTTTAATATGACAGATGACAATCAAAAGTTTTGATGTATTTTAGGCTAGTCTTTTCGCAGGTACAATATTGTTGTTGGAAATTTTTTGTTAATACAGCGAAACGCTGTGTATTTTTTAACTAATATTGTCTCCATAAAGTGACATAAAATTATGCTAAAAGCTCGGTCGTAACTTTAGTGGATATCCAACAAGTTGTTATTTATTAACTTTATTACCTCTAAGGAAGTCTTTAGTCATTATATTTAGATTTTAAATGTAAACCCTTTCCAACAGTGTCCTAAATCAATTGAATCTTAATATTCTCTGTTTATCAGTTATTTCCGATTCCTCAAAATGTTTATTAATTTTATATTGAAATATTCATCAAAGTTTGAGCTGATGGTAACAGCGAAGCTTGCGCATTTCCATCAAACTGTCTACACGTGTAAATTTTTCCCCGAGTTTGAGGGTAGAGAATAAATTTAGGCAGCGGTCGAAGAGAGAAAGATGTGCGTTGTTAGTAAATTATTATAAACTTAACTTATACCCTATTTGCGTGTGCTCAATAGTTACTTAAAAATCGTTTTTACTTATACTTGTTTTCCTTTCTTTGAAGAATATTTCATTTTAGATGACAATATTTGAAAATATGCATCAGTAAATAATCATTAAAAATATGTTCGTTATTTACTAATGGCGTATTTGAAAAAATACATCGAATCAGTTTCAATCAGTTTCTAGTAAATCGAAATCATTATAAAATTTATTTAGAATACCTAACTTACTGTTTAGTGTTTGTATTATTAAATTATTTGAAGTTTATTCAAAATGTAAATTTATTTAAGATAGTTTTAAATGTTCTAAATTTAATGTAAAATTGTGTTCTATGCTATTCTAAGGGTTGTTCTTTATATAAATCAATTACATAACAATATATGTGTATATTTTATATATTTTTCAGTAAATAGATCCCTTTGAATATGATTAAAAAATTGATATCTTATTTAAATTAAAAAACAAATTATGTTCCATAATTTAATTTTATTATTGTCTGGTAACATAATTATCTGATAGTATTTGCTTGAAGTACAAATGATAATATTAACGGTTTTCTGGCTCAAAAGGCGTACATAATTCGGTCTATTGAAGATGACCCTTCAAGTTGTCTAATGTTCATTTTGTAGAAATGTTATAATGATTAAACATAAAGCTCAACAATCGCTATTTAAATTAATTGATAGGTTACTGTATAACTCTATAGATAAACATGTTTGACGGCTACACCTCGTAACCGAATGTCAACATTTATTTTAATTGAATTAGTTGCTTTTTCAAGAAAATTATGTGGTATTTCACGTTTTCAATAAAACAAAATACGAGTGTTGGAATTTTTAATTGTTTTATTCGTTATTAGTAAACAATTAAACTCTCAGAATGAAAAAAATATTGAAAATACACTATTTTTAAGATAAATAATTCATTAAAGTTTCTTCCGTGTTTAAAAATATTTATAAGATGTCGATTCGAATTACTAATTTTTAATTGAATATTTCATCTTTTAATCCGACAAAGTATTTTTGTATGAATTTTTAATTTACCAGTCATCATATAAATTATTTTTTTGATTTCAAAGTATTATAAACAGTTTTATTTCCCTGGAGTTTTAACAACAATGCAGACTAATCTTCTTTAAAAGATATATTATAAAATAATCAGTGAACATCATCAAAATATATTCAAATAATACTGAGGGTGTTTTTACACTTTGTAAACAATGTCATGTTTGCTTTTATTGAGGAAATAAGATTGAGCAAATTGTATAAGATCGTCGTCAGTGTTTGTTTGTGCGTCATTTTAAATTCAGTGAAATACTTTGTTTAATTACTTTTGTGACACTTTTGAGCTACCAAGTTTGCCAATGTCCATTTTAATTAAAGTACAGAAAATTACACTTTGGTCGTAAACTCACAATCAATAATGTGTTTCCACGTTCGCTGCAGCTAAAATTTTAAAGTGGATTCCAAATTAGTCGATGAATTATGAACGATTCTCTAAGAAAACGGCCTGTGTAATACGTTTATCTAGGCGCACGTTTAAATATTGTTGAGGTCGAATCAAGTCATAAAGTCAAGAACGCGTAAGTAGGAAGCACAAGTTTAGTCAACTATTGGTTATCTGTCTGTACACAATATTATATTTTAACATATAAATAGTAATTTGCATCTATTTAAGGCAATGACTACGCACGACTTCTGTAGACAGCTGGCAATAACGAAAATTGTTAAAACACAGACTATAGACACTCTAAATCTCTTAACGTAGCAANTAGACACTGTAAATCTCTTAACGTAGCAACTATTCTGAGTCATAGCGTTTCGTTAAGATACACTAGACACTTGTTTTTAAATATATTCAACTCATTTAGAACTAAACGGAAAACACAATAAAACACTTAATATTGGAACGTATACTTTTTAATTAACATATTTTCTGTCGTACAGCGCAGACTGTTAACCTATTAACGTTTCTGTTGATTCTTCATAGTTAACGTTTTATCTTTAATTAGTATTGAATTATTTCTTCCCCCGAGTGAATTTTGAATTATTTTTGTAATGTCCAAAGTTTTGAGTCCCTCGTGTGCAGCTGTAGCTATAGCGTTATCTGGGTCTTAATGAGACACTGAAAACGTCACGATTCTGAGCTTACTTGTATTCAAATTAATACAACAATGCATGTAACTAAGCAGATTCAATCGCGGGAGAAGTGGATAGATTTATCGTGGAAATAAGTACTTCAATATAGTGCAGAGATTCTCTAGAAGTTACTTGGTGGTAAATTGAGAACCAGAGTATTGATAAAATAATTAACTAAAAACTGAACATTGGTCAACATATGATGTTACTATTTATTTTTATGACAAAGAAATATACGTTTTTTTAAATATGACGATCAATATATTTGATGTATTATGGTGGATTTTTATGAAAGTAAAAATCTGCTGTATAATAATGAATCTAATATGACAAATTTATATTTAAAATGCATTTTTAATTTTAAATAATATTTTACATCAATATATTCAATATTATGAACAAATCCGAGGGAAGTGCTACTTTTGAATAATATTTCGTGAATGATATTTTGAGCGCAGAACATAAATCACGTTGCATAATTGTCATATTGATTCGTTAAATAGAATTCAAAAAGCGGAGTGGAAATTACGTTTGATTACATCTTTTCAAAGAAATTCATTGAGTCGAACCTAACGTCGACTTAGCTGCGTATACAATAAAAAGACGTCAAGTATTGGAACGCTGGAAGAGGAAAAGAGGACGATGAAGAATTGTTGGTCAATTACATTTTGGGAGCAAAAAAATGTATGAAACTTATTTTAAAGTTATAACATTACAATTGAATACTATTGATTGGGATGTGCTATCCCAAATCCGAATACCGACAATACGGTCAGTAAGTTTACAATATTTTGAATACGTTGACCGAACAATAATTCATTGCCTCCCCAGTAGTTTACAATGACCAGAGTTTGATAGTAGACAATTTCTGAAGTGTTGGCTGATTATTTCCAATTAGTGTTTGCGAAAACTCAACTTTCAACATGGTCTGGTTCAATAATCTTCTACCCTGATTTATCTATTGATATTTTATCTGCCAACTTGTTTGGTATTTGTATTTGAACGTTAGTTCGTAACAGACGTCCTTCTTGCGGTCTTAATTCGTTTCAAACATTATTGCTTTACAATTGCCAAAAGTTTATGTACTTACTGTGCATTATATGATGTATATTATTGCTCCCCTATACAATTTTACAACGTTGACATAATTTTCCACTTTTGTTTTTGTGCTATAAAAGATAAGCCCATGATGAACTATCATATCGTTTTAAAGCCAAAATATAAATTTTTTTATACAACGTCGCATGTGTTATTTCAAGCGAACATTTTTATTACTCGCTGACTGTACAAATGTATGTTAGATTCCGTTCAGAAAAAGAGTTTGCTTTACTTTTGCCATTTAAAACGATTTATGTATTAGTGATTTCACAATTATGCAGCGAATAATTCCCATTAAAGTTTTTATATATATTATTTGTAAAATTCAGCCTTTATTATGTCATGAATATTATACATTTTTTTGTATGAAATTTTCAACTAATCAATTTTTTTATTAAACACATTGGAAATTTTATCTAGCAACACATTTTTGCTTTACATTTCATCTTTTAAAATGTATAAAGCTTTTATAAAGCTTCCACGTTAAAGGTTTATTAAGAAATAATGCTAAAACTCTTACATTTTGTTCAGTTTAAAAATATCGTTTTGTAAACCTTACCTTTAGTTAGCCAGAAGCTAGAAAATGTAAGTATTTATATAATGGAACTCTGTTAAGTCTATTTACTTACTCTTACTTGTTTATATCCGAAAAGTGAAAAATTATTTTTTCTGTAAATTTGAGTTCTAAACTTTAATAATTTAGTCGACGTTGAAATAATATTTTTATAAAAGAAATTACCATAATTAATGTTTTAATAATAATTGGATCGTTAATTTTTCATATTTAAAAATGTATTATTCGACNTATTGGATGGATAATTTTTCATATTTAAAAATGTATTATTCGACTCGAAATATGTCAAAGATGATTCAATTGCGCATGCCTTGATCAATCAATCTTTAGACTACATGATTGATTTATTTCTAAAAGTTAATTTTATATAACTACCTTCTTAGATGGATAATTTTAATAAAAAATATCAACGACATTATAATTAATTATTTAATAATGGTTGTTAACTAAGTTTTTATTTTAAAAATAAACTATAATTTTTAGAAGATGATTACATCGGCACACAAAAAAAAAAAAAGTTGTCTGTACTTTTGACCGGACCCACCTACGGACATGTATTTTGACCCGTTCAATCCGAATTTGAAGTCCGTTTGGTCCGGTCACCCTTCAGATTTGAGTAAAACCAAAAAATAAGTAAAAAATTGCAAAAAACTGCAGTCACAGCGATGAAAAAAATTTTGCGGACCTCAATCAAGTATGACTTTTATGTATTTCAATTTACTGAATCGGAATCTGAACGTTAATTAGCACGTTGAGTCGTCAACATTTGAAAAAATTGCAATAAATCATGAAAAATCGAAATTATCGAGATGAAAACAATTTTTTGGATTCAGATTGAGTATGATTTTTATGTATTTTATTCCACTGAATTTGAATCTGAAGTTTTCTTGACCTATTAACGTTTTAAAATTAAAAAAAATCCCAAAAAAATAAAAAATCAGGAAAATTGTAGTTATAAATATGAAAAAAATTTATAAAACACGATTAAATACTTTTCTTGTATTTTTTCGCACATAAAATAGGAATTTAGAATATGTAAATATAAAAAATTGTAATATTTATAAAAAAAAAATGACTAGAATGAAGAGAACGATTTTCTCGAATTTTAACCTCTTCATGCACGAGATTTTTTCTCCTTAGAAATAAAATATTTAAATTGCAAATCAGATTGCTAATTACCTTATGATATTAGTAAAAATAAAAAATAAATTTTTTTTGATTTTGACTTACTAAAAATAAGGTTTTAGTATATGGTATCATATATTAAATCATTGTGCAATATTTGAAAAAAAAAGTATTCATATTATTTAATTTTATCAAACATACTTTATTCTATATTAAAAAAATAACAAACATTAACTTTTAGAAAAACTTCATAAAATTAAGTTCATAAAATATATATAATAAAACAAATTTTAAAAGATCAATATTGAATAATAATAAACAAATAATATTTAAAAAATTATAAATAAGACTAGGTATTTTTCATAAATTTCAGACTTTTGATAACTTTAGTTTTTTAACTCAATATAAGTTTTATAACATATTTTAAAAGTATTTAACAAAATAATATATACTGTAGTAAATTTTTTATTAATTTAGTGTGAAATGTTCTCATACATTCTGGACATACAGCACATTCTGAATCACTAGGGATATCTAAATCCAAAAAAAAAATTATATCTTTATCCCCGAGATCTGTTTTCAACTAGAAAAAAAAAACATCATAGGATAAATTGTTATTATTTTTCATATAATAGGTACAGTGGTATCATTCGATACCACATGGTAACTAAGCAATTTCAAATATATAACAACATTATATTGTTTCAATATTGCCAAATATGAATACATCGTACTATTTTTAAGTAATTACTTTTATTACATAAAATAGTATATTTATAATTAATTATAAATATACTTACATTATTTGGTCGTTAATTATTTATATAAAAAAAGAAAAATTTGACTTTTTCAAATGCACAAAACAGTTTCGCGTTTATTAATATATCTCTTTCAATGATAACACAACCAACCCAACCGATGCGTAACGTTCCGTACATAAAACGAAAACAATAATAACATTGCTACCTCGATTTTTAGATTTTATATAAATTCTACAATTTACTGGTATCATATAATGCCACCGTGCATGAAGACGTTAAAATTCGAGAAAATCGTTCTCTTCATTCTAGTCATTTTTTTTTATAAATATTACAATTTTTTATATTTACATATTCTAAATTCCTATTTTATGTGCGAAAAAATACAAGAAAAGTATTTAATCGTGTTTTATAAATTTTTTTTCATATTTATAACTATAATTTTCCTGATTTTTTAGTTTTTTGGGATTTTTTTTAATTTTAAAACGTTAATAGGACAAGAAAACTTCAGATTCAAATTCAGTGGAATAAAATACATAAAAATCATACTCAATCTGAATCCAAAAAATTGTTTTCATCTCGATAATTTCGATTTTTCATGATTTATTGCAATTTTTTCAAATGTTGACGACTCAACGGGCTAATTAACGTTCAGATTCAGTTTCAGTAAATTGAAATACATAAAAATCATACTTGATTGGGGTCCACAAAATTTTTTTCATCGCTGTGACTGCAGTTTTTTGCAATTTTTTGCTTATTTTTTGGTTTTATGCATTTTACTCAAATCTGAAAGGTGACCGGGCCAAACGGACTTCAAATTCGGATCGAACGGGTCAAAATACATGTCCGTAGGTGGGTCCGGTCAAAAGTACACACAATTTTTTTTTTTTTTGTGTGCCGATGTTATTATTATATAATTATTACTATGGAACGGGTTTATATGCATTTATAAATTTTATTAAGTTATTCCGAACATATTATTAGCCAGTAAAATTCTTTATTAATTGGGTTAAAAACATCTCTACACTACTGTATATTTCTCAAATTTCGATTAATTTTTAGTTTTAAATAAGTTGATCATCTTGGATCCCTTCAATGTGATTAAAACAAAATTTATAAATGTATGTGATTCTGTTCTATAAATATAATGTTTAGCATAAATACCATAAACTACGTTCGTAAATTTATTCATACGCTCAATGAATTAATACATTTTATTACTAGGAATCAGTAAATAAATAAATAATTTCGATCGAGTAATTTCATAAAATTTTGATATTATACTTTTAAATAATATAAATCATCACTTCAACTTAAAGGGTATACAAATATTGTAATGAATAAAAATTATGCTATTTGAGTTTATTGCAATTTATATGCTGTTTATTATTATGCTAAACATTTTAAACGATTTTGATGATATAATTTAATAGTCAAAATTACTAAATACTCCTTTATTCAATTTTTTGTTCTAATGATTTATGTATTCNACTAAATACTCATTTATCCAATTTTTTGTTCTAATGATTTATGTATTCAAATGTATTTGTTATTATCGAAAAAGTTGAAATGGAATATGGATAGTTGCCAAATACACTGATAGGGTGGTAGTAAAGCATTATAGAAGATCAGATATACTCAATTTAGTAGTTTGGGTGTATAAGAAACTTATGCGAACACAATCAATTTAATAGATAAGGGAGGCTTTGTTTAAATCTACGATGCATACATATACTTTTAATGTGGGTGAACGCCTATAAAAGATCCATTTAACTTTAGCACATTTTAGTAATTTATTAAAAAAAGAAAGTTTTAATTGTACTTATATCTTTCACTAGAAATATCGAAAGCTCTTCAGAGGTTTTTGATTGTCTTTATATCTACTAAATGAACAATAGAGATTTCAATTTACGGTATTTGTAAAGCAATACTAATTTATGTTTATTTATTCATGATGATTTGGATCGATTAATATAAACTTCCATTGAACAAAATATAAAAAAAATTGTAACTAAATAACTTTGACGGAAAACGTGTGTTATATTATTTGAAAACTGAGATATTTTATTATTAGTCAAATTATTGTTTTGATATACATCATCATGATGCGTCATATATCGTCTAACATGTTAGAAAACATAAGTATAAATTAGAACTTGGGTAAAAAAATTATGGATATTGATTATTACCATCTCAAAGTATTTTTTTTGACGTTGTCGCTACCCGTTAAATTTCAAATATTGATAATAGGGTTGTAATATGTGAATTTTTTTGATCTTTCAAACGGTTATGATGTTGTGTTTGTTTTTTACCAGATGATCATTACCTCCACGCGTGTGTCCGTTTTGCATGTTTCCTGAACGTAATTATTGTAGCTGATATACGAGTCGTGATGCCAAACATTGTGAGAATGTGAAAAAGTTATTGTCGAGGTCATTGACGTTGGAAGTCTTTAAATCAGAACCAAAATTTTACATCTTCTAGTAGTACGCGAATCCATCCAGTTTGCGACATTAGCACTTATAATTTATGCCCTTACATTCATTATTAATGCTATACCTCTTACCAGCGATCGTTATCTAGTGCACGCCACAGAGGGCCGTGTGCAAACATGTTATGACTGTCCGTAGATAGATATTATGTGTGTGCCCACAACTTTTCTTTCTTGGATACAATACCTTCTTGTTGAAAATGTCAGTCGTAATTGCTTAATGTACAGAGTACGCTATCAAAACAATAAACAATGTAAAGTAGTTAGTAGTAAACGAGGAAAATGATATCAGATAAAATTATGAATTTGCAATGGTTTAATAGGTACGATAATTTTATAGAGATTGCAACAGTGGCGTTCTCACTGAAAAAAGTTCCCCCGGAATTTTTTGTTTATCGCATACCAAAGTTATACACCGTATGCGTAAAATGCAACGTAGGACCGAGTGGGGCAAATGTAAATTAATGAGATAATTTTTCGTTTTTCCTCTTAAAATACTTTGTCGATAATACTTAAGATAAGACAATTTCAATTTACAAGTATATCTATAGTATAGTTATCTTTAGTGTATAAATAAAAAAATAAACAGTTGCGCATGTTCTTATAAAAAGGGTATTCACAATTTTGTTTACATCTATCCCACTTGACCCTATACATATTTAACTAGCGTATATAATAAAAAAAATGATTCAACTAAGACAATTACTGATCGATACCCATTTTTGTACCAGTGTACTTAAGAAATTCTTTACTAGGTTGGGGTGACCTGTATTATTTTTATCATTCCGCTCTTATCTGCCGCCCCACTCTTCACGTTTAATCCAGTTAAATATTAATTTGATACTCTTGATAAAGAATAAGGGATAAAGATATTTAACCAATTATAAAACGAGAAATAAATAATACTCATCAGAGTCAAAAGAGTTTTTTTCAACATTACTATTATTTTTGGAGAAATCTAATGGTCAATGATAAATCAATGTAAACAGTGTTTACTAAACGCTCTGTATTATTTATAACCTGTGCATAAAAAAAATATAATTAAAGCGTCCAAAGGATAAAGAGAATAATAATAGTTTTAAACTTTTTTAAGAGAGTTTTTTATTATCAACCTTTCACAAGAGATAGTTATTTTATGTTAAGCTAGTGTTATAGTAATTTATTTTTGTGAGTGGCAATGCATCTAGTTAAATAATATGACAGTCTAATATTTTTTTTTTGACAATTCATATGTTTTAATGATTAAAATACTATGGGATGATGTTTTTTTAGAGTAGGAATAATTGGATTTACCTAAACAAAGTATTGTTTACTTATTTGGTTATTTGGGCCAGTTAGATTATCTTGTCCATCTTCATTGAAAACACAACAAATGTTCGTTGTTAAAATAAATGAACACTTAAATATTAAAATAATATTCAGTTGGTATTATAACTGTTTGCATTCAAAACATAAATACTGATGCTAAGTTCAAATACTAAATCAGTTTTAAACTAAAAACAAATAACAATTTTAACTCTATCATGCTCTTTGAAAAAGTCAAAAATTAAATTAAATTCTTTATTCGAATGTATTGAAACATCGGTTTTGCATTATGAATATATTAAATATCATTTCGCTGGATAAAACATTTTAGTTTAGTCTTTAAAATAAATTTATAAACGACGTCGTTGTTTATTAATGAAATTATGTATACAAATGGTATCTATGTGAAAACTATTGGAGATAACTTAAATTTGTATTTAAGTTTTTATTTTTCTATTATTATAATAACTTCGACAAAATGTTTAGAGTTTAAAGATAATAATAAGTGATAAACTTTTTACGTGTTTTTTATTAATAATAATAATTATAATAAGTATTTATTTATGACATTTGAATATTATTTTAAAATCTTTAGAGTAAGTTTGTTATATATAAGCTATTATTATAAAATTGAATCCTATAAAGTGAAAGTCAATTCGAGTATGCTTAAAAGATAATTACTTCATTGTGTTTGTGAGTTTTAAGAATTTTTATTTTTAATTATTGTTTACTAATTTATTTAAAAGGCCTTTTTCCATTTTTAAGATATGTAACTAAATAATTTTTATTAAAAAAAGAAAATCAAAAGAAAATGTAAAGTAAAAGTAAAAAAATCATGATAAAACTTCAATGACTAATATATTTTTTTAAATTTTATTTTACTTAAACCTTTGTTTTACTTTATAAAATCGCAAGTTTAAATTTTGAAAAGTTATACATTTTTTTTTATTAAAAATATTTTTCTATACAATTTTGTACTATTAACTAAGGCTGATAAGTTCATTCTGATTTTTTTTTGGGTTGATCCATAGATTGTTATTCGACTTTGTCAATAAAATTTTAATTAATAAATATTAAAACATAAACACAGTTTTTTTATAAAAATATTTTTGAACAGCAAAATACTAAATCATCCAGAACATTGATTTAATTTTTAACAAAAGGTACATAAAGACGACTTATTCGCATAATGTTGTTTACAAAGTTAAAACATTTAAGACGTTTTTTGTGTTTTGTCGATCAAACTGTTCCTTAAATTGAATGAAAGAGTTTTATTTGTAATGTAACGTAAATTTGAAGATTTTGAGTATCCGCACTTCCGTCAACACTATAACCGTGCAAGTAATGAGATTATCCTTGGAAAAATAAGTAGTTGAAAATATAAATACAATATCGTTTGAGCGTTGAAAACCTTGAATTAAAACAAATGCATAAGATTTGTACCCATTTTTGGACGTGGGACGTATAGTATTTTCTTAGCCGGCATCTCTTTATATGGAAAGTCTCGGCCAACCACAAAAATAGCAACGTCTTTCTTGAAAATCATAATACTGATGACAATTTACTATGAAATAATAATTAATAGTGAAAAATGTTTATTGTCTAAAAAAAATGTTTGGCAATGACCTTGAAAGCTAATTCAATTTAATACATTCAAAGTTGAATGTACTCGCTATTCTTTATTGCCTTATATATGCACAATTTATTAGTTATTTTTGATAATTTGATGATTAATATGCACTTCAGGGGGGGGGGGTAGCACCCGGCTCGTACAAGAAAATTTAATGTGCCATATATTTATTTACATCAAACAAACAAAGGGATTATATACTTAAGTTATTGTATTTTTTTTCATTATTTGTAGAATATATTTCAGAGTTAATAAACACTTTTTATTTGTGAATTATCCTTTCTTAAGATGGGATTACATTTACGTTATATTTCATTATTTTCTTACGGGACAAGTAATTTAAATTTATTACCTTTTGTAAAAAAAAATAGTTTAATCTTATGATAACGAAAGCTCAATATCTTAGAAATTACGTAACTCCTTATGACCCGCAGATCACAAACAATGTGATTTTTTAATGGAATATTAGTATCTATTGTTAATGAAAATTATATAACTTTTGTTAATACAAGTAAGATGTTCGGGTTAATGCCAGTGGAAATAATTCATGGTAATTAATTTTTGCCGAGTTATACATGAATTAGACACGATGCTAATAAACTTGTACAAATATTGAGTATGAGTTGTAGGTAATTAGCAGTTATAGTTGCGTGTACTTAAGTAATTAGTTCTAGACATATTAATCTAAACCAATAGTACAAAGTAAGACAATTAAATAAATTCAAATTATTTTAGTATTTGTAATAGCACAACCGTGCAATTGTCTTCGTTATATTTTAAAAATATAATTATTATGGACATTAACAATGGTCTATTAAAAATGTTCATTCAAAATATAGAATCGTGACTATTATTGCCAACAAAAGAACAATATTATTAAAAATAATGTAACAGTTTAATGTAATAAAAACAATAGATAACGTTTACATCTGAAGACTTTTAAACTAGTTGGCCAAGTAAGTTTTCATCGTGCACGATTTACTCAGCATAAACAATTATGGAACTTAAATGCATGAGCGTTGAAGAACAATAATAGTTATTTTAATGTGTATTTAATTGTTTATTGTTTTCGACATTTATTGGTTTTTTTATAAATAAACAATTATTACATCTCAACAATGCGCCTTGATATCAATGAAAACCAGTGAATAGTTAGTTATGCTCGAGGAATAGTAGATATTCCATTAATATAAAAAAGTATTAAGCGGATAGCACTTTGAAAATTGTATTGTCATAATAAATAGAAGAAATAAACACTAAATGATTTGGCTTTTACGAGTTTTATTGTATTAAAAAATATCGAAAGCTAATGTGATATTTTGGAAGATCATAACATTTTTTTTCAATTTTCATATTGAATTACTTCACATTAAATTTCAATAATATAGCTTTGAAATTTTTCGGGAACTATTCCAAGAAGTGAATTTCATTTATTATATAGCAATATCTAAATATTCTAATGGGATTCGTAATAATTCGTTGTTTATCATTAAAATTCTTTAAAATAAAAAATCCTCGTCTGGAAAAAATTCAAGTAGTATGACTTATATTTGATGTATATAGTTTTTTTTATTGACTTAAAATTACATCTTATGGTTCTTAAAGACTTCTGAAGTATTAATTGTCTGATTTAGGTTATAATTTTTTGTAACAATACGTTATGTAGCGTTACTTTTTTTAATTTTAAAGATTAAATACTAAAAACCAGTTTATACATTTTTGCTGGACGTTACATTAAAAAAAAATATTAGCTGGAATGTTTACTAGGCTTCAGTAAATTCTAACCGCAGTCATCGTATAGCACTGATGCTTAATAAAGCTAACGAAGTAATTAGCAAAGCACAAGCGCACAGTTATAACGGGTTAATTTTTATAATTTTTCTTAGGAAGTTACTAAATGCTATTTAGTTGGTATCGCCTAATGTGTATTAAACACTCATTTATAATTAAACTTGTAAAATAAGACTCAGAACTTAGTATCATAGAATCTCGGATACTAATGCATCTAACTTAAGTGGGACAAGTAATATGTGCATTTTCAATGACTTGTTCTGGGAATATTTGATACAACGGCTGAGCGAATCTAAAATTCAGTCGTATTATCGGATTTTCTCGCTACAGTTAATGTGATTAATTTTTTGAATGACGTTCCATCCGTGCCAAAATATTTATCTAGCTATGGTCTGTAATTACCGATAAAAGTTTTTGTGTGCGGTTAAAAATGTCGTGCACTTAAATCACTACGAAAGGTTGTTTAAACGCACACTTTATAACGGCGTTACACTGTAATTTTAGATTTGCCCCACGTGTAATTTTCCGGATGGGCTTTAGTAGAAACGCATTTTAAAATAAAGTAGTCGCTAAGTAGGTTATAAAAAAGAATGAACATTCTTTAAGACCTAAGGGACGTCGTGACTTGTGTTATTTAGGAACGTGCGATAAATAGCCGTCTCCGAAGTTAAGAAGGTTTTTTTGGAGGTCTCCGAATGGCGTTTTCGTTGGGAATAAACACTGACACTGTCATCGCTCAAGTTGTTTAATATCCGGCATTCCATATTTTATTAAGACGTTCGCCGTACGCTTCATACGTATGTAATAATGGGACCGTTTGTTGGCCTACTGTCGAGACACTTGTTATGTTTGGGGTTGCGGCATTTATTTGTTTTAATATTTTAGCAATAACACAGAAACCGCCATACTCTTGCGGCGCCCAACGCGTTTATTGGACCGTAACGATTGTGTGGCGATGTGTGTGATGGCGACAACACATTATGGTACACATACTTCCCTATTTGTTGTTCAGAAATTCAGCAAGTGCCGTCCTTGACTCCGAATTTTTCGTCGCTGAATAGTGGTAACATTGATCTCGCCAATTACGGCGTAGGGATACAACAATAATTGAACTGGTTGCCTAACGCGTAGTGGCTGTGCAATTATGCCGTGTGATGCATTGCCCGTAGCACTCCAGCAGCGTGTGGATACGAGTCGTTCATTAGTAAGACACGTCGCGGCATGTGAACGATGCCGTTTTATTTATAAACGTACTCGACCGCGTTCAATGTCGAGTACCGCCGAGTCATTATGATGCCCTGCCAGCTGTTAAATACTGGTCGAGTGGACTGCAGTTTTCCTGAGCGATTTTAAGTTCGACGAATTTACATGATTTTTTTTTTTTTTAGAAGAAGAAAATCTGCCGGCCGAGAAACAACGTTAATCAATACCATCGTAGTTTGTTTAAAAGACGCTAATTTACATTTTTTATTCGACATTTTCGCATAAATTTATGGCGTTTTTGAATAATTATATTCATTTTGTTNAAAGACGCTAATTTACATTTTTTATTCGACATTTTCGCATAAATTTATGGCGTTTTTGAATAATTATATTCATTTTGTTAAAAACGTATCGTTAAAACTAATAAAACTAGGTAATTTTAATTATACGCTTAATCTAAAATAAAATTTTAATTTCCGATGTTGTGTCGGCCTTTAAATCTTCAGAGAATTTCACTTTATTAAAGTCAAAACACTGATGGGATATCTGAATGGATAAAAATAAAACTTTTTTTTTGCTTGTTGCCTGCTTTATTTTTAAAAGCCAGAGAACTTCATCGAATATTCATGTAAAAGTTGTTGTCAACAACTCTACTTTTAAT